>NC_142092.1:15515000-16115000 GCF_054644295.1 Miniopterus natalensis | reverse complement strand
TGGGATTCTGTGAAAACTTCATTCGTGCCATTAAGAGTCACATGGCTTGAGTACCATCTTTCTGCAGTCTTTCTGTAATCATATTGCCACTTATTTGTCTATCGCCATGACTTCCCAAACATTTGTATGAGGTTCAAAGGTAGAATTTTTATATATCTTAAAAATTCTTACCTACTGTATTCTTGCAGAACAAATTGGCACATGTCTCGAATTTCAAGTTCCCTACACTGTGCTAAAGAAGTATAAGACTTGTGTTTCATTTATAAGTCTTTTCAGATACAGTACAGTTTTGCCTGCAGAACTGAGGCACTTTGTCCCTTGTCTTCTGTCTCTTCCTTTTCTTTTGGAAACACTTTACTAGGTTTATGTCTGAGCCCTAAGCAGTTGCCCTGTTACGTCTTTCACATGACCTTTCTGTATGCCTCTCTCACTTGGTCTTTCATTTCAGTGAATTATTTTACCTTGTTATCGTATTAATCTTTCTTTCTGTGACAGTGGTCACATTTGGACTAGTGGTCCGTAGTGTAGGAGGAAAGTTTTGCAAAATAACACAAATTCAAAGAACAACATAATTTACTGAGTGCTTATCATATTCCAAGCACTGTCTGAAGTGATTTTACTATATCATCTATTTTAATCCTCACAACCAACCATTTTTTCCTTTATTTTTTAGATGAAAAACTAGACTTCAGAGAATTTAAGTAGACTGCTAAAGGACAGCCATAGTAAAAAGGAGTCCTAGTACGTAAGTGCCTTTAAAATAAGAAAAATGCTATTTCACATAAAAACAAAATCTGAGAAAGGACACAAAAGACACCTATTGTAACATTCCATTTGTAAGAATCCTCTCACTTGAGTCACCTGGATCAACCTCTGTATCCAAAATCCCATCTGTTAGACCCCATACATGTGATTTCAGCAGGCAGACATGCATATATTGCAGTGTGTCTGTGTGTGACAGATACAGACAAAAAGAATGAGAGACAGAGCTTGAGAGGTGCCCTCCAAGCCAGTTATGACAGTCCCTTCTGGGGTGCGACTTGCATATCTCTTATCCTGTCCTTGAGGGGATGTCTGCCTTTTTACAATGCATGCATGACTTTGATAGTTCTAAACATATTGAAGTCATATGTTCAATATTATCCATTTATCACTCATTTATGGAGTAAAGTACATTCTCTAGTTTAAGAGTTTATGACAAGAAAAATGAAGTCTAAATGAATTCAAGGAAAGAACAAAGTCCTTCCAGGGAGGGGAGTTGTGACAGGGGCTGCTCGCTGTTCCAGTCCTTTCCCTGTGTATGCGCATAGTCTTATCATGGGCATGTGTGTGCTCCTGTGTTTCTGCGCCTATGTGAGCATGTGTGGGTGCCTGTGCTTGTTCATGTGTGTGATACTGTTCTTGTGGGTGTTGGGTGAGGAGACTCTGGGGTGTGTACCCTTCAGGAACCTCATTTCCCTAGGGGAGGGAGACACTGCCACTCAGTCTTCTTGGCCTCCACAAATTGTTAGCAAACTGAATCCAGCATTATATTTAAATGATCATACACTATGATCAAGTGGGATTTATTCTGGGGAGGCAATGTTGATCCAATATCTGCAAATCAAAATTAACATGATACACCATATAAACCAAAGGAAGGGTAAATATATGATCACATCAGTGCAGAAAAAGCTTGTGACAAAATTCAGCACCTATTTACAATAAAAACTTCCAGCAAGTGGGAATAGAGAGGTCATATCTCAACATAATAAAGGCCACATATGACACATCCAGACAACATCATATTCAGTGGGGGAAACTAAAAGCCTTTCCCTTAAGATCAGGAACAAGACAGGGATGTCCACTTTCACCACTCTTATTCAACATAGTACTAGGTGTCCTGGCCACAGCCATCAGACAGGAAGAAGAAATAAAAGGCATCCAAACTGGAAAGGAGGAAGTAAAACTGTCTTATTTGCCAATTACAGGATATTCTATATAGAGCACCCCAAAGATTCTACCAAAAAACTACTGGAACTTATACATTCAGTAAAGTAGCAGGATACAAAATAAATATCCAGAAATCATTTGCATTTTTACACACCGGTAATGAAGTATCAGAAAGGGTAACTAGGAATACCATCCCATTTAAAATTTCATTAAAAAAACCACCTGGAAGTAAATTTAACCAAAGAAGTAAAGAACTGTACTTGTATAGTTATAAGATACTGAAGGAAGAAACTGAAGAAGATACAAGTGAATGGCATCGTATACCATGCTCATGGATAGGAAGAATTTAACATTGTTAAAATGGCCCTGTTAACCAAGCAATCTATGTATTTTACACAGTTACAGTCAAAATCCCAATGGTGCATGTCACAGAACCAGAACAAGTAATTTAAACATTTATATGGAACCATGGAAGACCCATAATAGCCAGAGCGATCTTGAGAACGAAGAACAACGTTGGAGGAATCACGCTACCTGATACCAAAGTATACTACAAGGGCCACAGTAATCCAAAGTGTGTGGCACCTGCATAGAAACAGACATATACATAGATGAATGGAATAGAATAGAGAAAGCAGAAGTAAACCCATGCCTACATGGTTAATTAATATTTGACAAAGGTCGTAAGAACATATAATAGGGTAAAGAGAGTGTATTTAATAAATGATGTTGGGAAAATTGGACAGATACTTGCAAAAAATGAGACTAGACCACTTCCTTATATTATATACAAGAATAAACTCAAAATAGATTAAACACTTAAATGTAAGTGTTGATACCATAAAAATCCTAGCAGAGAACATAGGCAACAAAATGTTGGACGTTTCTATTAGTAATATTTTTTTCTGATATATCTCCGAGGGCAAGGGAATCAAAATAAAAAATAAAAAATTGCACTACATGAAACCAAAAAGTTTTTGCACAGTGAAGGAAACCATTACACACTGAATGGGAGATTATGTTCACCAATGATATATCTGATAAGGACTTACTATTCAAAATTTATAAAGAACTCAACACCAAATAATCAGACAATCCAAACAAAAAATGGGCAAGGCACCTGAATAGACACTTCTCCAAAGGGGACATACAGATGGCCAAGAGACATATGAAAAGATGCCCAAGGCCGCTAATCATCAGAGAGATACAAATTAAAACCACAGTGAAGTATCACCTCACACCTGGCAGAAAGTCTGTCATCAATAAATCAACAAATAGCAAGTGTTGGCGAGGGTGTGGAGAAAACGAGATCTTCCTGCACTGTTGGTGGGAATGCAGACTGATGCAACCACTGTGGAAAACAGTGTGGAGTTTCCTCAAAAAATTAAAAATGGAACTGTCTTATGACCCAGTGTTTTTTCTCCTGGGAATATATCTGAAGAAACCCAAAACACTGATTTGAAAAAATTTATGCACCCCTATGTTCATTGCAGTACTATTTACAATAGCCGAGATTTGGAAGAAGCCCAAGTGCTCATCATTAGATGAGTGGATAAGAAAAGCTGTGGGACATTTATACACAATGGAATACTTCTCAGCTGTAAAAAAGAAAGAAATCTTACCTTTAGGACATCATCGATTGACCTGGAGAGCATTATGCTAAGTGAAATAAGCCAGGCAGAGAAATGCTAATACCATGTCATTTCAGTCATTAATGGAATCTAAATAAAGAAACAAACAAGATAGATGCAGACTCATGGATACAGAGAACAGACTGACAGCTGTCAAGGGCGGGTGGTGGTGCTGGGTGAAATAGGTGAAAGAATTAGGACAACCCCCCTCCACAAAACAACCTCATGGATACAGACTACAGTATGGTGATTATCAGAGGGAAAGGGAGGTGAGGGGAGGTAGAGGACGGTAAAGGGGGGATAAATGGTGACAGAAGGAGACTAGACTTTGGATGGTGAACAAACAGTACAGTATACAGATGAGGTATTATAGTATTGTACACCTGAAACCTATATAATTTTATTAACCAGTGTCGCCCCAATAAATTTAAAAAAAGAAAGAGGATTTTTGGCCTTGATATGTAAGCTTTTACTGATTACATTCTCTAAATTATTTCCTAAAACATGAGTCATTTCTGTAGAAAGTGTATTTTTAATATGGCAGGCTAATTTTTGATATGCATTATGCTGGACTAAAAAGCTACTGCAGAAAAGAAGGAAAGCAGAATTTTGAAATAGTTTTGAATTGGGCATAAAACTCTGCCTAGTGAAATGGAAAACACAAATTCTGGACCCAGCTATATGTGAGTCATTGTGTGGTCTTGAAGAAATGACTGTAAATCTTTGGGGTCTCAGTGCTTTTTTTTTTTTAATCCATGTAACAATGCAAATACATTTAAAATATCTGTACCAACAATAAATAAATGAATCCTAAAATTGAAAAAAAAGAGACTATATTTAACTTGGCCATTTATAAAAATGACAAGAGAACATATTAAAAAAGGAGGGAATTCATGCCACGGAACAAATATATATGGTTGCTTAAGCATAAGTAACATGTGCAGCAACTACAGAAATGTGGGTTTTTAATGTTAGTCACTAGCTGATGGTAACCATTTAGAGAAAATTGGTTGCAGTAGCCCCTATAATCTTTTATGTTTCTGAATTTGCATGATGCTACCCTATCTCACAGTAGTCCACGCACATTTCTACTGCACTGATATTTCATTCATTCAATCACACAACAAATATTTGATCTAGACAGTCACTGGGCCAGGTGCTGGTCAGTTTTTTGCATCAGAGATAAAGCATTAATTATAGAGAGCCATTGTGCCTGTTTGCAGTTGCCAAATATTCCATTTTTGAAGCCCAGAGCTTTTTGATCAGACATACATAGTTTCATCTCCTGAGTTTGTTTTTCTCTGGCTCTTTCTCTTTCAATTTTCTATTGCATGAACTAGTGTCTGTGTCAGGGTTGCTAATATCATGGCTCTTACCAAATGCAAAAGCGCCTGGTTTGTGCATTTTGAGAATGTTTGCAAAGGATTCCTTCAAAATAATACCTCGTTATTAAGTGCCTACTATAGCTGTGCTATAAGGAGTTTTACAACAATACTTGATTTTAGGTGTAAGAAATGTTATATTCAAAGTTTTATGTTTCCTTAAAAGTTACTCATTTCATAGAATACCGTATTTTTGTGTGTTTTTTTCCTGCTATTTGTGATTTCTTTTGGAAATTTTTTCTGTTAATATTTTAATCCCTAGTGCCTGAAACATAGTAGGCACTCAAAATATTAGTTGTGTGATAAAATGTATGAATTAGTTAATAAAATAGTCCCCAATCTTCCCCAATATCTATCTTTTATAACACAATTCTGCCTCTTCAAGCTTTGTTAATTAGTACATGTGTGTTGCCAAATAAATGGACTATATAAAACATTTTATACTTCTAACTAGAGTTTTCAAAACTGGGCATGCTTTGTAACGTAAAATAAGAAAAAATATAATTAAAATAAGCATATGGAACTCTTCCAAATGCAGACCCTTGAAGTGTTGTCAGATCTCCTCTCACTTGTATTTAGATTCTAGAATAAAAAATATCCTTTGACTTTACCTTAAAAATGGAATGGCCACTTCTGTAACCTTTGGGCTTTAACATAGTTAGAATTGATTGCCCCTGATCTTTACTGATGTCTCCTTTAACTGTGTTTGTGCCCGCCCCCTCCCCCCCGAATTCTGGTGCCCTGTCCCAACTATTTCTGCAAACCATTTCTGCTCCTGACCTCTTCATTTCTATTATTCTATTTACTCAGATCATATGTTTCATCTGCTCCTGGATCTTCCCTTGGCCTTGAACCTGGGCTGGAGAGAACGCTGTAAATGCGTATGCACTCAGAGTTGCCTTCCTGGCTTTCCTTGGATCTATTCTCTTGCTTTCTTCCTGCTGGCACTCGTCCTCTGTGTGAGCAGCTTACCTTCCAGGAGGTCAAACGTCTTTGACTTTTGGCTGTTCCTTTCTCAGAGGTGGGACACCAGTGATCATTTCTATAGACTTGCCCCTCTGTTTGTTCCCATCTTTAACCACTACTCACGGGTCCCCTACTTACAAGGTTCCCTTACCTCTGAGATTTGTACTTTGGCATCTGAAAGTCTATAGACACCATTTCTCTCCATTTCTCAGCTGAACAGAGTCGAAGTTCGGTTAAATTGCTGCATTAAAAACAGGCACTGCCTCCTAATACCCGGCTAAGAGAACAGAAAGGAATAAGAGAGGTGAAAGTCTACAGGGGTACAAAGAAAATTTTCTCTTCTCTCTCTTATCAGGGATTGAGGAAGAGTTCTTTGAAGTTAAAAATACAACAGTTAAAAAATTGAAGTGTTTGTAGAAAAAAAATAATGTGATCTAGTAGAACACCAAGACAAAAGATGAAGTTCAACACCCAACTAATAGGAGCTTCAGAAAGAGAAAAAGGAGCCAAGACTCAGGTGACAGTAAATATCAAAGCAATAAGGGAAGACTCTTTCAGGAAGGAGCAGGGTGTGAGCTTCTGAGATGAAAGGGCCCAGAAGCTCTCAGCAAGATGGTTGAGAAGCGGCTCCCTCCAAGGCAACGTAACATGTTCAAATGCCAAAAATAAAGAGAAGGATCTGGGTTTTTTTTAGAAAAATGGGTTCCATGTGATAGACCGTAATCAGACTGACATAGGAGCTCTCAGTAGCAATACCGGGAACTGAAGATGATTCTTTAAAATTTGGAATAAGTCATATTCCACAGACGGTTCTCTATGTGGCCAGGCTTTAATCAGTCTGAGGACAGAATAAAGGCATTCCCAGACACACATCATGACAATTGACTTTCCTTGTATCCTTTCTTAGACGACTTCTATGGATAAATTCTACCACATTTGGGGAGTAAGCATGAACAATAAACGGTTAGATTACGGAAGCAGGAGTTACAGTGCATCCATGAAAGAGGAAATCCCAGCAGGAGAGGCGTGCAGCTCACGCAGGAATCAGCCCACAACCCCCGACGCAGGGCCTTGGGAGGGTTAGAACTGACACAATCGACAGATATCCCAGGGAATTTATGTTGGTGGGATATGGTATTGCGGAGAGCTTTGAAAACTCTATTAAAGGGGTTGGGAGGGATTATTTATAGGTGCCTAGGAAAATTAAGAACTAAATAGATAATCACTAACCTCAGTCACTCAGTCTCTTATTCCCTCCATTCATTCCTGCACTGATAAGCAGTTGGTATCAGTTTATATGACACAGTTCAATGTCCAGCAAAGGATCTTGATGTATGCATTTGGTTATAGTCCTTTGGTTCTTTCCTCCTGAAGACTTATCTCTGTTTAGTATTTAGCCCAAATCTTTGTACCTACCAAACTGTCACAATGATTTTATCACATAAAGCATTAATTCATTTGGTTAAGTAGTCACTTGTTTTAGACTATCACAAAATATCCGTGCTGTAACATTACCGCCCCCCCGTCCCCCGTCCCCGCATTTGACAGATACATGCTTATTGAGCACAGGGGCTTGGTCTTTACATTATCTATTTAAAAATTACAGTACACATGATGTTTGCTAAATATTAGGTGTCTATAGCACTGTTACTTGACACTTTTGCTGAAGCAAATTGTTAACTAGCCAGCAAGACCCTGAGAATTCATCCTCTTACCTTCTGGCAGAATTGCACTTAAGTATTCTAGACAAATTAATGTCTGTTTTTAATAAGAAAATTTATTTTTCTCTTTGTGACCCATCCTAACTCCCCACTGCAAAGAATTTCTTCTTTATGTCTCAGTTAAATCCTTTGAATTTCTATTTAAGTTCATTTTTTCCCTTTATTATATCAGTTGGGCAATGTTCTCTCTCTCTCTCTCTCTCTCTCTCTCACTTATCTAGGTTGCTTCAAATTTAAGGTGAAAACAAGTTTTTCTCTTAAGGCAGCATGGCATCTTGAAAACAAAATAAAGGAGACTAGTTTGAGAGCTAATGTCAGGCTACTTACAACTTAGTCAGTTGTCCTCTTTTGATGTAGAAATTGTGCAGCATAATGGCCCTTTGCATCTTGTAAATGTGAAGAGAAATTGATCATTTACTGACTCTGAAAGTCTCACAAATTTAGCCTCTTGCCCTTTGTAGTAGACTACTTTCCTGGAAATTCCTCTCTTGGTTTATTGCCATGACTATGGGACTATATTGTTAGCAATTCAATCAAATTGTAAGATTAATGCTAAATGATTTTTTAAAAAAATATATCTTTATTGATTTCAGAGAGAGGAAAGGAGAGGAAGAGAGAGAGATAAAAACATCAATGATGAGAAAGTCATTGATCGGCTGCCTCCTGCGTGCCCCCAACTGGGGATCAAGCCCACAACCTGGGCATGTGCCCTGACCGGGAATCGAACTGTGATCTCCTGGATCCTAGGTCCATGCTCAACCTCTGAGCCACGCCTAGCCGGGCCTAAATGATTTTTTTAAATAAATGACATTTACTGTTGATTTCTTTCCTCTCATATAAAGGTAAATACTAGCATATTTAGGGACACTTACAAGATCTGATCTACTGAAAACCAAGAACCAATGTTTAAGTCTTAAACATTGGTTCTTGTAGACAATAGAATTAATATAAAACTTATATATATAGTAAAATACCTATTTTTATTACACAAATGTTAAATGCCTCGGTGCACTGCAAGTAATTTATGAAGCATAGGTAATAATATATTTATCTGTTCTATTAAACAACATTATAGTTTTGTTAATGTGTGTTATCATCCACAGATAAGTTCCCTACTCCCAGGAGCTGATAATGGTGACCAGGCTGCTGAGAAGAAACTTCCAAGAGAAAATAAACACTCCAAGCAGCTCATAGAGGAGCCGATGCACAAAATGTAAATATGCTGTGTGTTGTATTATTAATGTTCTCTGCTGTTCCGTAGACTATTTATGTGATTACCCTTAAAGTCCTTCACAGTGTGTGGGTGGTCAAAGAATTCCTGAGCTACTCCTTGTTGCTTTCAGATTATCGAACCAATTTGGCTGTAGTTAATAACTCTCTTAACTGGATAATGGCTACTGTCCTTTTATCAGCTCAGTAGCACTACATCCCCATTATAAACAACTGGTCAGTGACGGAAATCTCTTTATATAGTAATACACAAAATACTTTGTCTCTTAAGGGCAGTCTCACCGAAACGGCAACCAGGACTGCATTTCTCATTGGGCAAAGCTGGCTCTGGCTTTTGTGGGGCTGCAACTGGGTAGCATCTTCGAAATCTCTCCTCTGGAGTTGAGCAGATGGCAGCTTTCAGACTGAAAAGTTGATTCAATGCTGCATTTAGTGTGATTAAAACAAACGATGAGCCTGGAGCTGAGTCTACACAGTGCCACAGAACAGGTGGCAAAATGGAAAATGAAGGTAACCGATTTATTTGTCTACACAACACCAAGAAAAAAACCCCAAAACGGCTTGATGAATTTCCCCCTAGTGAAGTGACTGACTTTTTCCCCCCTCGTCAAATGAATTGAATGGACCAGCTAGCTGTATTGGCGTCCTGTAGACACAGCCTGAAAAGTCTCCTGCTCTAACAGGCTTCCCGCTAGTGGGGGTCTGTAGTGACACAGCAGGTGCAGGGAGATCTAAGCCCTTAAATGCGATGTATACACAGAGCTTTGCAGACAGCCCCGTGGAGCTACCGCATAAGATGGTTTTTCATGTGCAAATGAGAAGGTCTTTCATTTTTCAAGCTATTGCATTGTATCCCCTTCTGTTGAAAGACAAACACAGGAAATGAACCAATACTGAGTTAATTATAGAAGGGTGGCCAGTTCCATCGTCAGGGCTGTAGGCTTCAGGCATGGAGCTTAAATGCATCAGTCTGTTTTGAACTATGGCACTCAGAGTTCAAGGCACATCGGGGCTTCATGGCTTTCAGAGGACTGCTCCCTGGGAAATCCGTCTGGGAGCACATTGATTTTGAATGTAACTCTTACCAGGATGGGGGTTGAGAAGGGGAAATAGTATTAGGGCAAAGAATTACGAAGAGCTCAATGGTGGATTTACAAAGGGAGAAATTACCTGGCGCAGTGTTTTAGAAGAAACTCCCGCACCGTGGAATGTGCTGCTAGAAAACAAATTTGAAGTCTGCTAGGATGGATAACAGCAAATGTGGATCAAAATATACTTAATGATTACAGGTGGCTTTTCTTGGTCATGGAATGGACTTTATTTCAAATTACTATGAAAGGTGTTCGGCTATTTTTTTCAAAAGCTTTCAATATTTTGACAGTTTTGTTTTTGAAAGAGTCATCATTTGAGGTTTTTACCTATGTGTTTATGGTTTCTTCATATTTTATTTAACAATCCAGGTTCTATAAATATAATGGTATCTTAAATATTTAAAAAAAATTTTTTATGCTACATGCTTATGTATGTACTTATATATGTGCACACACAACATATATCTTCGTGTTTCATACATATAGCTATTTATGCACAAACACACTATTTGTGTAGTATTCTCTCTAAAACACTTAACTTTTATTTATAATGACTTTAATGAAACTAAATGAATGCTAAAACCTCTTTGTATAGAGTGTCCTTTCTGACAGAGATTGAAAGATGAAGTTTTGATAATACTAATATTGTACCAATTTTAATAGTGAAAAAGCTGATTGAGAGGAGTTAGGTAATTTTCCAAGGTTACAAAGTTCATAAATGTTAGAGCCAGGAATTTTAACCTGGCTCATAAATCTTTGAATACTGCCATGTGCGTTCTCCTGTTGAATATCTATTTCAAGGTAAATGCCTGAAGTGTATGTGCTACAAAATGATTATTTATACATATGCTCAAAATCTGTATGTTGACTATTTTCTCTAAGGAAGTAATTTTATATGGCAGGTTTCTAATGTGGGCAATGTTGAAGTCTGGTTTTCATGGACAAGGTAGAGATCAGAGAAATCTTTGCTTTCTTTAGTAGTGTATATCTGTTGGAGTTGGTCTTTTTTATATAGTTCACATTCATGTTTTATTGTAAGTGTATCCTCAACAGTCCATATTAGAGACATAATTTTAAGGCCATGTTTTGGTTTCCTTACTATTGTAGCAGCTACCGGAAAATAGGATTTAGCTTCTTTCCATATAGCATCTCTGTGCAATGCAGCTCTCATGAGTGGCAGGTGGCATTTTTTTTTTTTTTTTCTTTAATAAAGTGACTGAGGCAAAATCTGAATGGAAATATTTAATATTTATAAAAACAAAGAGGATATCAAAGATAAGTCTGGGTCTTAGGGACTCCTTTAAAAAAGCCCATTATTAAGCTCCCTGTAGCTGAACACTTATATGATTTGAGAACATATTGCTTATTAAAGTACTAACAGAGCTCTCCCAGATGTCTGGAAGATGTGTCTTGGGAGAGGTCAGATGGGCTCCGATCCCACTGCTGTATGTTGGTTGCAATAAGACTCTATTATAGCCATTGATTTTTCTGAGCACAAAAGGGAAAAATGAAAGGATATCAGTCATGCTGTAGAGGACAACTGTGGCACAACCCTCTCAGCTGTTCAACAAGTGTCTTCTATTGGCTCTGCTCTGTCATTGACGGCCAGGGGATTGATGTGTGCAGGACAACCATTGATGCTAATGGAGCTGCACGTGTTAAATCCCAGTGCACTGACAAAGGGCAGGTTCAAGTGTTGGGTGTGAGATTTCTGTGAAAAGCAAATTGGGATTGATCTTGTTAAAATAACTGTTCCTTCTGCAAACCCAGGGCCTTTCACAAGACAAATTGGCCTCATTTTTTCCCCTTGGTGTTTGTTGAGAAAAGAAAAATTTCGAAAAGAGCATAGGTGTTCTTCTTGGTGGTGATTTACAAATATAACCAATTTGGAAAAATTCATTTTTCAAAATGCTATACATATTATTCTAATTGTTGTCCTAGTCATTGTCTGTGCAAGACTGCATTTATTCAGGTAAAAGTGAAAGATTTAATAAGCTCTCCATATGTTTCTAAACATCTGGGTATTGCCGTTCTTATAAGAAAGCAAACGGTGATTAGATTTTTCAGTCTTTAGAAATTTTAAATTAATTTTATCTGTGGGTGATTTGAGTGAAGGCACTGGTAGGGAGCCATGCATTCTAGTTTAGAATTTTTGATTATTTAAAGACTTTCCTTAAGTATTTTTATTACCCTTGGCTTTATTCTACTTTATATTACAATGGTTCTTCTGTAGAACTATCTAGCTTTAGCTAAAACATTGAGCCAGTATATGGATGCTTTTGTTGTGGAAGCAGAGACTGGAGTCATTTTCTCCTATTTCATGAAATTAATAATTTATGCCCATATGTCTATTGAATATCTACTGTGTACTTCCAGGGACTGGGGCGGGGAGGCGATGGGCAAGATAAATAAAGTCATGCTCTTATGAAGTCTACCTTTCAGTGTGGGAAGATAGAAATAAACACAACCAAATTATTGTATAATATATTTTGTGTCAGGAAATACCAAGAAGGAATACCAAGCAAGGTAGTGGGGATAGGGAGCTATGAGAGGTGGAGGAGCTATTTTATAAGTGGTGATGAGAATGCCGGTGGCGTTAGAGGTAAAGAGCTTGATGCTAAATGTTTATCATTGGCTTATGTGGATGCCTAGATCTTGAGGAACATGGAAATAGGTAACCTTTTTCCTTTTTAAAGAATAGAGTTACATTTTACGAAGTGACATAATGTGACATTTTTCATCTATCCAATATGGCATGACTTTGGGAGATGGAGCCTTAAACATGCAAATCTGTCACCAGTTCGTTGTCGTATCAGACAAAGGCACCATTGGGAAGACTGAGCTTCGAAATAATTCACATGGTTGAAGAAAGGCAGGAGGGGTTTTGCTACCACCCCACTGAGCTGGGGAACAGTATTGCCTTTGGGATCCTTAAGAGGTTTTGACCTCTACTCCTTTGCTCATCCCCTGTGCTTCCTTCCCTCTCCCCAAGGTGGATGCTGCCATCATTCTTTGTAGATTCAGCAAAGCAAGTTCCTCCTCAGAGGTGTCTCCCCTGAGCACCCCAGCCTTCCCTCATCAGTCTTTGGCTTTGCCCACTTTCTCTCTTCACACTCAGGAGTGAGAGGGGAAGAAAAACGCATTGATTTTACTTATATGCAGATGTTTTAAGAAAATGCATTAAAAATAAACTATACACTATCCCAAGATACCTTATTGTAGTCCATTTAATGTTAGTCCATATTATTCAATTTTTAAATTATAAACTTTCTGACCAAGATTTTCAGAAAACTGCCAGCAATCAGAGTTGGGCAGTTTAATTCATACATTTATCACTGCGCTCCTCACATTGTTTACACAGTCTGAAGGAAAAATAAGTTATTGCTTTTCATACATTTAAAATTTCACAGCAATAATATCTACTATTTATTGATCACACACAATGGCCAGTCATTATGCTGAGACGTTCACATGCATTGCTTTAGTTTGTGCTAATCGCAATTCTATGCGGGAGATATGGTTGTTATGCCTGTTCTAGAGGTGAGAGAACTAAGGCTTGGGAAATTAAGTAACTTGTCTAAAGTTACAAGGCTAGGAAATGCTAGATCTGGAATGAAGACAGAGGCTGTGTAAATCCAAAGTCTAGAGAAAGCCACAGTATTAAAATGCCATTTCCAGAGATTAGTGTAGAAAAAGTGGATCCCAACTCCAAGGGCTACAGTTAGCCACCACCAGTCCCAGAGCTTAGTGTCTTTAAGTATTAAAAGCTATGAGTACTCTTGTTACAAAGAATAAAAAAAAAAAATGATTCTAATGAAAAGCAGACTTGGTATTAAACCAGTGTAATGTGGAACTTCCAACAGTCTATTCTATGGGCAACACTCAACAATAGGTCAGGTGGGGAGCTCCTGCCAAGAGTTTGAGATTTGTCCAAAGACAAGGGGCTGGAGTTAGTTAGGATTAAGACTTGGTGAAATGCATGGTTTCATTCAGGGGGAGTCGAGGGGCGTGAAACCCTTGGTGTAGGTAGCAATCTCCTTAGTTTACCACTGAAGTAATCGAGTCTGAGTTGGCTAGCCTGCCTTCAAACGTAGCCTTCTGAAGGACTATCTGAGTTACTCAATTTCAAACATCAAGTACATAATTTTATGTTTCTGTGCTTTTACTGTGTGTGCATGTCGGTGGGTGGGAGTGTGTCTGTGTTTATGTATGTTAAAATAACATCATAGATTACATGGCTTTTTAAAAAAAAGTATCTTTATTGTTGAAAATATTACAGATGTCCCCTTATTTTCTCCATTGACCCCCTCCAGTACCCTCAGGCCTTCACTACACTATTGTCTGTGTCCATGGGTTATGCATATATACAGATAAATTCATTGGTTAATCTCTCCCCACCCTAAGCACTATAATGATAAGGCCACTCTTAAAACACTGTAATATCTTTTAACTTTTATTTTTAAGTTCTCATTGAAATGTTTGAATCTTGCTCTTTGAATAATATGTTGAAAACTGAACATATCCGTGGAATGCTGAATATTATATCATAGAAAATAACAAGCTTCTGAAACAATGAAATTCTGTTTCACACTACCTATTAAGTTTTATCCTGTAGTGAATTTATATTATACATTCAAAGGATCCCATTTCTAAGTCACATGCTTGGTAACCAGGATCACCAGAAGAATAGACCGTAAGCATAGTTGGATAGCTGAACAATGCATTTATCATTACATTCCTCTCACCTTTTACTCAGGATTTACAAAATAATTATTGCTGTACATACATGTAAAGCATGAGAGTAAAATATCTAATAATCACTAGGCATGTGCTGTGTTCTGGGTTTATACTAAGAACTTTGTGTTCTAATTTCATCCTCATGGCATTCTGGTGAGGAAGAGATTGCTAATGGTCCTGTTTTAAAGATGGTAAAAATATGGCTTGATCAGGTTAGAAAACTTGCTCAAAGTTCCATACCCAGAGGTGGGTTTAAAATTTAGACAGTCGGTTGTGAGGGCATACGCTTAACTACACTTATATCCCTAGACATTAGTGGAAGGAACGCAAAATTCACAATTGTAACTTACTCATTTTATTAGCTCTGAGGATTTAGATTTTGTTACTTTTCACTCATTAAATAGGGATATTCTGTGGAGAAAACTGGACAAAATCTGTGAAAGTGCTTTGAAAATTACAATACTACCCAAATAAATGTATTTATTTTCTTCTTGAAAACAGTTTCTTAATTGTTAATAAGGCAAAACTATCTATTTTAAATTACTTAAAATACCTTTTAAAAAATGCATAGCTCTTAAAACAGCATTGCAAATTTTACAGTTTTTATGCAAGGGTGATCTTTACAGAGGTACATATAGGGAAGTAAGACACTTGGTCTTAAAAATAGTTTAGAGCAACACAGATGTTTATAATATGGGGCAAAAATATTTTCCTTCTAATGACTTATCTATAGGAATACAAGTATGGTTTTAAAAACATGGCAAAGAATTTGGTCAAAGTTTGGCTGTCTGGGGATGACAGAAATACCCCTTTCCATGTTAATTGAAAATACTAATTAAACTGTATTAGAAGTTAAAAATTCCAAATAGATTACCCTGAAAACCAAGAGAGTCAACTGAAAAGCTATTTGAATTTATGTACATTTCTAGCAAAAAGGCAAATTTAAAAATCAATATATAATATCAGTGATATTTATATATAATACAAAAATAAGAGAAAATATCTTTAGAAATTTATTTTTAAATTAGCAATCAAATATATAAAGTGCCCAGAAATAAACTGAATAAGAAATAAGCCAGAAATTTTACAAGATATGATACTTGACTGCCTGGATCAATGAAGGGGCAGGCCTCCATTCTTATTAAATGTTATAAATATAATGATTATAAACCGGTCTGAGAACCTCAAATGAAAGCACAATAGTATGTTGGTATCATTTAGTGGGCACCCCTCTCTTCTCTTATGTTGTTTAAATTTTTATAAAAACAACTTTATTGAGGCATAACTGACATGCAATAAACTGAACATATATGAAGTGTACAGTTTTATATTTTCCATATGTATCCATCGATAAAACCCTTACCAAAGTCAAGGTAATAAACAGCTTCATCAAACTGAAAGCTTGTGCATGCCTTTTGTAGGTTTTCACCCTTCCTTCCCTGCCAGCACCCCCTTCCCCAGCTAACTACAGATCTGTTTTCTGTCACTATAGATTAGTTTGTATTTTATAGAATTTTATATAAATGGAAGCAGACATGCTGGGCTATTTTTGTGTATGGCTTTTGTCATTCATTATAATTATTTTGAGATTTCATCTATGTTGTTGTGTGTATCCACAGTTCACTTTTCTTATTGCTGGGCAGTATTGTATTGCAGGAATATGCCACAATTTGTTTACCTGGTTACCTGTTGATGGACATTTGGATAGTTTCCAGGCCTTGGCTATGACAAATAAAGCTGCTATAAACATCCATATGTAAGTGAGCCGTTAAGACGTGGTGAGTAGGATGTATGTCTTCCTAGGCGATGAGTAGTATATTGATGGTAGTGATAATAATAATGGCAACTACCATTACGTAAGTACAGGTTATGTGTCAGATATCGTGCCATATCCTACATGTCATATTTATTTTACACATGTAACTGTGATGAGATAAAATTGAAGTTTCAGCTCAGGCCCCGAAACAACAGAATTGCCAGGTCCTGAAATAAGTGTGAGACCGTCTTAGAGAAATCGTCAGATTAGATACATGAGGGTTGTTTCCATGGCTCGGGGGTAAAATCTCCCCCTAGTGGGGATGTGAAGGGCACAGCTCGTCTCCACCCTGAAGGGAAGGGAGCTTCACTGCGCCCCTTGCAGGACTCGCAGGCATCCCCCGCAGCTGAAGGAGCCACGCGGGGGGACGAGAGCTGAAGGTGGCTGGGCTGGGTCAGCAAGCAGCCACAGTGACACGGAACGTGATCATGGGACGATGTGACCTGGGCTTTAGTTTGCTGAGGGCCCTCCTTCTAGGATGCAGAGCGCCAGCGGCAAGCATCAGTGTGGGCACCAGGGGAGCCGGGGCTGGGCCTGCAGGAGCGGCCAGGCCGAGCGGGCCGAGGGGGCGCTGCGACCCTGCCTGGCCCGCGTGGAAGTCACTGAGGCCTCCCCCATTCTGCACTCTCGTTCCCCACACTCTGACATTAGGGAGATTAAAAACCCCGCTATGGATTTGAGTAAGAGGTAGGATAGCTGAGCAGAGAAAGAGAACAGGAGTCCATTCTGCCCTCTCCCTGGAGGTGCGCAGGCTGCCAGATATAACTACTGAAGCAAGACAAGGCTTTGTAACTTCGAGTTATTGTAGAATTATCTATTGCCAAAGACGTAAAGGGAATTGTTTCCCCCACTGGATAAATTTTAAATGGACAGTGGGAGGCAAAAATCACAATCTGATTACATCCTATATATTGTTCTTTTTCAATGTTTTCGTTACATGTGAATTATTAGCTCATATAATCCATTGCTTCTGAGTTTTGACTTGCTGAATACAAAAATCTCAAGCACAAATATTCATGTGACAGGCAAGGATTTAGCTATTAGGTGAGAAATTCAGAAGAAAATAATTCTTGCCCCTCAAATTGCTATGAAACCAGCATCACGAATAGCTTAGTGCTGACCTGCCTTGGGAGATAAAATCAAGTCATATCTCAAAGAGCGAGATTTTAGAAAGCTCTGTGCAGATAAAAATTTAAGAAGTGAATCCTTTGAGAATTGTTTATTTCATTTCTGAAAATGTCACTGTTCTAGTCTAGGTTCATATCAGTTAACTGCATGTCTTTCTCTGAGGCTCACTGTTTGTTTTTAAGCGGGAGACATGAAAAATGAGGGCTTGGTATTGAGATGTAACTTGGTCACAGTAGAATGATTTCCATCTAGTTATATCACAGAGCTAGCAGAGCCTTAAGAAACTAGAGACAGGGCTTTGAAATGACAATTGCAAGTATAATGAAACAGTCACTCTTCTTACCCAGCGCTTATGAGTGAAGACTTTTTTCCTGGCGGTTTTCTTTTTTAATATCAACCACCAACCAAACACACACACACACACACTCACTCTCACACTCTCACAATTCTGATGCATATATAGAGGATGTCCCCCAAAACGTAAATACTTTTTAAGAGCTGATAGCTCAATTTTGAAAACGAAATGTATTTTAACAAACACTGCCTTTATAATTATTCAAAATTTGTGCATACATCTTTTGGGACACCCTGTGTATATGTGTGTGTGTGTGGGGGGGTACATTTAACAGTTGGGGAAGAATGTACCTTTAAATGGAAGTCAGTCTTGGACAGGTTTACCCTAAACTTTGTACATATAAGCATTTTGTATTGTCTTTTCTAAAAATGAAAGTGAAAGAAACTGGAGCACAGCTTTTATTTGAATGGCAATGAAAATCAAATTCCAGGAAACGGATTTATTTACATTTAAAATGTGTTCAGTATTTTTTTATTCTGCATATATTCTGACCAAGAAAATTCCCAGCAAGAATTTTCCATTCTTACTCTCAAAGTGAGATAATCACAAAGAAAATAAACAAATAATTTGTATGAAGTAGATATGATTATAACCATTTAGAGAAAAAGGTATGTGTGTGTGCGTGTATGCATATTTCCAACACACTTAGATAGGAAATACACAACACGTTTAACTTGAATATTTTTGTGGAAAAAAATCCTATATTACCCTTGTTCCTAGTTTTAATTGCTTTCCTTATGTCTTTAATGAGTTTTCATTAATTTTACAATAGAATTAGCTATATGACTACTTCCAGAAAAAACTTTTTCAGGAAACATCACAACTGGTTAACATATTTGGTTGAGATACTACAACATTTAACTAGCCAAGAGTTAATAAGTTTACATTTTTAATTGATGAAATATTTGAAATTTGGGGGATATAATTATATTTATAGATAAATAAGATAAATTGATGACCCCAAACTCATTATTTTCCAAATGTGTGAATTGAGGTCCAGAACAGTAAAATGTTTCAGCTTAGAATTCTTTTGTGTTAAGGTTTTTTCGTTCCCCTGACCCAGGTTGATTATAGTTTATTATTTCATTATTGAAGCACTGATTTGAAGTCAGTATGAAGGAACTTGGGTGAATCTTGTTAAACATCTCTCTATGTGCATAATTTTTTCATATTAATGATGTGAAATAGTTGGTGAGTACACAAAAATTCCAAAGAAGAGTTACTTAGATTTTAGCAGGGAAAGTTTTCTTAATTTTTCTACATTCTCCAACACTTATTACTATCTTGTATAAAATTGATTCTCAATTTATATCTATTTAATCAAATTAATTAGGACTTAGGAATTTTTTTCGTGGATGGTATGGGATGGAAGTTAGTGTTATAAATGATATAGGTTGTAGATAAAGAACCAAACTTCACCATAATTTCTAATGCTTGTGCTTAATGACAAGAGAGCTGGCAGATGTGGTAAATTTTTTTAAAGTAGTCCTTTATTTTATTTATTTAAAAAAAAAAACCAACTTTTAGAGAGGGAAGAAGGGAGAGAGACACAGAGAGAGAGAGAGAGCGAGAGAGAGATGTGATTGGTTATCTCCCGCACATGCCTCAAATGAAGATCCAATTCATGGCCTAGGTATGTGCCCTGATCAGAAATCGAACCCACAGCCTTCTGGTGCATGGGACGATGCTGCAACCAACTGAGCCACACTGTCCAGGGCTATGCAGAAACTTTTTAACTCACTGATGTGACTTATGTTTAATGATTTAGGATTATATTAATTCATTTCATTTGGAGTTTGTGGGCCTAAGGTTATTTTTGTATAGTGTTTATAGAGAATACATGCCCAAGGGAAATAGAAGGGTGCATGCAAGCATGCACAAACACACACACAAACATAAAATAATACTTATATATTAAGTATTGTATACTTATAATACTTATATATAACTTATATTCTTATAATCATACTTATCTAATACTTTGTGTGTATTGTTTTGTTTGAGCCAAAAACAATGACACGAGGCAGGGAATGTTATTAGTATGTTACCATTGAGTAAACTGAGGCTCCGTGAGATTAAGCAATTCATCTGCATTATTTCACACAGTTAGTAAGGGCCATACTTTTAACTGAGGTCTGTTCATTTATGAAGTTCTGTGTGCTGTTTTTCATTAACTTTCTGCTTGAGAAATCAAGCAGTTTAGAATTCTAGTGCGTAATAATCTATTGGCAAAGTTGATAATTTCAAGATATACCTGAACTTCATCTGTTAAATTATGGTCAGTCTTAGTCCATGGTAGAACCTGAGGTTTAAACATCAAAACCAGCTTGTCTGTAGTAGCATGTTCATAGGAAGAAGGTACCATAAAAGGGCAACCCGCTTGGAGGAATTACCAGAGTGTGGTAACAAATTTTGATAAGGGTTTTTATAGTTGCTAATTATAATATTTAACTCAGTAGCTCATGCCCTGTAGGTATGAGGCACACTAAAATTACTGTACTCTGAGTATTATTGTTATGAGCAAATGGCAAAGACACATTTCCTTAGGATATAATTTTTTTCTGTATACAAACAATATCCTCCTTTATTTGAATGAGAACAGATGGATGAAGCCTCAATATAAATACTTATTGCTCATAGTAATGGATGATTTTATGAGACATTCAAATTGGACTTAAACAAGGGTATGAGTTAGTAGATCTGCTTAGCTTGATATTTTTATTCTGACAATAAGAATTTCTATAAGAAAGGGTGAAGCTGAAAGGGCAACTGAGACCCTTTGAGCGAATTAGTATTCCTATTACATTCCCCGTGTGGATAATATTCTTTACCTCTGATGTGACCCTTACAAATTTAATTAAGTGTGATGGCTGGCCAGCATGTAGATTATTTCTGCTATGGAAAGAAGTTGAATGTTTTCTGACTGTGGACAAAATACTTGTAGAAGTAATTGTTAATTTGTGACACCCAAATTTTCTAACTTTGAGTGTTAGAGTTGAGGAACAAATTATATTTGTTGCCTTGCTATTCTGTGGCTCATGTGTACTAAAAGTAAATCAGAAATGTGTGATAGTGGTCAAGGTTACTGGAGATGTACTATAAAATATGCTTTTAAGGATGATTCGTTTTAAACAAATGCTATATAAAAATCAGATGGAGGTTTTACTTTTAATGGAATTTAGTTCTTTCCCATCCCATACAAAATTATACTCCCTTAATAAAAGAACCACATCTAATCTGTATAATGAGGTACATTTTTAAAAACTATATCTTTATTGATTTCAGAGAGAGGAGGGGGAGAGAGAGAGAGAGAGAGAGAGAGAAACATCAATGATAAGAGAGTCATTGATTGGCTGCCTCCTGCACGCCCCCCGCTGGGGATCGAGCCCACAACCCAGGCATGTGCCCTGACCGGGAATCGAACCTTGATCACCTGGATCCTAGGTCAACGCTCAACCTCTGATCTACGCCTGGCTGGGCAAGGTCCATTTTTTATAATCCTTACCCAAGCATATGTATGTGCCCTGATTGGGAACTCAACCCACAACCTTTTTGCTGCACGGGACAACGCTCCAACCAATTGAGCCACTGACTTGGATGATGTAATGAAGTACACTTTTATTAAGACAGCAACACTTGAATGTTTTCTATTGAAAACCTAGTTCTAGTAAAGAGGTTGTTTTCTCCTCTGAGCAAATCCTACTCTCAGCTTCTTGATGCATAATATTTTGCATACATTACATATAACTGCGTTTAATGAATTTGAGAGATGACATCTTTCTAAGCCTTCCTGCTTTCACAGAAGACTCTAAATGGGACTTTTATCCTAAGAGCACATTGGGAAGTAGAATAGTGGGATATAGGCTGCTTGATACAGTGGGATTGATGTTTCAAAACTAAGTGTCTTACTTTCTGGTGTTATGGCTCTGGAAGAACCAGCCAGCTCTTCAGTTTCTCCATTTCCTCACCTATGAAATATGACTAACTGCACCTTCACTGTGATGATTGACAAGTAATATGTTTGGAGAAGCATCATCAACTTCAAATTTTGCATTATTATTTTTGGAGCACCGACAGAGTCTCCTAATTAATGGTAGGGTGGAAGAGCAGAGGAGCTGCTGGAAAAAGCTCCTGTATCACAAAGTAAAAACTACACTGATTCACCAAAGAGCAGGAGAGCAAAGTGCTGAGAAAAAAGGGCTGCAGGGCACCATAGTACCTGCTCTCTATCGGACTGCTCTGGTCTCACCTTCCCGCATCGCCCTCTTCTAGACCCACTGGCTGCCTTGCTGGCTCCAGGACACTGGGGTCTCCTTGGAATGATCTTCCAGATGCCCACATGCCTCACGTGCCCTCGGCCTTCAGGGCTCTGCTCAAATGTGACTCCACTGCAGAGCCTTCTTCACAAGGTCCAACGTAAAATGATCACGGTTCTCAACCACATCGATTTTTATCCCTTTCGCCCGCTTTACTGTCACATGACCTATTGATTGTTTATTTTCTTCCCATTAAAACACAAGCTCTGCGAGAGCAGGAACTTCAACTTATTTGTTTATTGCCACACCCCCAGGGCTATAGTATAGGGATGTAAATTATGTAAATAAGTGAATAAATTAGGCTAGGAGCAGAATATCTGGGTTCCAGCTCTTCCTCTATTAACACTGAAAATCTGTTGATTATTTTTGCATTTTATTTTAATCACCTGTAAGTAAGCACTGATATAAATTGTATTTTTCTCTCAGTATTGGAAGGGGAGGAAACTATTACTTATGAACACCTACTGCGGGGAATGCATTGCTGCAAGTAACTTGCATATCAAAGCCCCATTTTACAGATTAAAAAACCAAAGCTAAGAGAGTTTGTGAATCTTTTAAAATCCAATACAACGAAAGTATGTAAAATAAATATCAAATATGAAAGTCTTTTTAATGCAACATATGTTTATAATCGTCAAACTGGCAAAGGAAATAATGAATGACTGTTTTGCATTAAACCACCGGATAGTTTGGTAGATGGAAATGACATATGGGTAGGTTACCTTCTCTATTTTGATGATAACTTTAAGCACAGACAAGGATAAGTAGAGCAAAAACAATTTATTTGGATATGTTGCCATTGGCACTATCTTCTGAAAGGTTTATAGTTACCACTTTTCATAGAGATCTGTTACATCTTGAGGGCATACTTCCCTAAACATTTCAGAGTTTATAATAGAATTTTTTTTCAGATCCACTTGATTTTTTTTTTCAGCAAAGAAAAAATTAGTACCAATTACCACTATTATTTTGATCATGCTTTAAAATTAATTTCTACTTTATACGCTTCTGCATAATTTTAAATGATCGGAATGCATATGTGTAAGACATCGTCTGTATTCTGGGTACAGACGGCCTTTGATAAACATCTCCACTCATAAGCCCTCTGGTAATACCTTAAGGCCTGCTAATGTCTGTAGCACAAGGTTTGGCTAAAGTTCAAGAAGCTCTTAGATGGAGAATGCTTCTTAGGCCCAAGCCTTTTTGGCCAATTTGGGTACATAGGAAAGAGGTGTTAGAAGAGAATTTTCAAGGGTAAAGGGGGAGGGAAGACAAAAATAGGTTCTCTATAGAAAACTATTTAAATGACAAGGTGTCTGAATTAGCCTCTCACAACAGCTTGTGGGTAGAAGCGAGAAAATCCTGGTCTTAGTGGACTGAGAGGGAAGGCGCAGGCTCTCATTGTGCTTTAGACTTCCCATCTCCTGATTAAACATTTGGAAGAAGTGATCACAACTGGGCCCAGAGCCATTTGGAGAAACCGAGTAATTAATTCCCATTGTTGTTTGTTTTTTTATACCGAGCCAAAATATTTTATTCTCCTCACCGAAATGGCCTTAGTCCAAGCAAGCAATGTGCTAAATGGAAAGTTGGTTATGTGGAAATATCTTTAAAACTTAAGCACTTTTCTCATTCTTAATAATTAATTTTAGGAGACCCAGAGAAGATCTTGCTTTAGGTGCATTGACAGCATTGAATTATCTTTCAGTTTTAACCCCCCGCTCTTAAAATATATGGGAAGGTTCATTAGAAATGCGCGCACAATTTCAGTTGATCAAACTGAAGAAGGTATCGGGAAGCTCTTACTTTCTTGTGTTACTGATCTTAGGTTTGTTGCCTTGGACATGCTGTTTCAGATCCTCTGGGGACAGTTTAAATGAAATTGGCCAAGTGAAAATGACAAGAAGAAATGCTCTTTATTCTCTAGAGTTAAAAAAAAAGAAAAGAAAAGGTGGTGGGGACATGAGATGGTGAAGGAAATGAACATCAGGCATCTGGCAAAGGGTTGGTACAAATATATTGCTTGATTTTTCTGATGGAACAGATTAGTCAGACAAGAAACTTTTAACATTGGTCTATTGTTTTACTTAATTATCCACTTGACAAGGATAGTGTGTTTAGTCTTCAGTAAAGATCTGAAAGAACACTCCCCTATTTTGTGAAATGAAAAGGTAGGTCAGGATTTGCCATACTGTCTTGGATTTATTGAGATACTTGTTTATTAGGAGCTTGCAGCTCCAGGCACTGAGTGTTAATTAAGAGGAGGAATGAAGCCTAGCATGAGGGCAGGTCAGGGTCCGGATGGGCGTGTGTTGTGTGCATGAGTCGCAGAAAGTGATTGAAACTACGGTTTTAGAAGGTGGAAGAAGGGAACTGTATCCAGGTGCATATGTACCTGTTTTCTGTACAGTGATAATGTCCTGAGAGCTGAATCAGATGAAGCATAGATTCTGAAGAGAACATTTTAATGTGACTCTGTCAGCTAGATCTGATCTGTGGACTAATCCATATGTTACCATTATGATTTGAAAGGAAAATATGCTTGTCTGTAAGGATGCTTTAGAGAACAAAACAAAACAAAAATGAAAGGAAACTTGAGATTTTTTCCCCTTATCACGCATTGCTTTTTCTACAAGCAGCGGTACCCGAGCAGTTTTATCTGAAACATTAGCCCTCGCCCGGCCCAGTAGGTGTCAGATTAGATATATATTACTTCATTATCTTGGTATACTACTCTGCATCAAAGGATCTATGCACTTGCAAACTGAAAGGGAAAGAGAATAAATAAAGGATGTCTCTTCTCAGTTTTAGAGTAGCACTTTTAACATTAAGGAAAATCAATAACTGGACTGACTGCATTCAGTAGGGAGCGTTATTGTTTCCCATAATGTATCTAATGCATATCATTACCGGAGTAATCACATTATTATCTGCCTCTGCCTTGCTGCTTGCTTGGCTAGATATGAAGCCAGAGCTATTTGTAAAGTAAGGTTTTCGCCTGTTTTGCAAAATCGCTGCAAATCGTTTTCTTCCCATGTTCTTTATCAGTTGTTTGAACTAGCTGGAACCTCGGGATTCAGATTAAGTGGCTTGGTCTGCTGTTGTGGTTATTATTTTTCTGCTTCAAGATTTCTTTTTGTCTCTGTTCAAATTAACCTAATCTTCAGGGAATGGAGCAAACTGTATTGTCTGGAGAAGGCAGACGGGGTAGCATGCGCTGTAGTGGGGTGGGTTTTATGTTTCTGAGGTGTCTTTTGCAGTCCTCAAGTGCAAGTGATGCTGGAATGTGTTTTAAATGGTGTTACTTTCCAGCACTCCAGTGCAGGGGCCTAGTCTGAGACAGTGAAGAGTATCTAGAGATGAGAATATTCACTTTTTTCCCTCTCTCTGATTATAAAGGGGTAAAAGATGTGCCTCTATTAACACTTAGAGACATGTTTACTGTAGTTTAACTCTTTCATTCATGAGTTTCATAATATTGAAGTCATTAAACTGTGTGAGCCTTTGTTCTTAGTTGGAGCTATTGGAGTCATACCAAGTTCCCTGGTACAGATGCTTTGTTGGAGATCGCAGACAATGCATGTAAGATGCGCCCAGCCGAGAGCGCTGTAGAGCCACTCCTCCAAGCCGCAGTGTGATACAAGGGGGCCAGGGGAGCACACAACGCTTTCCAAAGGAGATTGGAATCAATACATACGGAATATATTTTCCCCAGGGATTTTTTTTGCTTCAACACTGAAGTTGCTGGTGACATCTGATTAAAGGGATAAACAGTGGGAAAGCAAAAGAAATAGGATGCTTATAAACCATGAAACTCTGAATGTCCAGGATACAGTCAGGGCTTCTCAAGTGCCAAGCTTTGCAGTCAACCTGAGATCACTTTGCATTACATAGGAAATAAGGCAGAGATGTGGCCGGGCTAATTCACAGGCCTGGCTGAGAGCTTCAGAGAAGGCAGAGGTGGCAATTTTGGTAAAATAATTGTTCTCAGAAAACATGACTTTTTCTCTGGACCTTTGAACATCCTTTGTCTCTCATTTCACTGTCATACTAACGACATCATTACTTACGGGGGATTTCAGAATTTTCTAATCAGAAATACAAATCACACATCTGTCTTTCCTCCCTCCCTCCTTTCCTTCCCTCCTTTCCTTCCCTCCTTTCCTTCCTTCCTTCCTTCCTTCCTTCCTTCCTTCCTTCCTTCCTTCCTTCCTTCCTTCCTTCCTTCCTTCCTTCCTTCCTTCCTTCCTTCCTTCCTTCCTTCCTTCCTTCCTTCCCTTACTCAAGAGCATAGGTGCTAACTGATCTAAGAGCCCCATTTGATAGACATTGAACTTTGACAAACAAACTACTTTATGCTTACTCAGAAACACTTTTTTGATTACATACAAGCACTTGTCCATTCGGTCTGTGGAAACTGATTAAGCCAGAAAGCTGCCAATATGTTCCGTATTCAATTCTCTCTCTACATTATGGCAAGGAAACCAAAGCACTCAGGAATTAAAGACTTCTTTGATTTCAGAATTTAATTGTATTGCTCAATTTGGAACTGGCAAGGAACACAGAGGGACAAAGGAAATAGCTGTAGAAAATGGATGTTCTAATTTTCCTTCAAGTCCAGATGGAGGCACTTAAAAGAATCATGTTTCTAGGGGCCCCAGAACAACCAGTGGGGCTTGCAGTCTGACAACCAGGCATTACTGTGATGTATAAGAGAAGGGTTGCTGCAATCTTTATTTCTAATCTACTTTCTGATGTAGTTTTATATTTTGAATATATATTTATTTATAGTATTATATATTAAATATATAAGCTCTGTTTAATTTATATTATTACACAGGGGTGGGTGAAGTAGGTTTACAGTTGTTTTCTTTCTTTAACTCAGAATAATGTCGCTCACAACTGTCAGCCTCCTTTTGCCCACCCCAGTATATTAAATGTATAAGCTATATTTAATTTACATGATTATATATTACATAGGTGAGCTATACTTAATATTTTATTACATATGTAAAATATATATTTAGTTATATATAGATAACTAAAATGCAACTGTAGTAGAAAAAGGACAATTTTTCAGATCTTCCAACAAGTTTGAGCAATATATGAAAATGAAAGTATAGAAGAATTACTTTATGTGTGTGTATGTGTGTTTACTTGTTGTTTTCTTTAAATTCATTTGCTGTTTCCCTCAGGAATATGTTTCAACAGATGTTGTAGCAGGTTGATAGCAAATGCTCTTTCAACCCAGAACAAAAATGAAACAAGAAACTCTAATCAAATAAACTCTAATAGCCTCTGGTCAGTGAGAAAATTCAATTGTCTAGTCAAGTTTAAAAATCAATAGTGGCCACTCCAAATTTGGCTGTAGTTATAAACCAACAAACTTGAACACATTCTCAAAGATCAGAAAATTTTTCAGTCTAACACAAATGTGTTGGAATCTGGGAGGAAAAAAATGAATGAAAATCTTTAAAGAGAATTAGGATGTTTCATGATAGGTACATAAAACCTACACAGAAAAAAATAATGACAAAGTTACCAAATACCAGTAAAGGAGATACTGCTGAAGATGTGATTTCAGTCATTTAGTCTCAACGTCCATATACTTTCGAGTGATATTTATTTTGTATTTTCCTAGTGTATCTGATCTAATACACATCATTCAGTGGCAGCATCCCCAGAATTAGGAGCTCCATTATTTAAAGGCCTTGTCACCGGATTCCCAGAACCAGAGGCCTCAAAAGGCAGTGTTATTGGTCAGTGGTTAAGAACTTGAATTTTGCATTCAGACACCCTGACTCAGGCACTCCGCTCTGAAACTAGTACTTTTATTTCCTTTCCCCAGAAACTCAGTTTTCTTGTGTTTTTGTTTTGTTTTGTTTTGCTGCAGGGATATTCACAGTGCTTATTTCATAGGTTTAATTATCCTTGTAGGATAATGAAAAGATTATAGAACGATTAAAACACCACAGCTAATGTATATGATGCCTAGAACAGAGTAACCATTGATTATTCCTGTTATAGTATAACATATAATAGCTATTATGACTTCATATTTTGGTATGGACTGGATAGTCATTTGTTAGACTGATAATGAAGTCACACAGCCTTACAGACATCTATATAGAAGCATTTACTATATGTAAGTTATTCTGCTGGTTTTATAAAATAGGCAAATGAACATAACAGCATCTCTTTTATTAACTAGCTTATAGTCAAGCAAGGGATACAGTGGCTATGCCCAAGTAAGTGTAATATAAAATAAATTGTGTTAGAAAAAATTAAGTAGGAAAATTTTTCTCTGGTGGTAAGAAGAGAAGATGCCTCTGACATAGTGGAAGGCAATCAATAAACTAAAATCATTCTATTTACTACGAACTCCAATCCAAGTCACTCTTGCAGAGCTAAGCAAATAGTTCTTTTAAAATATAGAAGTATAGAAGTATCACAAAATGAATTATTAAACCTATTAACAGCATTCACATGAAGTCTCTTTTGTTAAAAATAAATAGGAAAGCAGAAGAAAAACGATTGTAAAAAGTTAAGACTCTATGACTATATTGTGCTTAAGGCAAGTAGACCTCATTGAAAAGAAATCTGTGGCTGATTAAAATATGAGCTTTCCCATTAATCACACAATACATCAGATAATAAACTGCGGTGGTTAACTTGATGTGCACCATTGAACATGGAGAAAAGTATTGCATAGGAAGACAAGCGCACCCGTGTATGACAGTGTAATAGCTTGTGGATATATTCTTTTTGTAAACATGTCTCCAGCATATCCAGCGTCTCACTGAACTGTGCTGTAAAGTAAGGTTAGTCTTCAGCACAGAGATCAGTGCTGCGGATTTTCAACACGGAAGAATCATGCATTCGGATAGAAGAAAGGGTGAGATGGAAATGAACATTTCTCTCTGAGTGTGTCATTCTAATATTTCATCCCATTTTCTAAGGGAGCTCTGGCCCGGCTGGGTGTGGCTCAGCGGTTGAGCGTCGACCTAGGATCCAGGAGATCCGGGTTCGATTCCCGGTCAGGGCACATGCCCGGGTTGCGGGCTTGATCCGCAGCCGGGGGCGTGCAGGAGGCAGCCGATCAATGACTCTCTCATCATTGATGTTTCTGTCTTTCTCTCTCCCTCTCCCTTCCTCTCTCTGAAATCAATAACAATATATTTAAAAAAATTATTAAGGGTGCTCTGAAGGTGTTAGATTAAAAAAAAGTTTTGAAAAAAACACCAATGACATATTCCACTGACAGGTAACTATGTGCACTAATTTCAAGAACCAGTTTAAACCAGGATCAGGGATACGTAACGGTCGCTGCTGCTGGGATCTAGTGACACTCACCTGAGCACTTGCTGATAGGAGAGAACGGATGTGCTCTGTTCTGTAGATCAGGCAATACTTTTTACAGAAAATAATGATACATTTCCTTTCATTTTATTTTAGTAAATATTAAAATTTAACATTTAACCGATTCCTAAACATAATTTTGACCTACTCCTGTGTTTCCAACTTGCTTGACAAGGTAACATATTCAGCATCTTACACTGAAGTTGCACTGTGACTACTGTCCCTGCCTGTGACATTCAGTGTTGCCGTCACTAGCCACCTGTGCCAGTTGAGGGCTTGAAATGTGACTAGTCTGAACTGATATGGACTTTAAGTATAAAATACATACTGGGTTTCAGTGCCTTAGTTTAACAAAAAGGGAAAATATCTCATTTGGACATTTAAGGTAATAGAATAATATATAGATTATAACTGTTTCTTTTTAATATGGAGACTAGAAAATTTTAAATTACATATGTGATTTACATTTATGACCTGCAATATATATCTGTTGTATAGTGCTTTTCTCTCTGATTAATGAAACTGTAGATAAAGGAAATAAAGTTCTGAACAAAGAATCTTAACCCCCCTCAGGACTACCTTAAAATGGCTCACGTTCTTGCCATAAAACTTGTTTGTTTTAAGTTGTATATAAACAATATAATTCAAAATACATAATTTATTAGAAAAGGCACAAGAAAAATAAATTATAATTAGTACATGTGGAAAGATAACACTGTAAAATCTTAAACAAAATATCCATTTAGTTACATGTTTCTTATCTGAAGTGTAGATCCTGCCTCTGATCCCTGCAACCATATTAATATAGATATTGTGATTACAAAGGAAACCCTTCCTCCAGGTAACCTGAAAATTCCTGGAATTTTTTTTTCTCTCACTAAAGAATTTTAAGTGGAATCAATGCAAATCAATTATACTAGAATCTGCCCAAGCTTCTCCATCCATCCCTGCAAAAACAAGAGAAAGCAAAACAGTACTCTTCCTCTCACAAAAAGGCCCCTTTAAACCACTGGCTTTTTTTTTTTTTTTAAGGTTTATTTTTGCAAACAATGGGATCAATTAAGGGGGGAGAAGCCCTAAATGCGGTCATAAGCAAGAGAAACACCACAGATGACTCTCAGGATGTCACTGCTTTGGAGCACTGCAGTAGTCTGCCTTTGGGTTCAAAACTTAACAAATCAGTCTTTACTTCCTGAAAGACTTCATAAATATCCCAAAGTAAGCCACTTATGTTTTCATTTGCATTTTCTAAGATTAGTCCTTCATTTATATTTTTAAAATACTGTGCCCCTTCCAAGAATGATCTCCAAATGAATTCAGAGTGCAGTAGCTGTTCCCTGGGGCAGGGAGCCATCATCTGCCAGGAGTCACAATGAGATGGAGATGCATTCCCAAGTGTTTTCCCCGTGCCCACACATTGGGGGTGGTTATTATCTGAATGTCTCCTGAAGATGGTGTCTGTAGGAGTCACCACTGGGCTTTGGTGTGTAGGCCAGATCTGGATCTGAGGGTTAATCCAAGGACCTGGGAAATAATATACAACTTTTGAAAGTTTGAAGCAGGAACAGTTGTAGATTTTAAACCTGTACTGTCCCATATGGTAGCGACTTACAATCTCTGGCTACTGAGCACTTGGATATATAGTGTGACAAAGAAACTGAAATGTGCTGAAAGTATAAAATACAAACCAGATTTTGAAGACTTAATACCTAAACAAATAAATAACCCATTACTATTTTATATAGATTACATATTGAAATGATACTTAGTTTGGATACTTGGATTGAAATTTATTATTAAAATTAATTTCACCTTTTAAAACGTTTTTCCTAATGTGGCTACTAGAAAATTTAAAATTACATATGTTTTTAAAAAAATTTATCTTTATTGTTGTAAGTGTTACAGATGTCCCCTTTTTTTCCCCTTGGGTGACCTCCACACCAAATCCACCCCAACTCAGGCCTTCCCCATACCATTGGCGTGTCCCTGGGTTATGCATTTAAGCATACAAGTTCTTTGATTACCCTTCCCCCCCTCCACCTTCCCTCTGAGATCCCTCAGTCTGTTCTGTGCTTCTATGTCTTTCCATCCATTTTGTTCATCAGTTTATTTTGTTCATTAGATTCCACATATAAGTGAGATCATGTGATGCTAATCTTTCTCTGACTGGCTTGTTTAACTCAGTATAATACTCTCCAGTTCCATCAATGCTGTTCCAAAGGGTAAGAGATTCTTTTTTTTTACAGCTGCATAGTATCCCATGGTGTAAATGTCCCACAGCTTTTTTATCCACTCATCTACTGATGGGCACTTGGGCTGTTTCCAGATCTTAGTTAGTGTAAATTGTGCTGTTTGAACATAGACAGAGGTGCATAAGTTCTTTCTGATTGGTGTTTTGGGTTTTTTAGTATATATTCCTAGAAGTGAGATCACTGGGTTAAATGGCAGTTCCATTAAAATTTTTTTTTTTTTAATATCTTTATTGATTTCAGAGAGAGGAAAGGAGAGGGAGAGAGGGATAAAAACACCAATGATGAGAGAGTCATTGGGGATTGAGCCCTCAACCGGGGCATGTGCCCTGACCGGGAATGGAACTTTGATCTTCTGGATTCTAGGTTGATGCTCAACTGCTGAGCCACGCCAGCCAGTCCCACTTTTAATCTTTTGAGGAAACTCCACACTGCTTTCCGTAGTGGCTGCACCAGTCTGCATTCCCACCAGCAGTGCACTAGGGTGTCCTTTTCTTCACACCCTCGCCAGCACTTGCTGTTCGTTGATTTGTTGATGGAGCCATTCTGACAGGTGTGAAATGATACCTCATTGTGGTTTTAATCTCTCTGATGATTAGCGAACATTGAGCACTTTTTCAAATGTCTCTTAGCCATCTGTGTGTCCTCTTTGGAGAAGTGTCTATTTCGGTCCTTTGCCCATTTTTTAATTGGATTGTTTGTCTTCCTTTTTTTTTTTACTTATTTATTTTATTTTATTTTTTTTAATGTATCTTTATTGATTTCAGACAGAGGAAAGGAGAGGGGGAGAGAGAGGTAGAAACATCAATGATGAGAGAGTCCTTGATTGAGCCCACAACCTGGGCATGTGCCCTGACTGAGAATCGAACCCTGATCGCCTGGATCCCAGGTCAACACTCAACCACTGAGCCACGCCCGGCCGGGCAGGATTGTTTGTCTCCCTTTTGTTAAGTTGTATGAGTTCTTTATACATTTTGATATTAATGCTTTATCAGATGTGTCATTGGCAAATATGTTCTCCTCTACAGTGGGCTCTCTTTTCATTTTGTTGATAGTTTCTTTTGCTGGGCAGAAGCTTTTTGTTTTGATGCAGTCCCATTTGTTTATTTTCTCCTTAGTTTCTCTTGCCCTAGGAGATATATGAGCAAACATATTGCTGTGAGAGACGTCTGAGATTTTTCTGCCTACGTTTTCTTCTGGAATTTTCATGGTTTCGCGTCTTACATTTAAGTCTTTATCCGTTTTGAGTTTATTTTTGTGTATGGTGTAAGCTGGTGGTCTGGTTTCTATAGATGTGTTTTACATGATACATCTATTCGACAGTTCTGTTTGAACCAAACAGGAACACCCATGCAAATATCCTTGAGATGCTATGACCATAAATGGTGATGAGAGTGAAATAATGATGACAAGATAGTGAGAGGCAGTGGCAAATAAGAGAGAAGCAGGTCCTAAGCTGACTTACTGTGTTGGCAGATGGGTAGCATGAAATGCCTAAATTGGTATAAGGGCTCAGGGTTGAAAACGTCTTTTCAGCTTTCTATACCTCATAATCAAAGACAAGTATGTTGTTGCTTAAATAATAATAATTTACTTGTATTTATAATTAAATATAAATAATTATAAGTATAAATAATTTGAATTATATGTTTTACTTTTTAAAAAATGTTATTGCATTTCCACCTGTTTGAGCCTCCCACATGGTACTGAGTGCATAACATAGAAGCATTGAAATAATTTTACCACAATAACCCTTTAAAACAAAAGATACCAGAAATATAGGACAGGAAGAAGAATATTAAACCTAAGTTCATTTACAGGAGTAGAAATTGAATGAAGGAGCAATTTGGGCCACTTTCTTATGTAAATCCTATTTCATGAGCTATGTACTGGATTAAATTAATCCATTGGACAGTTTGGAATGGATTTTGCCCACATGTTGAAGTCAAATAGCCTTTCTTTCCACAGAAGTAAGATGCAAGCTCACTGTCGAAAAATCAAAAACACCAACAAAGAGGAGGAAATAATCACTTGTAACCTACAGCACCCAGAAATAATGACTGAGTTTCCTTTGCTTTTCCTTTCAAGGAGATGCCGTTGGTTTTTAGTCGGTGTCTGTATGTTTTAATAAGCACTGTACCACAGACTCTGCGCTTAATACTTTCCACCCTTCTCATTGGACTTTCTTTGGACTTTTTTCATAGCCCAGACTGAGGTTATCAGTTACAGGAACAACTAAATAACGGATGCCTTGTTGACTTGAAAGTGTTCTTCACGTGGATTTCCAAAGTGCCAAAGATAAAACCAGAAAGTGTTTCATTCGCTAGAAAATCTTGTTAAACATTTTGTGACACTGTTAGTAAGATGAAGCGAGTGTGGGTGACAGAAAACAAGAATTGTGAATCCTGAAGAGACTGTGCTTGTTAGTGTTTTCCAGGGAAGTCCTGAAGGGCCCCCTCACGAGGCAGATGGATGAAGCCTCGTTAGGTAAAGGCTTGAAGCCTTTCGAGGGAAATCCTCAGAGTAGGCCCCGTAAGAGTTTAAAGCGGGTGCTAGACACACACACCTACCAGCCAGTGCCGCCCTTTGGAAGGAGTTTGTATTTGTTCCCCCCAAGAGGACAATGCGCCTGCAAGTGTGAAGTCACTGGGCAGTTTCAGTCCTGCTGCACCTGGGGAGGCCAACCCCAGACCCAAAGGGGGGCCTGCTCTTTGGGAAGCCACGGAGTGGGGAGTGTCCTTTGCCTGTTCTTCAGATGCTTGCTCTGCTTTCCGACTTTCCTCCAGCTGTGGTCCCTATCTTGTCTTGCTATTCAACCTGTATCCAGATGAGCTGAAAATGAAAAACATGCATCTTTAAGTTAGGAAAAGCAGAGGCTCAGTATAATGCTTCCGTTCCTCCTGTGTTTGTTTATTTAAGACCATTAAGTACCTGAACACCAACATTTTCACTGCTCCTACCTTTTCCTCACAATCAGGGTAACTCGGGATTTGCAGCAATCTCTGATCTCTGAGATAATTTCTGGATTTAGGTCAATGCCCAAAGTTCTGAGATTTCTGATCCAATCTGCAATAAGGCAGGCTGGTGGCAGATTGTTAACCAAGCTCCCCTAAGGTACAAATGGAGGTCTTTAGAACTTCCCAAACTAGGTGCTCCTGAACTAGTTTTCACACTAAGAACCAGTGTGCTTGATCCAGAAATGTAGTACTTATTTTAATTCTTTTTTATACTTTGTGGATTGTGTTAGCGCCAAACAATGTTAAGGTAGCCCTTATTTCATGGCAGTGTAGGACATCAAGCTCCAAGGGATTTTTTTCCCCCTTTAATTTACCTTTATTGTTGAAAGCATTACAGCTGTCCCCCTTTTTTCTCCATTGATCCCTTATACCTCCCCTGCGCCCCCCCCAGGCCTTCCCCACACCATTGCCTGTGGCCGTGGGTTATGCATCTATGCATATAAGTTCTTTGATTAGTCTCTTCCCACCCACTCCCCCACCCCCACCTTTCCTCTGAGATCCCTCAGTCTGTTCCATGCTTCTATGTCTCTGGATCTATTTTGTTCATCAGTTTATTTTGTTTATTACATTCCACATTTGAGTGAGATAATGTGATACTTGTCTTTCTCTGCCTGGCTTATTTCACTTAGCATAATACTTTCTAGTTCCCTCCATGCTGTCCCAAAGGGTAAGAGATCCTTCTTTCTTACAGCTGCATAGTATGCCATGGTGTGAATGTCCCACAGCTTTTTTATCCACTCACCTGCTGATGGGCACTTGGGCTGTTTCCAGATCTTAGCTAGTGTAAACTGTGCTGCTATGAACAAAGGGTGCATATTTTCTTTCTGATTGTTGTTTCAGGATTCTTAGGATATATTCCTAGGAGAGAGATCACTGGGTCAAATGGCAGTTCTATTTTTAATTTTTTGAGTAAACTCCACGCTGTTTTCCACAGTGGCTGCACCAGGCTGCATTCCCCCAGCAATGTACTAGGGTGCCCTTTTCTCCATACCCTCACTGGCACTTGTAGTTTGTTGATTTGTTGATGGCACCATTCTGACAGGTGTAAAATGATACCTCACTGGGGTTTTAATTTACATCTCTCTGATGATTAGCCACGTTGAGCATTTTTTCATATGTCTCTTGGCCATCTGTATGTCCACTTTGGAGGAGTGTCTATTTAGGTCCTTTGCCCATTTTTTAATTGGATTGTTTGTCTTCCTTTTGTTAAGTTGTATGAGTTCCTTACATATTTTGGATATTAACCCTTTATCAGATGTGTTGTTGGCAAATATGTTCTCCCATACAGTGGGCTCCCTTTTCGTTTTGTTGATGGTTTCTTTTGCTGGGCAGAAGCTTTTTATTTGGATGCCGTCCCATTTGTTTCTTTTCTCCTTAGTTTCTCTTGCCCTGGGAGATGTATCGGCAAACATACTGCTATGAGAGATGTCAGATTTTGCTGCCTATGTTTTCTTCTAGGATTTTTAAGGTTTCATGTCTTACATTTAAGTTTTATCCATTTTGAGTTTATTTTTGTGTATGGTGTGAGTTGGTGGTTTAGTTTCACTTTTTTGCATGTACCTGTCCAATTTTCCCAACACCATTTATTGAAGAGACTGTCTTTACTCCATTGTATGTTCTTGCTTCCTTTGTCAAATATTAGTTGAATATAATGGTGTGGGTCAATTTCTGGGCTCTCTGTTCTGTTCCACTGATTTGTATGTCTGTTCTTGTGCCAGTACCAGGCTGTTTTGATTACAGTGGCTTCGTAGTATAACTTGATATCTGGTATTGTGAACCCTCCAACTGTGTCTTTCTTTATCAAGCTGCAAGGGATTTTAAAGATGAAGACTAAAGCGAAGGGAGACAATATGGCAGACAAAGTCTGTGTCTTAGCACTAAGAATATTTAGGGCATACTCAATTCCAAAAAACGGCATTCATCAATGTTTTCATTTACATATTCATGCTCCCATCCAACAAATATTCATTTTATCTGTGCCAAGTATTGCAATGAGCTCTTTGAACAAACAGCAGAACATGGTTTCTGACCTATTGGAATCAGGCATTAATTCATAGTTATATAATAGTCCTAATATCTCCAAAGCAAAAAATGAATGGACAGTGATTTAGTATAGTTGGAAGCACCAACAAAATATGGGAGTTCAGGAAATCTTCCTTGAGTAAGTGATGTTTAAGGTGATGTATGGCTTGGTGATATGCGGCTAGATGTTGGGAATATGAGGATAAGCAAGGTCTAGCCCCTGTCCCGAGGGGTTTATGTCTAGGAAAGAAACATACACACCAGCAGTCACAGCCTTCTGTGAAAAATGCTCTACAGAAGATAATGAATTGTAGTGGATCCTGAAGGTTGTCGTTGAGTAAGTATATGTGACCACCTCTGGAAAGGCTTTGTGAGATGAGATTACTTTAGTTGTGAGTTTTAAAGGTTAAGGAAGATCACCAGGCAATTAAGATAGGGAAGAATGTAGCAAAGAATGGGTAGGAGCATGAAAAAACCCTGTATGTGTGGCAAACATTAAGAGACTTGAATGCAATTGGCCAGATGTGAGATTATATAGAGAGCAGGTTGGTAAAATTCAAGGTGTACAGAATGTATGAAAGAGTTTATACTTCTACTTTAGGAGTAGAGGGGCCACTGGCATATTTTAATTAGAAGTTTGAAATTGGTTTGCCTTTTTAGATGATCATCTGAATGTAAAAAGGAAGGATGGTTTTGGCTCCTGGAGAGGCTCGGCTGAGAGAGGGGAGTAAGACTGCACCTGTGACAATAGCCAGCGAGATTTGCGAGCTACGTAGGAATGAAAACCAACGCCAAGTGGGGAGTGACTGGCTAGGATAGATAAAGAGAGAATTCCAGAACACACTGAGATTTCTACCCTCTGAGTAATTTATGGTGTCCACAGATTCAATGCTACCTAGTAGAAAGTCTTAAGAGTTGGGGTTTGAATCCTGGCTCCACCACTTCCCAAGTAACCACTTGGAAGAAGTTATTTAAACTCACCAAGCCTCAGTTTTCTCGTCTACTCAAAAATGGCTTAGAATAATATTGTGGGATTTGTGGAAAGATAATTATGAAAATGCTTGGCAAAGTGCCTTGTCCGTAATCTACATTCAACACATACTTTCTTCATGAGGACTGAAGGACATTCTGGATTAGTATAAATGGTATAGAATCAGAAGTGGTTTAAGATAATGAGTTCAGTTTCAGGCCTGCTAAGTTTAAAGTTGATATTTTGTGTGTAGATGAATATATTTAGTATGTATTCAGAAATAGAGGTCAAGGGTTTGGGGAGTGAGTGGTGCACATAAAAGCCTAAGAACTTGGAGATAAATTTATTTAGGGGATAGTTGAAATCACATGCATGGATGAGCGTCTACTAAGTATAGATTAAGAATATATTTGAAGTGAATTCTCTGGTGCTCAATATCTAAATAAGTAGGCAGAGGAGGAAGAAGTGGAACAAAAACCGTGAAAATAAAAACGAAACCTCCCTAGTACAAGTGAGGTGCTTTAAGGAGGGAAATGACGAGTTTAGGAGCTGACAAGTAGCTTGAGGAGTAAAGAGAACCCTTCAAATGGAACAGCTAAGAGGTCAGTGACCACCTTAGAGCAGTTTCCGTGTGGAGGTGGGAGCAGGATGCAGATTGTGGCGAACTGAGGGGAGAACAGAAAATGAAACAATAGTCACGGGACACAGAATTCTCTTTTAAGAAGTTTGGCGTGGAGGGCTGCATGGTTGTTACAACGGTACAGGATGGGGAAAAGAGGCTTTAATTTGTAGCGATCGACACTGAGGGTAAAGACCTAGCATTGAGGAAGAAGAAGTAGATAAACGATGGCAGATAAATAATGAAGGAATGTTCTAGAGGAGGCTGCAGGTCAGGAAACCTAAGTCACAAAATAAAGCATTTGGCTCAGGTGGAAGAAGATACAACCATTCTTTGTGTCAGAAAGGAAGGGACTAAAGCTAGAAAGACTTCTAATAATTGGAAATTAAGAAGCTTCCAGTGTTAACCCAGCTGTTGTTTAGATACTGCTAGTTACCTTTTTTTTGTGTGTGTTCCAATAACTTAAGTTTTGAATACCTTAATTAGATTGACTGACACCTTTTAATGTTATCTCTAGATAAAATGAATTTAAATTTTCATTCAGTAAAAGAAGCTAAGTAAAGCTTCACTTCTGTCTTCTTTACCCTGAAAACACACACAAAAATGCCTTGGAAAATAGTGATTCTTAGTAAAGTAACCCCAAGAATGATGGGGTATTAAAAATTTGTTCCATCTGTGCCAGGATCTCAGACTGTCTGAGAAATATGCTCCTCTAATGACTTGTGAATCCTGGGAAATGTTGGAACTAAACTTCATGCACAGTCGACCTTGGGACATTGGAGTATGTATTGGCTCTTAGTATATGATTGTTCCAGTAATAAAGTGATTTACATTGTTGCACTATTGTTATAAATGAGTTTTTGGTTGAGCCTTTGCTTGCTGGAAAGATGTTTTTACATATCTTTATTTTTTTATTTTAACTGTTAGCTCAAGCTTAAATTAGGATTGTAAGCAATTAATTTTGTATCACGCTTACATTTGGAAACAGAAGTACCACAAGACCTTTCCTAGTAGATGAACACACAGTTTAATTAGGTCATCTTCATTTTATTGTATTATAAAACACTAAAAACACAAAACAACCAGCCCTTCCTCATAATGGTAATTCGGGAAATAATAAAGAGCACATTTTGGATTTATATTACAAAAAGTGCAGTAAAATGTGCAGATACAAGGATCACACACTTGAAATACATAGTTTAAAGCTGATGGGAATTCAACCCAAAGTCAATATCTCAAATAAAGGCTTTCAAAGGACTAGGTGGAGCAGGTTGGAATTTAATATTAAATACCTTAGTATTATAGGTATTTAATAACACGATATTGCTGGCTGCTCCTGTCAGCCTACTTACTATTATTTTAATTTTACCGTAATGTGGGATCTTTAGTATTCTACCCTTGGTCTTCATCACTTCTCTACCTTCTACCTGAAGATCTCTGTCACATTTTCCGGTTCTAGTGCTTTGAAATGTTTCGTCAGCTTTGATATTCTTCCTATATTCCTTTATGTAAATCTAACGCTGAATGGGTATGATTTTGACACACGAGCAGCATCGATGTTTCGTATTTTCAAACCTGAACTTGAGCCCTTTTTTTCAGACTTATTTGTCTTCCTGTATTTTATACTTTAATGAAGGATACAGCTAAGCACCAGACCCTTAAGTTGGGAAGAAATCATAGCTTCACCACCCAAGTCAAAGTCAACATGTTGTGTTTCATTATAGACATTTTCTTATGCATGACATTTGTTTTCAGTAGTTGTGCTCATACCAGTTTTAAATTTCTTTAAAGAACACTGGCAATTTAGGGTTACTTTTCCCCCCGATGTCAATGTTGGTAATTGGTACTTTTATTAAAAGTATGTCATCCAAGTCTTAAATATTATAGCTATATAGTTGTGTAAAAGACTCTCTAAAGATAAAAAAAATTCTGTCTGTAGTTTTACTTTTATTCCTCTTTTTAATATATCTTTAAAAAATAGTTTGTTCCATATGGGTGAAGACATTTTCTCTTAGCATCTGGTATTATTGCTGCATTTTCTGCTTTCCATTTCACTAGTTTATAATGCGATCTAATTTTCCCTCTTTGTACATTTTTTTGAGTTTACCTTTGCTCTTTTCATAGCTGCTCCGTTCGAATGCCCTATTCAATATTTTACTGCTTTTTTGATCTTTATGATTTGAAAGGTCATATTTTTGTGGTGGTTATTTTTATGTGTCAACTTGAGTGGGCTAAGGAATGGCCAGAGAGCTGATAAAACCTTACTTTCGGGTGTGTCTGTTAGGGTGTTTCTGGAAGAGATTAACATTTAAATCAATAGACCGGGTAAAGAGGAACTGCTTTCACCAATGTGGGTGGGTGTCATCCAGTCCCTTGAGGGTCCTAGTGGAACAACAAGGCAGAGGAAAGGGGCAGTTTCTGTCTCTATTCTGGACCTGTGACTTCATTTTCTCCCGCCCTGAGGCATGGGAGCTTCTGATGCTTGGGCTTTTGGACTCCAGAACGTACAGCAGTGGGTCCCCCCTCCCCCCTCGATTCTCAGGCCTTTGGACTCTCACTGAATTATGTCACTGGCTTTCTCCAGCGTGCAGGCTTCACACTGTGGCATACCTCAGCCTCTATAACAGCGTCATTCAATTTCCATAATAATTTTCCTCTTACATATCTGTGTCTACATATCCTATTGGCTCTGTTTCTTTCAAGAACCCTGATGAATACAGCTTTTGGAATGAAAGTAGCTCTAGAGTAACAGAATTGTAATGATGAGTTTTCTGAATTGGTTTTGGGATTTCTGGAATTGGCTCTATAACCTGATTAGATGTAAAGATGCCAATGACTAATAGTAAAGAGAGCACTGCTAGTCCTTGGTGTGAACTATTTATAGAGATATGTAAAATACATGCATTAGATATTCCTAATCAACTGCTTTTAAGAAGCAAGGAGGTAGGTGATTCTGTGTATGATTCTTTGAAATATTTTTTGGATACTAAGGAATATAATGACGATGATTGGTTGTTCCTGTGTTGCTGGATAAGGTAGTGAAAGAAAAGGAGGAGCTCAGGGATTCAAATTCTCAGCTCACACTTTTCATACATGACATGACATAAGAGTTTCCACCTGAGGAAAAGCCTTGCTTCCTGTTGCTGCAGGGATGAAATTGCTGAAAATCAAACACCTCATTCTGCCATTGGCCGAATTACAATGCAAGTTTAACCCCCAGCCTTGTAAGGTTTCTACTGTTAAAGTGAGGGCATTAATTAGGAAAGAATGGATCCTGTAAATTGGGATGGGGCTGTGTTTGTGAGTAAGCCCTGATGAAACTAGGGCATTGAGCCCTTAAATCTTGATCAGTCTTTGTTGGTTAATGATGTTTCTCCAGCCCCAGCAAAATTGGCTTCCTCAAAGCACAGTGGGAGAGGTCCAAAAGACATACTTTCACCAATACTTTGTTTGAGGAATAAGTTTTTATGAGGGGAGACCCAGCATCCTTGAAAAGCTCTGTGATCTCTCTTTGTAGACCAGACCTCACAATGGGAATAATAGCTAAACAACTGGAAAGCCTGAATGCTTTGTAGTTTCATTTTTAATTCAGAAATTATTTAGAAATATGATTTTTGCTATTTAAATATATAAAGTATTTTTATCATTTGTTGCTAGTTTTTAATTTTATTGCCCATGATCTTAAAACGATTCTTCATAATATTTTTTGGAATTTGTTGAAGTTTTCTTTTCGGCCTTTGCGTAAGATAGTATGTAATGCTAATTCTAAATCTCAGAAGCTTAATGAAACAAGCTTTCAAGTGAAAACTTTATGAAACATAAAATAAATGCACCAAATTAGAGGCATCTTCAGTATTCTCAGATATCCCTGGATGTTGATCCCACCATTAGAGAGGGAAGGAAGGGGCTGGAGGATTGCTCCTTTATGTTTATATGTGGCAGACCTGGAAAACAGCGATATCACTTCCTATATTCATATTCTATTGGTCAGACTCGGTTCCATAGCCACACCTAACTGTAGAGAAGACTGGGAGATGTATTCTAGCCCTGTATCTGGGAGGAACAGGAATTGAGTTAGGAGAAATCTAGTTACTGTCTGCCAAGCCAAAGCACAATGTCAATTTTATAAATACACCATCTGTATTAGAAAAAAAGAAAATGTATGTCTATTACATGGGTACAGGGTTAAATATAACTAATATTAATAGTTTGAGGTGGTTTGTTGTGTTGTACAAATCTGTAATCGTATTAGCATTTTTTCTTTAGCTTTAACAGATTCTAACACAAGGGTAAGAAAACTTACCATGGGGATTGTGGAAATCATGTCAGTATTTTTTCCTTTATATCAAGGTTATGTTGTTAGGTTCATACAACTTATTGTTTCTGTATATTCTGGTCTATTTATTACTTTTATTATCATATAAAATCATCCCTTATTCTCATACCTTACTCTTCTATATGCTCCCCCATCGGGAAGTTGAACCCGCAGCCCAGGCATGGGCCCTGGCTGGGAATCGAACCAGCAACCTTCCGGTGCACGCGAGGAAGCGCAACCAGCTGAGCCACTCTGGCCAGGCAACGGCTGCTTTTATCTAAATGCCCTCTGATCTTTCATTATTTTTTGTTTCCCTTTTAGACACAAATATTGAATTCCTCTTTCTTTTTAAACATGATTGTTTTATTTTATAGCCAATATTTAATTTATATTAATACATGTTTATGAGGCTTTTCCTAAAACTTTGCTTCTTATAATTTTTTCCTACCTTTATTACATAAATATAACATTCATGCCAGAAAGAGAAAGAGTGAGATCTTTAACAGCTGAGGCAGGTTCAAGGGATAAAAAATTAAGTTTTTTATGGATAGGCTTGTATTTTTCTGGGACCAAGAGGACAGATAAGCCATATTACGGATGAAGATTCATTTTCTATATTTTGAAATATTATAACCAATTAATGAAGGAATTTGAGATTTGACTTTTTAAAGACAGCGATATTATCTGAAAACAATGTATGAGAGTTTTCTAGAGGACTGGATTTTTTTAATTTCAAAGAAGCCAACATAATGGGTCCACAAATACAGTTTCAGGTTGTTACAGAATAATTCCACTGCAATAAGTTACAATTTCCTTAAGAGTCCATGTGTTAACTTTCCCTCGTAGTTGCTGTTTAAAGACTGGTGGCTTTGCAATTATTAAGTTCTAATCTTTATCAAAATAACTGTTGGTTATTTTTCTGCACTGTCTTACAAGTTCGCGCAAATGTGCTAGGATAAGAAAGCTAACTAATTGGTGTACATAGAAAACAAAAGACAAAACATTTGTTTTGTCATAAAATTGAAAACCTAGAAAATAAAAGAGATTTTAGTTTAAAAAAATAAAATTAAGAAACATATTTGTTAAGCCACTGGATGTAGAATGACTATCCAAAAATCAATGAGTATTTTATCTTACATAAATATTAAAGACTTAGAAGAAAAAGAAGTGAGTAGGTAGAGAGCTAAAACACCACCTTAAGTACTCAACAGACAAAGGGTAGGTTTGGGGAAAATAACACTTACATTCACAAGGAATATGATAGGGTTTAGGGCCTCTTTTAAATTGACAAAATGAAGGCAACTCAAATTATAGAGTGCACGAGTAGGCAGTTCACTGCAGGGCCACTGAAATAGCATGGAGTCCCTTGGAAAGGTGGTGAGGCGCTAGGCGACAGAAGTGCATTCTGATATTAATCAGATCCGCGACACTTAAGAGAGATGTACAGCCGGGCCCGGCCCGCGTGGCTCAATGGTTGAGCATTGACCTAGGATCCAGGCGATCGGGGTTCGATTCCCGGTCAGGGCACATGCCTGGGTTGTGGGCTCCATCCCCAGCAGGGGTCGTGCAGGAGGCAGCCGATTAATGACTCTCTCATCATTGATGTTTCTCTCTCTCTCCCTCTCCTTCCTCTCTTTGAAATCAATAAAGATATATTTAAAAAAAAAAGAGAGATATGTACAGCCTATTATCACCAGTGGGGATGTGGCAAACCTAGACTATTGGATATTACTGATATGTTTGCAAATTACTACAACTTTTAATTATATTTGTTGCATGACAAAGCACGTACAACTTTCACTTCAGATATCCCAATTCTGTAACACTATCTTATAAAAAAAGAAAGTATCAGCAAGTTAGGATATGTCTATAGCATGCTTATTGCAGCATTAGTCATAGTGACAAAAAATGTAAAGAGTGCCCCAAATAAAGGAATATTAGAATAATTATGATACCACTACACCATGGTATTATGTACAACTACCAAAAATGGTGAATAAAATTATACCAGTTAGCTTAATTTTCACAAAGTAGGTGTGAAAGTCAACATGCATTAAAGTGTGCATAATTTTTTAATTACAAAAAAATTGCCTGAGTAAATATATTTGTGTGGTATATATTAACTTATAACTATTTATATTTTGCTAAAACAATAAAAGATATATCCTAACTTGTTCACCTAGATTTTCTAGAGTGGAATGATGAGATTAGAGTAGGAAAAGAGTGGGGAGGGGACAGGATAAATTGACAGGACAAGAAATTTAAAAGGTTGCACTAAGGAGCCTGGCCTGCGTGGCTCAGAGGTTGAGCATCGATCTATGATCCAGGAGATTCCCAGTCAGGGCACATGCCCGGGTTTTGGCTTGATTCCCAGCCGGGGGCATTCAGGGGGCAGCCAATCAATGACTCTCTCTCATCATTGATGTTTCTCTCTCTCTCTCCCTCTCCCTTCCTCTCTCTGAAATCAATTACAAATAAATAAATAAATAAATATATAAGGAAATGAGACACAAAAACCCTCAAAATGTAGCAAGTATGTTATCCCATGTATATGATTATTTACAATTAAAAATAAAACAATATACAGACAATAATTTAATTAATACTATGAATGAAGTAAATATGTCCCAAGATTTTTTGGTGAGAGGAGCTTTAAATCATGGGGAAATGGTAGATGCCAACAACACTCTTTTGGGGAATTTTTAAGACGAAGTTCAAATTTAGCAACTGAGAGATACCAGTGTTCAGGTCCTCCCCAGTTTCATTCCCATTCATTCAATATTTCATTAGTATAGCAGCAACAACAAGCAAGCCCTCAGAGATCTAGAGGGGTGAGAGATTTGCAAACAATTCTACCCACCAGTGAAGCAGGACTCCTAAAACTATTTCCCTGCTGCTATACTGTGGTGTTTATCTTTTGAAATAAGCTTACAGAAAAAAGGAAACAAAATTGAGTGGGAAGTTTATATGTTGTAGACTTAGCCAGTCCTCAGTTTTATTCTAGGCTTTGCCACTACTACCTGTAATCAAGAATAGTTTATGATAATAAAGCCTCATTTACTCTCTCTCCATCAGTCTAGCTATTGTGTCCATGTCTACAGCTGTCAGTCCCTATCGGAGGGTTTGGATAAGCACGGTTAGCCACGAGGACTTTGTCATAGCCTAGATTAGTAGCTGTGTGGCCTTGAGCTAGATGTTTAGTGTTTCCTCATCTTGAACATGGAGATAAAAGTAATATTACTCACAAGATTACTGCAAACATTGAATTAGATAATAGATGTAAAGCACTCATTAAGGTACTATACACGCAAAAAGTGTTTAACAGAAACAACTAAATCAATCAAAAATTAATATACAATTCAGTCATGGAGCATAGAGTTAGGGGAAAAGGACTGGTCAAACCCCAACTACTCAGAATTTATATTTTGGACATTGTGGTGTGTGTGTATGATATCATGATGAAGATTAAATGTTATGTATTATCAAAGAAAATTGTCCACCTTAAGCCTAATATAAATATGGAAACAAATATGGTAATGAAATGAAAAGATAGAAATAAAAGCAGCATTAGAAATTTAAAGTTATTCTAATTACAGCCATTAATGAGTTACCAAACATGCATTTTTTTATTAAATCGTACAGGGTATCATTTTTTAAAATGTGCATTGCAACATACCAGCATTACTTCTATACAACTCTGGGTAAATCATTTGCCCTCTCATTGCTCCCATTGCCTCAGGATATCAATAAGGATCTTTACCAGAGAAACTCTAAGTTCTATTTCAGTTTTAAAATACTATGATTTTATAACCACAAAAGAACTTAATTCCCAGTTTTCTACTCTGAGTCAATACTTTAGAGGATCATGAAAGATCTCCTGTCTCTGTCTATGTATTTATTTTTTGATTCCAAAGTCTTCTGTGTTCTCATCTTTCATCTCCATTAATTTTTCAAGTTTCATATCCAAGTATTCCTCTAATGACTTTCATATTGCCTTCATTTTCCTCTGATGAGTGACACAAATATGGAATCTAGATTAGAGAGACAAGATAATTCCAATATCAACATCAGTAGCCCAGCTCTCTACAACAATGATAGTTTTTTTCTTCCATTTCTAGATAACTGCAAAAGTTTCCCTCATACTTCATTGTAACTCCTCCGTCTCCCTTGTTTCTATTTTTATCCCAACAAACTTCCATTCACTTCCTTCCTGTCTGTATCATATCCCAAAGTTTGAAATGACTTATTTCCCCGTATTTCCATTGGAAGGAGGGGGAAGATTGGGCAGTCTCTTTGCCAAAGGAATGCTCGACTCAGTGTTTGTCTGGAGGGAGGAAAACTCACAGTAAGAAAGCACTTCCCAATATTACAGCTATTGCTATCAATATCAAAAATAGTGCAGTTTCTTGATTCTCAGACTTCCTTGAATCCTCATCTGGAAGGGGGGAAAAAAGTGAATTGATTAGCCAAAGAACATATATGCATAGCCCATAGACACAGATAACAGTGTCGTGATGGCCAGAAGGAGGGGGAGGCAAGGGAAGGGTGGAGGTGGGCAAAGGGAGTGGAGGGTGAATGGGGACACCTGTAATAGTGTAAACAATAAAAATAAAGTAAAAAAGAAAATGAGTTTTGGGGAAGAAAAATAGTAACTTGAGAACTTTATGCATAATAGAAGTTTCTTTTTAACCTCAAACTGTTTGCTCTGCTCACCATTTCCATCACGGTTTTCTAATTACTGTGATCTTTATTATTCTTAGACCCCGAGGCTCAACGAAACTTTTGCTCTTTCTGCTGCTGGTCTAATTACTCTACTTTTAGTCCAGACTTTGTATTTCTCAGCCCTTAAGTTGGTCCAGTGCCCAGTAATTCAAGCTGATATACAAATTTTGCCCAACATTTTAGCTTTGTTTGCAACATTAGCATGACCTGCATAGAAGATGCTCAACAAATATTTGTTTAATAAGTCAATGAGTGGCTCATTACCTTGATCACTGACCCCTCAAAATGCCACACCACAATCTTTGTTACCTCCACAATACTCTCCTTTGAAGCACTGGGTGGTGAGGTGATGACAGCTCCAACAATCCAGGATAGGACCTTCTATCATGACTGAAGAGAAGGAAGACAATCGGAGATAGGCAATGGCATGGAATTTCCTTAGCTCAGACATCTGGGAATTCCTTCTTCCCCTAGCAGTCACGTTTCTGAGGGGTTCAAACCTTTAGTAATTTAAGTCAGATCTCAGGGGAAGTGGGAAAACTGATGCCTTAGCTTATACTGGTGCTATGGGTTGTAAACTATAATTTAGGTGGCCTCTGAGCCCCTCAAAATTCTGTGAGGGACCTAAGATTTCATAAGCTAGATTTTATTCTCAGGTATCATTCACATTCCTTCTTGGAACCACAACTCTAGAAATTGGGTTTTCAGTGGGACAAGTAGGAGAGATCCAGTCAGTCATAGAGAGCAAAGGAGATGGAAAATGATAAGGTACAACCTCAAGGCATCCCATGTATTATACTCACCACAATCTTCAGAACAAGCTAAAAGAGAATCAGAGCATTCTAATGAGCTTAGTATCAACTTGAAGTTCATCATATTGTACCCAAGTAGTCTTTACCTGGTTACCTATTAAGCTCGAGCCACCCCTCCACCCATTCTAAATCACTCTAATATGAAACTACATTCCTCCTCTCACCCCTCACTTCCTATTGTTTCCATATAATTTCAGTGTTGTTAGGTAGACATCTTTTATTACCAACTTCAGAGAAGTTATTTAATGTTTCTTTCAGTTTGGATTCCAGGCCTTGGCAGACATCAAGAAGCTTGCCTTGAAGTATAAAGGCACCTACAGGGGTGGAAGGGACATCAGAAAATAAGGGTGGCCCTTTCCTTCAGGATTTATTCCTGATTGTTCTGCCTTGTTTTCCCCAGCGAATGTTCCTCCTATTTGCTTGTACAATTTTTAAATAATGAAACAGCACCTCACCTTTCCATGTTTTACTGCTCATTTTAGAAAGTTCATCCTTCAGCCATGTTCTTAAATAGACAACCTTTTGAACAGCTAGAACAGAGAGGTAAACATACATGTGGGGGAATACTTGTATCTATGGAGGATATTATTAGGCAGACCCAGGTGCTCTCTTCCCTGCCTCCCTTCTCCCTTTAACCCTATAAACTCCCAGGGGCTCAAGCTTCCCTCACCCAACACCCGAAGCCTCTTGTTCCCGTGGGAGACCTTGAAGCTTAAATTGGTCATCTCTTTAATCTGCCTTTCAAGCAGTTGAGTTCAGCCAGGGACTTCTGAGGGTACCAACTTTGCCAACAAGGACTTAATATCCTCTGTAAATTTGGGGTTACATTCCAAGCAGCCTTTGACTCCATAGAAGGCTGCCGGGGACAGAGGCAGGAGCAGGAACAAGCATAGGTCTCCCATTTCCTTGCCACAACTGCTCTTGCCCCAACAGCAGGTTGTCCTAGCTCCCTTTCTTTCAAAAATCCAGGAGTAAGAGCCTTATCCTGGATAGTTTGACTCCACCTTCCCCTCCATTTTTATCCCATTTGTGGGCAGTTTTATTTCCCTCTGGATTTTCAGGTGTTTTCTGACTTCTGTCCTTCATTCTTGAGGGGGGGAACTGCCAGCTGGGAGCAGATGCCTGAGTTCTGAGTGAAGAATGCAAAGAAGGTCTTGAGCTCATGCAAGCAGAGTTCCATGCAGGGCCATATCTCAACACGTTTTCTGTTAGGTCTCTCCTTTACTCGTGCCCTTAGTAAATTTCCACATCCCTACTGACCATTGGGGCAGTTTCTCAAGGAAGAGATACATAGAACCTCAGAAACTGCTTAACCAAAGCTCTGCTTCTATAGAGGAGGTAAGGAAACCCCAGAATATTGAATTCCTTGGGTCCCCAGTCCTTGATGGTAGCAATATCATTGAAAATTAGCAGTAGGTGTTTGTATATAATATTATTGGTAATAATATTTTGAAATAATTGATAATTTTTCAGAAATTTAGGCTAGGCTACCTTTGTTTGTAAAATGATTTTTCCAACCATGCTAAATAACCTTTTTATATAATTCTTATAAAGAATCTGGAGCAAGGAGACCAGAAACAACAGTGGAGGGATATAGGATGAGCAAAACTCCAGTAACACTCAGGATACTTTAGCAGGCTCATCTTGAAAGTACTGATGAAGTGTGTGACCTATAGGAAAATAACTCCAGTTAACATGGGTTGACCTCTTGGGCTACCTACATAGGAGGTGGCCAAATAAACATGTGTTTTCTTCAGTTTAAGGATCTTTGAGTAAGAATGTCCTTTGTTATTTGAAGAAATTAAGGCTGTTTGGCAGAAATTTTAGAGCACCGGTTACCTCTTTTCTAATGTACAGGGTGTCCCCCCAAATATGCATACACACTTTGAATAATTATTAATTCCAATGGGTTAAATCTGAAAGGAAAGAAATGTCAATAGAGCTATAAAAATGTCTTTGTATACATTTTTTGGACACCCTATATTGCTTGTATGGCTGTGAACTCCAGGAAACTAGGAAACCCTCCTAGAAACTAGGAAATCCTAAAAGTTTAGTGGTAGAATTTAGACCTAGGGTATGAGAGTCATGGATTGGAAGGTTGTGAGATTAAGTCAAAAGAACTACCACTAATTCTGAGCCTACCATGTGCCACATATGTGCTAAACACTGCAAATAGATTCTTGCAAGTCCTCGTGGCATAGCAGCACTTGGAGAGAGGATCTCCATTTTGTAGATAAGGAACTGAGACTTTGAGGTGGGACGCAGTCCTCCTTACCAAATAGTTTAGTAGTTATGAAGTCAGGATTCAAACTCATGCCTGTCTGAATTGAGGCTCTATATACTTCAAACATTGACTCAAAATTTTCTCAGATAATACAGAAAATGATCTCTGGTAATTTAATAAATCAGAAGATTGGGGGAGGGGGCTGCAATTCAAATCATTTGATGCTCCAAGGTCAGCACCTCTCTGCTCTGATTTTATTTTCTCTCAGCTAGATGATTTCATCTTTAGATGCCACCCCATAGGACTTTCACAAGCTGAGGGCTAAAGGTTTGTGATAACGGTACTAAATTAACTCTGGAGACCAAAGTTAGAGAAAAAAGGGGCTCAGAAATTTGGCAGGCTGGTCGGCAGGCCTAAGGAACAGCTGTTCTTGTAGAGAAAGATACATTATAGATGAGATATTTTCTAATTAATGCTACGCACCTTTACTTTCAGATAGGACAGCTTAAAGAGAATGCTTGTATGTGAGGCCAAAGGCTAACACCCAAATCTTTCATTGATTATGCTAATGTTCGGTTTGGACTGGCATGGGGGGGCTATTGAACCTGTAGGGTGCTTCTGTAAGTGGAAACCTTTCTTCTACATGCTAAACATCCATTGGTCTCCAGGAGGTAGCATAGCCTCCCCCTGCCACCACCCCACTTTTATATTGGAAAGAGGCAGGAAAGGGGAAATAAATGTGAAATAATTTTTCTTCCAAAAGGAATTTAGTTATCCAGAGAAAGTTTTTAAATTATTGGGGGGGATTGAATGTATCATATTGTACTGCTACTGCTTTGTTTTCTTCCTAGCAAGGTGAGAAGTGAGGTGTCCAGAGAAAGCTCAGATGAATTACAGAATATGAAGAAGTTATGTCTCCTCTGTGTATCTGAGAGTAGTGTTAATAAATCTGTGACCTTGCAACATAAACACCATGATATTATGTTCTCAAGACAAGCTTGCATTAGCATTTTTTAAAGTAAATACAAGCCCATTCAGAGACACTAAGGGATGTGTCAAATGTCACACACCTAGTAAGGGAAAGATTTAGGGTTGTAACACGAATTTGTCTGCTTTCTAAGTTCATGTGCCTCCAAATGCCAAGATGCTTCAAGAGTAAAGTTAATCCAAGATATCATCATTATTGCCTCAAACCAGCAAAAATAGGGACCCTCAAGGAAATTATTTTTGAGAGAAAAGAAAACTGATTTGTTATTTTTCATTTTAAATAAATGAAGTCTATTTTAAATAAATTTAAAATAAATGGATACTATAATCCCAAACATCTTTTAACATTTCTCTCCACACCCAGTTCTTTTTTCCCCTCCTCTCTAATTACTTATATAGAAGATTTGAAGAATATATGTGTTTTACCATATCTTGTTTGCCTCTCAATTGAAGTTATTAATTTTCTTTAATATTGTGTATAAAAAGACATCTATGTTCATCTGAATTACCTTAAAGAAATACCAGGCAAATGTAGTATTTATTTTTTTCTACCTTCAAAGAAAATTAAGATACAGTGATAAAAATAACTATAGAATAATGTAATAGCCAAAAAGAAGAGGTAATATCATTGAACACATAGTCTGTGTCAAACTGTTTTATATTTTTTACACTCATGGTAGAACTGGAATTCTTAACCCTGTATTGACTGATTCCCTACCTATATTTTCTTAACTACTAAGCTCTCTCATCTTTTATTTGTGCCCCCTACTCCCCCAAAACCAAACCAAAACAAAAAAGCCCTGCCTTTATGCCTAATGACTTGTCATATTTCTGAAAAATTAACACTTTTAGTGGGTGAGACACTGTAACCTAATATATGGCACTACATTCAGTTCTAATTCTGGTTCCTGTAGGAACAGATTTCTCTTCAAGGTATAGAGTCAAGGTAGAAACTTATAGTTAAATTTGAACTTGATAGTCACTACCCTTTAAAAATGATTCTTACTGTTTGTTTTTTGTGTTTGATTTTTTTTTTTTTTTTAGAGAGAATGGAAGTGAGGGAGGAAAGGGTTAGAGAGAGAGAGAGAGAAACATCAATGTGAGAGAGAGACATCGATTAGTTGCTTCCTGCACACACCCTGACCAGGCTGGGGATCTAACCAGCAACCCAGGTACATGCCCTTGACCAGGAATTGAACTTGAGACCCTTGGGTCTGTGGGCCTATGCTCTAACCACTGAGACACAGAGGCCAGGGCAAAAAATGAATCTTACTGTTGATAATTGTTTGCATTATACTGCCTTTCATTAATATAAATTTTTACATTTGGACCATTTGCAGAATTCTGTTTATCATCTTGAAATGATTGAGTTTCCTCTTGATTTTTTTTTTTGTAATATGCTAGTAAATATTTTTTGCTTAAATACCTCTTTTCAACACTATAGCTGTATTAGTTATCCATCTGTCCATTGGGAATTTAAGTTCTGCTATATCTTGTAGGGTTTTCTGAAAAAGGCCTCAGCAAAATTTACCATCTACCTACTTATCTATCACCTAATGAAATAGGAGAAAACTGGAAGGATCAACTGAGGCAGGAGGGTTTCAGTTCAGTGGAGGAAAGGTCTTAGTGGAATGAATTAGTGATTAACTATTAGAATAGGCTAGAAAAGGAGGTGTGGGATCTCCCTTCCTGGAGATAAGTGGTCACCTTTGCATGCTGGGCAGTCTTGCTAGGGGTCCTAGTTGATACAGCTGCTATAATATAGAGAGAATGATAACTTGAAATGTAGGTTTCATATTAATTTATTTTTAAATTTACTGCAACTTTAATAACAGACATGTTTATTTTTTAAAGAATGAAAAGTGTGATATTACATATACTAGTTGAGAAAAGTGTTTTTAAGGTTTCATAGTCAATAAATTATTGCTATTTTTAGCATAAATATATTCACCAAGGTGTATTCTAGGACCCACTCCGAATCGGTTTCCTAAGTGGTAAGGGGAAATTTAGGAGAGAAATATAAAATGTTTTTCAATTGCAGCTATTAGAGAATTTTACCATTTCATTTCCTTCCCCTGGTGCCATAAGAAAAGATGTTTACAAAGTGCGCATTGGCCACTTTCCTCTTAGGCCAGGTTTAGCTCTGTGTCTAAAGGGCATGTATGATAAATTGGTCATATATCATCCCGTTTGCAGTCTGAGGTTTATGAGCTCCTGTAAGACAATTACTACATATGCATCTTACAATAAATGGGCAAACAAAGTGGTTGCAAACAATATGGAAAAGTCAATAATTAATTTTAGATTTCCAAATGTAGCAGAGACACTGGAGCTTTCTCTCCTTTTCAGAAGAGATGGTTTCTTTGTTAGGAATATGCAAGCATGTTAATTCATTACTGTGCAGTTTCTCTTTTTCCAAAGCTTGTCGAAAGCCTAATTCATGTGCAAGACTGAAAGCTGTTTAAACGGATAATATGCCTCCTTCATGAGAAATACCACCCCTTTATGCTCCATTAAATTCAGACGTTGACTGTATAAGCTACGTACCAATTATTTCTTTCCAGAAACAGCAGCATAGTTTTTCCCACAAAGGACAACAGATTATTGCAAGCTGCTATTAATCTCCACACAGTCCACAAAATACACAGGACACTAGGAAGAAAACAGTTGAGTAGCTATTTTAACATTTGTAAGAATGCTATATTGAGAGGAATTAAAAAGAAGATGCTTGTCTGTTTGCTACTTCTAAATTATTTCAAGCCTCCCGAAGAAGACAGAAGAGACCCTTAAAGTAATCAATAAGGATCTGCTGATGTGGAAGCAGCACCTTAGATGAGCACAGATGGATTTCTGTCTGCTTGACCTCTGTTTCCTCACCCTTTGTGGCTGATCACTGTGCAGTCCTACTGCGTGCTCCGCTGGTTGGATGGCACAATGAGTTAAATGCCTATTAACATCCTAAAATGGGCTATAATAATAATAATAATTTATCTATGGAAAACAATCCAAGTGCCCATCAATAGATGAGTAGTACATGATAATGGGCCAATTCTCATAGTGAAAAACAGAAAAATATGCTGGTACCTTAGCATAACCCATCATAAGCTAGAATTTTATATATATATATATATATATATATATATATATATATATATATATATATATATAAATATAATGACTGTGGATCATTTTGAGGGTATGAACTACTCTTAAGTTGCAGAGCTATTTACAAAACTATTAACACATGCTGGTCCATGTTTCAAAGTCCAAAGAGATTTTCAATAATGAGAAGCCAGTAACTAATTATTTGTGTAAAACTTTTGACTTTTCTCATTCAGTCAAAAATATTTGACTTCCTACTATTTAAGTATCATTCAACAGCTGTTTGTTGGACATTTGTCAATAGTATCAATAATAAGAGGGCAAGGACAGAAATGCCTCTGCCTTCGTAGAGCTTGAAATCAAGTATAATGCTGATATTTTAATCTAAATGTCTTTTTTATATGCTTTGGTGGTATTTTCCCTTCCCCAGCCCCTCCTTCCTGTCCTGTATAGACCTTTTAAAATGAGCAGTTTCGTTGTTCTTGAATGGGGAATTCATTACATGTTATCCAAATGGAGAAACAATTGAGCCTGGTCCACAGATCGGAGAGAAAGCTTTGGACTAGCTTAAGGCAATTAATTTATTTCATTCCCCCAGAAATTTCATCAAGTATGGGCACATAAAGCAATCAGAGTTTGTGAGGTGCTAGCAAATACTAGTGGGATGTTTTGGGAAAAGTCATTTCCTGCTCCTTCCTCAAGAGCTGTCAGAAGAAACTCTGACTGACCCCTAAGACTTTGTGATGTTAAAATATGAACACTGAGCTGCAGCTACAGGAGGTGAGTTGGAGGTGGCCCTCAACTACCTCATGAGAGTAAGAGCCGTACAATCCACTTTGCATTCAGTGACATCACATTGGTAATTTTAAATGGCCATGTTGGAAGTATTTACACCATAATAATAAATTCTACAAGTGTATGGTCTCTCCCCCCCCCCCCCCCCCCCCATAGCTGCAAAGCATCCTTGGTATGGAGATAGCATGAGGCCCATAGGCCAGTGAACAGATGAGAGAAACTGGGTTTTGGGGATATAATTTAACTGTTAAATTAAGCTTTACTGGAAACTTGCCCTACCTCTGGAATTTTTACTTATTGAACATATAACATCCTCACAAAGTAACAAAGAAAAGTTTCATGGTCAGTGCACATTTTTTGAAGGTAGAGCATTTTAAATTAACATTACTTAAAGTATGTTCTTAGATGCTAATTGAGCTTTCAGAAAAAGGGAGTATGCATACTGGGAATCCAGAGAGGGATTGACAAATTTGAATATGTCACTCTGCTTCTCAAGGTGCATCTGATGGGCTCAGGGGGTTGATAATTTGGGAAAGATATTGTTGAAGACCTGTATTACCTGCAGAGGTAAAGGCTAAGTAATTGCACAAATGTGGCATTGACCTAAGCATGCAATCCAGTGATCAGATCTATTCCAGTAAATCTTGGAACTTATATTTGCTAAGTATCACTCCATCTGTGATTCTATACTAGTTGCTGGCCATCTAGGCAGTGAGCTTAAGAGCTGAGACTAAAGGGAAAGAAAAATCCAAAATAACAGTGTGGTCAAATTAAAATTTAATATGACCAGGAAGCAATGGAGTCACCAGATTCTATGGAGACTAAAATAAAATATTTAGTGAGTCTCCACAGTGAACAAGTAACTCCTATATTTTTATTAATGTATTAAAAGTCAAAAGTAAAGAAACTAAAACTATGATTAACAAGTAAATTATTAATAGGGAAACATTGGTCCATTTTCTAAAGCTAATTTTTGTACATAATTTTTTTCTCATGACTTTATTGACAATATTAACAGAGGACTTAGATCTTAATGAAGATCTGATATGTGTCAGACACTTTTAGAAGCACTATGCCATTTCATTTTCATGCAGCCTCATGGACAAAGATCTGATATTCTCCTTTTATTAAGTAAAGACATTGAACCTTCAAAAGGAAAAATTAATTGTCATAGCTCATGTGACCTGTGAGGGCAAGAGTTTGGGTCCAACTCCAATGTCCATACGTAGCTGGATTAGATGACATTGACTAAATGCCTGGATGCATATGTAACCTTTGCCCAAAGGATAATTGGGTTCAGGGGGGATGAAACTGAAGGGAAAATATGTTTTTAGTTTTGTTTAGATTATGAAGAATATGAAACAGAGCAAACCACTGTGATGGTCGAACTAAATTTTCACACATATTCATGTTGAGTTATAAAATGACATTTGATGACAGTGCTTAACGTGACTCTGGAAACTTGTTCCTTCACTTGGATTGTTACTGGAAGATATTGGTAAGGCAGTGGAAAAGCCCAAACATGTGGCAAGACTCACTTGATCTGTAATGTGTAGGATAAATAAGGAGTTAGAATGAAATAATCAAGTACTTTTATCTCATAGCATCTGACAGATGGCTCAAGAAGACAGAGGAATTTGGAAAAGCAGAATTGTTTCATAAAAAATAGACTTTAAAGTACTAGCTGTATGACCTTGGACAAGTCAGTTAACCCTAGTGGCCTGAGGCTTTGCATTGGGACCCTGGGGTAATAAAACATACCTCATAAGGTCATTGTGAAGATTAAATGAGAGGATAATGAGCTTAGTGCCTGACACTTATTAAACATAAACATTCATTTAATGTTGTTGTTAATGTTATTGTTATTACAAATAAGGCAAAATGTTTTTCCTGACTTCTTACTTAGTAAGATCTTGCACAAATAGTTGGGTCTCAGTCTTTGATTTTTCATTTTTGTTTGTAAAAATTGTTCTAATATACTATCATGCTGATCTTGTAGTATTGTATTTTGAGAATTAAACTGAAAAATGCATATAAAAGTGCTTTATAAAACATCAATTGAGGAGTGATGTCCTCACGACAAAATCCTATGGAACTTCTCAATCCACATTTTTTTTGGCTTCTGTACATTTGGCAGAAAATAGCATAATTTACTTCTTAAATAGCATAATTTAATTTTTTTTCCGTTTTATTTACTCATCTCTTTTCCTCCCCGTCTGACTAGTTCTTTTTATTTTCCTTTGCAAAATGTAGTTCCTTTCTTGACCCTTTAATTGTAAATGTTCCCACAAGTCTTCTCTCAACCACCTACTATTCTAACTCTTCTTATCAATCCAATTAAAAAATGGGCAAAGGACATGAATAAACACTTCTCCAAAAAGGACATAGAGATGGCCAAGAGACATATGAGAAAATGCTCAGCATCGCTAATCATCAGAGATGCAAATTAAAACCACGATGAGGTATCACTTCACACCTGTCAGAATTTCTGGCTACCTCTGACAAATCAACAGATGACTAGCGCTGCTGAGGGTGCTGAGAAAGGGGACCCTAGCACATGCTGGTAAAGGCGGTCTCTTCAATAAATGGTGCTGGGAAAATTGGACAGGTACATGCAAAAAAATGAAACTAAACACCAACTCACACCATGCACAAGAATAAACTCAAAATGGATAAAAGACTTGAATGTAAGTTGTGAAACCATAAAAATCCTAAAATAAACCATAGGCAGTAAAATCTCAGACATCTCTCATATGTTTGCTGATACATCTCCTAGGGCAAGAGAAACAAAGGAGAAAATTAACAAATGGGACTGCATCAAAATAAAAAGCTTCTGCCCAGCAAAAGAAACTATCAATAAAACGAAAAGGGAACCCACTGTATAGGAGAACATATTTGCCAATGACACATCTGATAAAGGGTTAATATCCAAAATACATAAGGAACTCATACAACTTAACAAAAGGAAGACAAACAATCCAATTAAATCTTTATTTATGGCCTACTCTTTGGCCTGAATATTCTCATCTTAAAATGAAATTTCCCAGATGGGGCTTGACAAAGATTAAATGGTTAGTGATTGTCAGAATATATTGAAAACATTTCATAAAGCTCTATCCAGCTCCATTATTACACGAGATATTGATAAAGAAGTAACTTAGCTGTAGTATCAGACACCATTAAAATGAGATATTTATCACAATTCTTGGCTCTAGGCTTTTGGGAGAAATAAGTAGCCTCAGAGAGCAAGCTAAGCAAATCCAGCCTCATTCAGAGATCAACCTGGCACCTGATTTATGGCACCCTCTTCTTCCTCGTGACTTTCTTCTCCAGGAACTATTTGTTTAGCATTAATTGTGTGTGCAGTGCTGTGTGAAGGAACAGAGTGGTGATCCCAGGCTGCGGAGAAGAGTATTTTGTTTTCATGGTGTTCATATATTTAAAGTCCTGTCCTTACTCCTTGCACTCGCTTTAGCTTTTGGGTTATCAAAAATGTGAGTTACACTGAGAAACAGGAGCTCATCTGTAAATACTCAGTTTGACAAATAACGTTGCTTCTGATTTGAAGTCAGTCTGAAAGGACAAAAGTTAACTCGATCAAGTGAAAATTGATATGCAAGTATGAATTGGAAAAGTAATTTTCTTCTGAATTGAAGGCTAGCTCTTCTTTGGGAGATAATTGCCATCTAGAAACTGCTGATTTTTATGCAAGGTCATAATAAGAAATACATAAAAGTTAGATTGACATATGGATACCTGGCCTGTCTAGTACATTAGATGTGTATTCTACTTTATATTTTTAAAGCATTGAAATGTAGTTTTCTAATATCTTAGGCTGAAAAAGTCCTCATACAGAAAGTACAACAAAATTGCATCACAGAAGCCACTTGATTTATTTAAATTTTAATTTCAAATGAGTGAGAATATCCACCATTGCTTAAACAAACGCATACTGTATTCCTGTACTCTTTTGGTGGGAATATTGCATATGCGCTACTTTTATTTTTTAATTTTTTAATGTTTTTATTGATTTCAGAGAGAGGAAGGGAGAGGGAGAGAGAGAGAGAAATATTGATCTGCTGCCTCCTGCAAGCACCCCAATGCCCATTGGGGATCAAACCCTCAACCCAGGCATGTACCCTGGTCAGGAATCAAACTGTGACCTCCTGATTCATGGGACCAACCAACTGAGCCACACTGGCCAGGCTCTATATACACTACTTTTAATTTGTGTAAGCAATTGATAGTATATTGCAAAGAGAAATGTAAGACTATTTAAAGAAAGGAAATCACAGGCAAAATATGACCAGAAACTCGTTGGAATTTTTAGATAGAAAATAAAGGTGTAAATGGAAAATTATCAATATGTGGAAAACTGAAGGGTTGAGATAAAACCAAGGTTACAGCTAATCATTGTTTGATTCAGAATGATAAAGTCTATCTATAATTTCTTAGTTCCTGGAAAAATCAGTTATATTATTAGGTTTTATATCTCATTTAACCTGTTTAAAAAATGTGTTCATTTTAGAGAGAGAAGGGTAGAGAGAGGGAGAGAGACATCAATTTGTTGTTCCACTTATTTATGCATTCACTGGTTGATTCTTGTATGGGCCTTGACTGGGGATGGAGCCCGCAACCTTGGTGTATCAGGATGTCACTGACCAACTGAGCTATCTGGTCAGGGCCTCACTTAACCTTCTTTATAATTTTGTGAAGAAGGTATTTATAACTTTTATTTTAACAGATAAAATGTTAGGTTTATGAATGTTAAGATGCATTTTCATGGCTCTATAGTTGGTCCATGGCAGAGGTGGGATTCAAATCCATATTTGTCTGGTCCCTGGGCGCATGTTCTTTCCATTGCCCTATACCATCCATCTCATTACCTCTCTATAGAGTAAAGCCACATTATGAAAATATTTTATATAATGTTATGGGATTTAACACTAACTAGTGATATTTTTAAGTTATGGAAATTAATTTTGTGTTATTCTACTTAAATTACTTTGTCATCACCTAGGCATGTGTTTATAGGACAGATGGTGAGATCTGAGGTCATGAAAGAATGATAAAGACTGATCCAGGTAGTGTTTATCAAGGTATTATGACCTAAGAAAATCAGTTCATTCTTAACAAAGTTTATGATCATGAAAAAATATATAATTTTTCTTAAATATATTTATAAAAATATGTAGTTTTTAATCTTTCTAATTAATACAATTCTTAGATGTTTAATATTAGGATCATTTTGATAGTTTTTTTAATAAATAGAATGATATCATACTAATAGACTTTATAGCTTAAAAAACATATTACCTAGCTAATTTTCTCAGTGGACTGACATATTCATTTACTTTCTATAATACAGTAGGTGTTGAGGTAGGTTCTGGGGATATATAAGTGAGTGAAATAGACAAAACTCCCATCACAGTCTGTACAAGGAAATTAATGATTAAAACTCATGTAAATGCCCTAAAAAATAAGAACCTGGGAAACCACGGGAACCTTGTTTATAATGGGTGCTGAAGGGAGTTTTTCATGATAGAAATATCTTGAGCTGAGATCTGAAAGAAGACAAGGAGTTAACTAAGGTGAAGAATTTTGAGAGAATGTTCCAGTAGAGAAAGACATGTGCAAAGGCCCTGAAGCAAGAAGAGTATAATTAACTCAAGGAACTGCAAGAAGCTTGATTAAGTCAAGGCAGAGGGTAATGCCATGAATTTGCAGAAAGAGCTAAGGTCCAGATTACACAAAGCCTTGGAGGACAGGTTCAAGACTTTGGCTTTGGCCTCAGAGTAGGGAATATCCATTGAAATAGTTTAAGCAGCTGCTGATCTGATCAGATTTATGTTTGAAGAGATCACTCAAATTTCAGTTTAGAAAACTTTTAAGGGTGCAAGAGTATGTGGAAGGAAAACAGTAAACTGTTGAGCAATAGTGAGGATAAAAGAAAATGTTAGATTTGACTACGGGTGTGGAAAAGGAGGCCATCGAAGTGGCTGAATGGATTTTGGATTTTCTATTACTTGGGCCTTGGATTTTAGCTAGTAAAATTAGATTGTGTGTGTGTGTGTGTGTGTGTCTTGAGTGAAGGAATAAGATATGGAGTACGCTGGAGATTTTTCCAAAGGAACAAGAGAAAAACTATCTGTACGAAGCATAGTTGAACTGGCAGTTAAATGAGGTGAAGGAAGAATGAAATTGTTCCTCATTGCACATTGCACCCTATGATAGGTTATCAGTAAAGTACTATTCATAGAAAAAGGTAATATTGAAAGAAGGCCAGGTTTAGATAGAAAGATTTGGAAGTGATATAGTATAGTGGTTAAGAAATTGATCTCTACCCAGAGGCCTGGACTCAGTTCTTGGGTCTGAGACTTGTCTATTGTGTGGACTCAATTTATTTATATTTTTTGTGCCTCACTTTCCTCACCTATGACATGAGGAGGCTCACGATGATATCGCCTAACTTACTGAGAGCATTATGTAGCGTAGGGAAAGACTTTAATAAGTTACTATTATTATTATGAGTCATTTGGATGTGTTGAAGTTTAGGTTCTTTTAAACATCCAAACAGAGATGTTGAGTAAGTTTTTAGATAGGTGGGTCTGGAGTTCAGAGGAAAGTCCTGGACTGAGATAGATTTAGGAGTCAATAGTGTTTAGGTGGTTACTGAAACCATGGGAGTGGATGAGATTTCCCTGTGAGAAAGTATGGAGTGAAAACAGAAAGGGAAATAAGATATAGCTCTGAGGAGCACTGTCATTGAATGGTTGGGTAGGTGAAGGTGGGTCGTATAGAGAAAAGGAGGAAAATTAAACAGATGGATAGGAAAAAAAATAAAATAAAACGCACCTTGTGTCATGTACACCAAAGGAAAAGTGCACGTGACAAGGAAGGGGATAGTTACTGTTGTCCAATGTAAGGTGATAGGAGACAAAAATTGAAAGATGGCTGCTAAATGTAATCACATGGACGTCATCCTATAAAGCCGAGGATGACCTCGGCAAGGGTTATTTCTATGGACTTACAGGGTCAGGTGTCAGAGTGTAGCACATCGAAAAATAATTTCAGGCAAATAGAAACAAAGAGATAACTTTTAAAAGTTTAATTGAAAGAAAAGGAGAGAAATCGAATTGTTATTTAGAGGGATGTGGAATGAAAATAACCTGAGGATTTTTAAAGAAAATGTGAAAAATTAAAATGGATCCTGTTAGGAAATAGGCCACATATTGTAGTTCCAATTAGGAACCGGCAGGCACAAAAAAGGAGGGTTGCCATCGTTTCTGTACTGAGAAGGCAGAACTTGAATATTGGCCTTATGTTAAATCTAACTTGCTCAGCTGCTGTTTCCTTCAGGTAGCCTGCAAGTCATGTTAAAACATGTAAGTCATGTTAAAACATTCGCATATGTCAGGATGCTGTTCACCAGAAATAGATTATACTAACCTGGTCCTCTACAGAAAGGAATATATGACTAGCTGATTCCCCATATCTTGTCAAGTTCCTACTTTCTTCTACCCATTTATCTATCTATTGGATCCCGATCCTGGACCCAGTCTTACACTGACTCAGGCCCTGGCTCCCTCTGGCCCTCAGTAGCTCCTATTGTTTAGCTGGTAATTTATTTATGTTTCATACATGTACATTTCCTGACAGTCACGCAATCTATTGTCATATGTTTATAAAGTGCCTACTGTGTTGCAGTCATCGTTCTAATCACTAGGATACAGCAGGAAACAGAAAAACAAAATCTAAGGCCTCAAAGAAACTTACTTTTTAGTGAGGAAGAAAGGTAAATATATGTACATCTGTGTGCAGAACTGAGTGAAGTAACTTATTCAAGATCCCACGGTGGGTGAAATTTTTGTATACTTGTGAGTGATTCTACTCCATTCTACTTACAAACTTTAGAACAATTTCTGAACAATTTGCACAGCAGCAATTCTGCCTACATTTTGTGAAATTCTAAGAATTATGTAGGAAGATTACATAGAAAATCATATGAGAGATTATTGCATAATTTTTGTGGTGCAATTGAAACACCGTGCATGATGGTTGGAATGTACTGATACATTTTCTGAATTACTTGCTATATTTCTAGGGCTGTGTAACTCAGAAGTTACCCCGGTAGTCTGATCTCCTGCCAGTCTTGGGTTAATTATCTTTAAGATGGTCACAAAATAATGGCAAATTCTGGAAAATGGTCTTTTATTAGAGATATTTTCCTGCTGCTACTCTAAAACAGTTCTGGGTAAGCTCCTGTTTTATGTCATGTAGCAGCTTGGAGCCTGTGTATCTTACTGGTCTGATAATATGCTTTTAAATCTTCAACTACCATTTCTTTAAACAGTTGTGAATGGAGGACGGGAAGGAATCGAGGTGAGGTCTCTGTGTGAGCCTAATTCCAATGTTTAAGCTGTTGAGTGTCCCAGAATACCAATAAACGATCAGAGTGATGGGCACAAAGGAGGTGCTTAACACTGATCGACATATGTGTCTTGATATCAACTAGATCTTGCTGCCTTTACCTGATTCATTTCTCTTTTGTTCCCACTATTTCCCTCCAACATCCAGTAATGGAATTGTTGAAGCAATAGGTATTTCAAGAAATAGAGTATCATTTATTCATGTACTCCTTTATTTTAGATATTTTAATGGTTACCTGTTGGGTAAGGCAATGTACAAGCTGTAGGAAATCCAATCAAATATGTAGTTAATGCATTCAAGTTGATTACAATTTAGTGGAGAAAGACAGAAAAATAAACAGGAAATTAAAATAAATAGTGGTGAATGCGCATATAGGACCTAATAGGTTAGCTTGTATTTTTATTGATATGGGTGTTTGTTATATAATAGAGGCCTACACATGGTGATGTTGGGCAAGAGAAAGGAGCGTCACAGAGGACTTTCTGAATAAGTGACACAGCAGTGTACCTTGATGCTTACAAGATAAATAGGGATTAGTAAAAGCAAAAAAGTAGGGGAGAGAAAGCCAAGGGTTAGTGCAATGGCTGAAAGTGCAGAATGAATACTTGGAGTGCTACAGGGAATTCCATGGATTTGGAGAAAAACTTTCAAGTGTGACTGTTGGAACATCTGACCATGAAGAGCCGGTGTTGGGGTACTGGGAAACCACCCAAGTTCCTTCTTTTCATGGGTCTTGGTTATGTGTTACTAGAATATCCTCCCAATGAATTCACAATGTTTTCTTAATTTCAGCAACCCAGTGATTATGCTGCTTGTAGTAAAAATAAAAACAATCTAAAATATTTGGCTAACATATGTTTAAAATAATTTTACTTACCATTGTGCTAATTGAAAGAGTTAAAGTTTAGCTCATGTGGGAACTCATCCTTCTCCTTATGAGGCCTGGAGGTAAAAGGTCTTTCTTAGAAATGACAGTCGTTTCCCTCTTTGTTGCTCTTCTTCTGAGAAGGTGGAGATGTGAGCCAGAGAAGTACCCAATTCTTTCTGGATAGAAACCCAGGTATATTTGACTCGCTATGCAATTTTCATGCCTTCCTTTGAAATATGGGGGTAAGGGGGTGAATACAGCTCCAAAAACATGGGGGAGTATATAGCCAGGTATGATCCAGGATTATAGACAAACTTTCTTTCTGGCTTGTTCTTTCTCTGCAACTAGTTTAAGCAAAATGCCTTTCTACATAGGACTAGTTTAGGTCACCCTAGGGAATTTCCTGGAGTGTGGAGCCAAAGCTCAGCTAGAAATAATTTGTTTGTTTGTTTTTGTGTGCACTCTACTGTATGTTTATGTTTCCCCAGTGGCAGCAATAGGGGTAGCTGCTTGTGGACCAAACACTCTGCTCCCTCCCTACATATAAAATGTAGGAACAGCCACCACCATTTTGACATGATCTCTGATCAGCTACCTTACATGCTTTCCGTGAGGATTGACCGAGCTATCATATGTGAGACTTCTTAGGAAGTTGATAACGTCCATTCATTGTGACCCATCTACTGAACAGGATAAAAGGAAAGGATACACAGGATCGGACTTCCCTTCCCACCACTGAATGCAGGGGGCAAAAGTGGACTTTACCTTTTTTACCCATCTCTATTAAATTTATATAAAAAATACAAGCCCTCCATTAAATAATCAAATGTGCATATTGCTCAGAAACGTTCTATTATTTTTCAACGTAAGATGATTTATTCAAGATGAAAAAATTCCAGTCTAACTTCTTTATTTCCTAATTTTTTGAGGCAGTTTTATTTATGGAGAAGTTGATAATATATTTACTGAAAACGAACAGCAACAATGAAAATGTAGCTTGTGGTCAGTAAAGTTAATATTTTTTGGTTAGAAGATTTATTTTTATTGAGGAGGTTGCAGGGGAAGCGATTACATAGGAAGCGAAGGATAGGAGGGACTGAACATTCGGGAAGTCGAGCTGCCTCTTAGGGTTTGATTCTGTGTCGGGAAGCGAAGCTGTGCCTGTGGACACGCTGACAGTGTTGTGCCTGTGGACACGCTGACAGTCCCGGCTGAGGCTGGGGAAGCCCCAGGCTGCTTCAGAACAAGGCCTCTCCACTTTCGGCGTAAGGTCAAATCGTAGCCCAGCGATTCTGTCATCGTCTGTTTTCTCCAGAGTTCACTGAAAATGAGTCATTCCATGTGTGCTTGTTCCTTTCCTTGGTTGTTGAACATTTCTTTCAGTTGAATAACTTGATAGCTGTTTTTTTCCATATCAGTGTATGCTCAGAATGTTTTCTCCTTTAATTAAACAAAATAGAAACAACCTTAGACTTGGGTGGATGTAGTCTCCTAAAAGTTTCCTTATAAGTTGAAAGGACAAATAAAATAACAGGGAACAAAGCTGTGGCCTAAAGCCCATTTCAGAGCACAGCTCTGGCCTGCACTGCAGCTCCGTGTGCCCGTCTCTGGTCACCTCTGGAAAGTTTCACCCGGAGTCAGCTCTCTTCGTTGCATCTCCACCAGGCTTATTTTTTTCTGTATCTCCAAGTCATCAGGAAAGAAATTGAGCCCCTTATCAATGACCAAGCTTCCCCCCTCAGTAGTCGTTGGCCTATCGGATAGTGGAACGTTACCCCATCTTCCATGTAAAAAACCTGCTTTTTCTCTCTTGTTAATTGATTCATTCCACGAATATTTACTTGTCACCTCCAGTGTACTAGATATGGTGTAAGAGCTGGCATTATTGTAGTGAAAAGTCTGACAAAGATTCTGCCTTCTTTCTGAAGTTCTTTTTAAAGCAATAAAATGAACAAATACACTATAATTATGTCAGGTAAAGATAGATGCTATGAAGAAAATGACACGACCAAAAGAAAATGAGCTCCTTTGGTATTATCGTACCGGCATCTGATTGCTCTGCTCTGCCAGCCTTGTTCTCGGCGCTGTGGAAGCCACCCCTTCCTGGCTCTTCAGAGGCATCGCAGTGCGCTAAGGACAGGAGCCGCCCTGGCTGGGCTGGCCCAGTGGCTAGAGCGTTGCCCGCGGACTGAAGAGTCCCAGGTTCGAATCTGGCCAAGGGCACAGAATCTCTCGCTCCCTTCCACTCTCTCTGAAAAGCAATGGGAAAAAATATCCTTAGGTGAAGATAAAAACTAAAAAAAAAGACAATGTGTACTTGATTCCTGCCCATCCCCTTTCTCTCAGTGGTGCCCCCCTCTAGCCGTGTTACCGGGCCGCTGGCGCAGTCTCTTTGGTCCTGTTGGAGCATCTCTCTCATTTCTCTTCCCTCGCTTGCTGCAGACAGGATTTTTCTTCTGCTCAGCGCAGATGGTCCCTGGATGCCAACCGTCCCAGGCTTCTATTTGTTATAACATCACCTTGGGAGAGAGGGATCCTGGCAGTGGTTTGTGGATGAAAAGAAGCCTTGATTTGTGGCATTTCCAGACTTCCAGGCGTAAATACTTTCACCAAGGCCTTTTTCAAGTTACCAAAATGACCTCCGTGAACATGGAGCTGGAAACAGGTGAGATCTTAAGTGTCTGCTTCTTAAGTGTACATGTCTACACAAATGTGTAGATGAGTGACTATTCTTCACTCAAGATATAGAATTTTTGCATTTCTTTACAAAGTTTCTCTGTGCCCTTCCCATTGAGTACCCCCCTTTGATGCCAAGGCAGCCACTGGCCTGATTTCCATAACTATAGGTTAGTTTTGCTCCTTACTGAAGTTTATCTAAACACAGTTATAGATCATGTGCTGTTTGTATCGATTTCTTTTGCTGAGCATAATGGTTTTGATAGTCATACCTGTTGCATGTGTGAGTACTTTTTTCTTCTTTTTTCGGTACGAGTATTATTGAATTGTATGAATATACCACATGCTGAGTATCCATTCTCCTGGTGGACATGTAGATGGTGCTTTTGGATATGTATTTTTGTGGACACATGTTTTTATTTCTCTTAGGTAATATTGAAAAGAGTGAATTGCTGGGTCATGGGTACGTACATGACCACAGCTGCAAGCTGTCTGCTAAAGTTTTTGTATAATTTTACATGCCGTCAAGGATATACAGTTTGCTCCAGATTATTAAGGACTCTGGTATTGCTATTGACAATCTTTTGAACTTTAGTCGTTGTAGTGTGAAGTAGAATGTCATTTTGGCTTTACCTTGCATTTCCCTGAAACTAATGATGCTGAATACCTCTTCCAGTGCCCACTGGCCTTTTATATATCTCCTTTTGTGAAGTGTCTATACAATCATGTTTGATTTTTCTGTTCTTAATGTTAATCTGTTGTTTTTTTAAAAAATTGAATTTTTTTATTATTATTGAGCTATAATAATTTTTATATAATTTGGGTTAAAAACCCTTTGTTAGATGTACATATTGCAAATATTTTCTGCAAGTCTGTGAACTACCTATTCTATTTTCTAAATGTTTATTTTGTTAATAACATTTTTTATTATTGATGGAATCCAATCCATCATTTTCAGATGCTCTTTGTTACCTATTTGAGAAGTATTTGTGTACTTCAAGGTCATCAAGGTAGTCTAGGTTTTCTTCTACAAGCTAAAAATTTAGCTTTCTGTTTAGTTTTCTGGTTCATTTTACATACATTTTTAAGGCTAGTGTTTGGTAGGGGTCAAAAGTAATTCCTTTTCATATGTTTATCCTGGTATCTGGAATAATTTGTTTAAAAGACTGCTTTCTCAGTGACTTACCTTGGGAACAAGGAAAATCGACCATATGTATATGAGTGTATCTATGGATATTCTGTTATACTTCACTCATCTCTTTGTCTGTTTTTAAACCAATATAATACTTTTTTTCATAAATGTTGTTTTACATTGACTCTTGACATATGATAATGTGACTACTCCAATTTTCATCATTTTCAAGTATCTTGGCTCTTTGTTTCTTTGCATTTTTAATTTGTATTAATTTTTAAAACCCTCTTGTCTATTTCTACAAAACATCTTTTGCAAGTTTAATTTGCAGTGCATTTAATCTATCAATTGATTTTGGGAGAATTGATATTTTAATAATGTTGAGAATGAAGAGGACATATCTCTTTATTTATTTACTATTGCAGTTAATGCTAAATGATTCAAATTTTTATTAACATTGGAAATGACATTTAAGATTTTATCATTCAATCATTTGCTGATAATATATAAAAATTTATTTTTTAAATGTTGACTTTTATATCCCGTACTCTTGCTAAATTTTCTTGTTTGATATTTTTCTGTCGATTCCTTAGGATGCTCTGTGTAGATAATCGTGGTATCTGTTAATGGGGATTATTTTAATTGTTTTTTTTCGAATGTGCTTGCCTTTTATTTCTTTACCTTGCATTGTTTGCCTGGTTAGGACACCCAATGCAATATTGACTGAAGTGCCAAGAACATAAATTCTTGCCTTTCCCCTTCGTAGGAGGAAGTATTAAAATCCCTACCATTAAGTATAACATTAGCCGTAGGCATCTACTTCAATGATGATATGCTTTTTTCTCCTTTATTTCTTTAAATGGTGAAATACGTTTATTTTTTAATGTTACTCTAACCTTATATACCTGAGGTAAACCTTGTTTTATGTATTGCTAATTCTATTTGTGTATTACTAGCTATAATTTCTTGATCATTTAAAAAATGTTTACATCTGTGTTCAAGAGTGAGGTTAATCTATACTTGCTTTTTCTGATGTTTTAAAAAAATTGGTATCAGAATTATGATTATCTTATAAAAGCAGTCATAGAATATACTCTGCCCTCTAGTTTTTAAGAGTTAGTGGAAAATTGACATTTTTTCATTCCTTAAATTTTTGGGGGGAAAAATCACCTGTGAAAACATCTGGGCTTAGGTTTTTCTTTATGGGTAAGATTTGATTACAAATTGAATTTAAAAATTAGGTACGGGACATTAACATTTTTATTTCTTCCTATGCCAGTTTTTATAAGTTATTTTTTTCAAAGAACAATCCATTTCATGTAAGCTGTCAGATTTATTAGTATACCATTGTTAATAATACTGCCTTGTCTTTTAATGTCTCTAAGCTCTGTTGTAGTAATCGTTCTTTCATTCTTCAGTTTGTAATGTGTGTTTTCTTTTCGTTTTGTTTGATCACTGTTGTTATGATTTATTTATTTATTTAGTCCTTTCAAAGAAACTTTACTGTTGGGATTTATCTCTATGCCTTTTGTGTTTTGTCAATCACTGATCTTTAGTTCATTATTTCCCTTTTCCTATTTCAGGTTTTATTTGCTCTCCTTTTTCAAACATATTAACCTGGAAAATTAGGGCAGTCTTTTTTTTTTTCCTAACATGACTTTAAATTATAATAAAATTTCACCTAAATCTTGTTTTAACGATCATGGCTTGAAATATTTTTCTAATTTTCTTTTGTGGCTTCTTCTTTAACCCATTGTATATTTAGAAATGTGTTGCTTAATTTCCAAATGTTTGAGAACTTTGTCTACATACTGTTTTGTAAGTACTTCTAGAAGATTAGCAGTTCAGGGAACATAACTATATGAACTCAATTTTTAAAAATGCATTGAGACTTGTTCAGAGTCCAGAATATGGTCTGTCTAGGTGAATGTTGAGTGTGTACTTGAAGCTGCTGTGGGTTTGTCAGCTGTTGAGGTTATTGTTCCATAAACATCTGTCAGTTCAAGTGAATTGATAGAGCTGTTTAAATCTTCTAAGTCCTTGCTGCACTTTTGTCTAGTTTTTCTACCAATTACTGAGAAAGAATTGCTGAAACCTCTTATTATGATTAAAGCTTTGTCTGTTTATCCATTTAGTTCTGTCGAGTTTTGCGTCCTTTATTTTGAAGGCCTGCTTATGGCGCATGCACTTTGGTAATTTTAATGTCTACCTGAGTAATTGACACTTTCGGCATTTGAAATTGTCTTCTCTCTTGAAAAATTTACTTTGTCTGATATTATAGTGCATCCAGTTTTCTTATACATCATGTCTGCATGGAATAACTTTTGCAAAAGTTTTCCATCCCTTTATATTCAAACTATCTGTGTCTTTATTCTTTTGTGGCAATTGTTGTTTTGTTATCTTCACTCAAGGATATTTTTACATTGATTTTTTGTTTTTAGAGAGAGAATGGAAGGGAGAGAGGGATGGGGGAGAAAGAGAGAGAGAGAGAAACATCGATGTGGGAGAGACGCATCGACTGGCCGCCTCCTGCATGTGCCCTGACCGGCCTGGGGTCAACCTGCAACCCAGGTGTGTGCCCTTGACCGGGAATCAAACCTGGGGCCCTTCCATCCTCAGGCCCACGCGCTAACCACTGAGCGACACTGGCCAGGGCCTGTGTCTTTACTCTTGCAAGCAGCATACAGTTAGGTATCACTTTATCAATTTTATAATCTAGCTTTTCAGTGGAGTATTTGGACAACTTAAATTTACAATAATTATTGATATAGTTGTGTTTCTATCGACCATCTGGCTATTGTCTACTACTTGTTCTATTATTTGTTCCAACTTTTCTGCTCTCCTCTGGATTAATTGAGTATTTTTCTGTTTTAGTACTTCACTTTAAGTATTCTGCTTTTTTTAAACCTATAACCCTCTGTGTGTGTGAGATTACTCTCTGCATTATCATATGCAACCTTATCACTTTCTTCCTACAAGTTGTGTTATAATACTCCTTGTGAAGTTTAAGAACCTTGCAACAGGGTTATGCCATTAGCCACCTAGCCTTTGTAGTATTTTTTGCTCTTAAAATAGTTATCTTTTAATTAATTAAAATTAATTTTAAAATTAATTTTTCTTTGTAGATTCACATTTAAAATTAATTTTAAATTAATTGTAAATTCTATTTAAAATTAATTTTTCTTTGTAGATTCACATTTTTATCTCTGGTTTATTTTAGCCTGCAGAACTAACCATTGTGCTTTTTCCAATGCAGGCCTGCTGGCAATGACTTATAATTTTCACTTATTAATAAACATATAATCATAAAAATATACAAAAAGGACCAATTAGATGGACTTGTACATAATGAGTATTTTTTGCTTAAGCCCTTAAACAGACTTACATGAACTACTTCAAACTTATTTTGTGTGATCTTTTATCTTTATTTTTTTTAAAAGATTTTAAAAAATTGATTATTAGAGAGAGGAAAGGAGAGGGAGGAAGAGAGAGAAATATCGATGTGAAGGCAATACTTCAATCAACTGCCTCCTGCATGCCTCCTACCAAGGATCCAGCCTGAAACCTGAGCATGTGCCCTGATGGGGAATCGACTCAGCAACCTTTTGGTGCACAGGACAATGACAACCAACTGATCAACACCTCCCAGGGCTCAATTGCTTTCTTTCTTGGGTTTAGGTTCCCTTTCTCTGCTTCTTCACATCTGCAATAAATATCATTTAATGGCCATTGCTAATATTTTTTGTAGGTAGTCTGAATTATGTCACCCTCCATTAAGAGTTTTTGAATTTTTTTCTGAAAAGAAATTAACATCCTGGTAGGTATTTTATTATTATTATTATTTTAATTTATTTTTATTGTTGAAAGTATTATAGATGTCCCCTTTTTGCCCCCATTGATCCCCTTCACCCTGCATCCCCCCCCACCCACAGGCCTTCTTCCTACCAATGTCTGTGTCCATAGGTTATGCATATAAGCATATGAATTCTTTAATTAATCTCTCCCCACCCACTCCCCACCCTCACCTTTCCTCTGAGATCCCTCAGTCTGTCCCGTGCTTCTATGTCTCTGGATCTATTTTGTTCATCAGTTTATTTTATTATATTCCACATATGAGTAAGATCATGTGGTACTTGTCTTTCTCTGACTGGCTTATTTCACTTAACATAATACTCTCCAGTTCCAAATGCTTTTCCAAAGGGTAAGAGATCCTTTTTATAGCTGCGTAGTATTCCATGGTGTAAATGTCCCACAGCTTTTTTATTCACTCATCTACTGATGGGCACTTGGGCTGTTTCCAGATCTTAGCTATTGTAAATTGCACTGCTGTGAACATAGGTAGAGATGGGTAAGTTCTTTCTGAATGGTGTTTTGGGTTTCTTAGGATGTATTCCTAGAAGTGGGATCACTGGGTCAGATGGCAATTTGATTTTTAATTTTTTGAGGAGACTCCACACTATTTTCCATAGTGGCTGCACCAGTCTGCATTCCCACCAGCAGTGTACTACGGTTCCCCTTTCTCCACACCCTCGCCAGCACCTGTCATTTGTCATTTGATGATTTGTTGATGGAGCCATTCTGACAGGTGTGAAGTGATAGCTCATTGTGGTTTTAATTTGCATCTCTCTGATGATTAGTGACTTTAAGCATTTTTTCATATGTCTCTTGGCCATCTGTATGTCCACTTTAAAGAAGTGTCTATTCAGGTCCTTTGCCCATTTTTTAATTGGATTGTTTGTCTTCCTTTTGTTAAGTTGTATGAGTTCCTTACATATTTTGGATATTAACCCTTTATCAGATGTGTCATTGGCAAATATGTTCTCCCATACAGCGGGCTCCCTTTCTGTTTTGTTGATGGTTTCTTTTGCTGGGCAGAAGCTTTTTGTTTTGATGCAGTCCCACTTGTTTATTTTCTCCCTAGCTTCTCTTGCCCTGGGAGATGTATCGGCAAACATATTGCTATGAGAGATGTCTGAGATCTTGCTGCCTATGTTTTCTTCTAGGAGTTTTACGGTTTCATGTCTTACATTTAAGTCTTTTATCCATTTTGAGTTTATTTTTGTGTATGGTGTGAGTTGGTGGTCTAGTTTCATTTTTTTGCATGTGCCTGTCCAATTTTCCCAGCACCATTTATTGAAGAGACCGTCTTTACTCCATTGTGTGTTCTTGCCTCCTTGGTCAAATATTAATTGAGCTTGGTGGCTTGGGTCAATTTCTGGGTTCTCTGTTCTGTTCCACTGATCTATGTCTGTTCTTGTGTCAGTACCAGGCCTTCAAGTTATACTACAAAACCACTGTAAACAAAACAGCCTGGTAGATATTTTTTATCCTGGCTTGGTTTTACTTTTTCTGAGAGCAAGTATATTTCAGTTTTGTCTTTAGTACCGGTGCATTCCATTCTCTAGCATATGGTCCGTCCTTCTCAGGTTTCAACTGAATATACAAGATGCTCATAAGGCCCTCTTTACTCTTGCAGAGCTGGGAGTCCAATATCTCCCAGCCCTGTGGGACTTCTGATATATATATTTTTTAGTTTCCATCTCTGAAAGAGAATATACTTTGCTAGTTTTTGTAGAGTTTTGACTTACACATTTGCAACCCAGACATTGGCAGATGGCATGTTGTTGGTAACCCCTGTGAAGTTTTCCATGCTTCTCACCCCTGCCAACTTTTCCTTCTCCAATATTTTGTTCACAAATTCCAGTAGGTTTGATATTTTTTTCCTTAGCTCAAAAATAATGTGATTATTCATGGCTCCATCTCCCTTCTGTGGTAAAGAAGGAATTCCCAGTTAGAAAAGTAGAATGCATGTTTGTTTTTCTCTCCCTCAAGGGTTATCATTCTGATCTGTTTGGTGTATAATGCCTGAAAAGAGTTGTCTCATATATTGTGTTCATTTTTATAGTTGGTGGGAATACACATTCAATATAAATTATTTCATCATAGCCAGAATTGGAACTCACTCTTTTCTAATGGATTTATCTTGACTTACTTTTGGCTTCACGCTTCCAAAAGAACATTTTATCAAATGGGCATGTCTTTTGGCTCTTTAAAAAATATTTCCCACACAGTTGGTGCCTATAAACAACACTTGGTTGTTTATTAATAATTATAAGTGTAAAATGTGAAATGCATATTTGAAAAGAAGCCCAGCATATTAGATAAAATCCAATCTACTTTTTCTGTTCTTTGTCCAAGAGACTCTGTTTCAGATCCCTGTGCTTTTAGCTACTCACTGCAGAATTTTTCAACCCTATTAGGAATCATAGCTATTATGAAACATTCCTTTGTTTTTCTCCCTCTTACCTTAATATTTAACAATTTCTAGCATGATTTTCTTTCTTAGTTGTCTCTTCACTTCACACATTCTATCCTCAAGGACAGACCAGCTATTCACTTGATATGTCAAATGACTGGAATGTGCATGTTTCAAGGTAAGGGGGTTTGGGTTTGGACTGAGGAAGAGAAGAAGAATATTAACATTTATCACTTGCATTTTTTATTTAGTCCTGTAACAGTTTTCAGAGTTGTGTAGTATTGTTCCTACTTTGCAAAGACAATCATAATAAATAATTTTCCCAGGAGATATAGACCCTGAACTCTTAGAATCTTCCTTCCCAAACCCATCACCTAGATTTATTCAACTTTCTTTGAACCTTTATAGTGTTATTGTTAAAATGTGAATAACACTACCAGTCTTCCAAGGTGTTTTAGAGCATCAAACATTATAATCCATGCAAAGTTGCAGCCATGTATTTGATCAGTTTCCTCCTCTCGAGGATATTTTTTTGAGAGCCCCGTTTATGAATAGTAGAAGTGGATTTTGAATCAATCCTTGATCAGTGCTGTTTGCCTTATCGTATGCACTCTTTTTCAGAGCACCATGCTATTTTTCTAAATGATTCTTAAGGGGATGACTTTTTTTAACTATACATCTCTGAGTCATTAAAATTATTCTCTGGTAGTCACTCTAATTGTTATAGGTTTTATTGCCTCATTGGATGAAATCTCAACCACTTCTAACACCATTACTAACAGATACTTTAAAAACACTATCACCTTTCCTATTTATTGAATCTGGTGCCGTTATAGAAAAAGAATCAGCTTCTAAGGTTAGCAGATTCTTAGTCTGTGACCTCTTTTATAGCTTATATTTATGCCCCTAAGAAGAGGCAACCAAGTTAAATGGACTCATTTCAGGGTCACCATCATCATGTACATCCCTCTCTTTGGGACCTATGACAACTATTTTGTGTGTTCACTACCTCTGACTGTTTTAAGGAACGCATACAAGGAGTACAGGAGGGGTCTATTTGATATGGCTGTGGAGTGAAAGAGGATTTGCACTATAAAGAATGACTAACATTGCAGCTGATTATTTCTAGAGTTCCGGAACCTTTTTCATCATTCTGATGTTAGAACCCTATTTGTTTAATGAGTGAATGAATATACTTATCTTCTCATTGTTTAAAGGTATGAAGAGAGGCCATTTGTATTACCAGCTTTGAATTCCAAGAGACCTGAATTTTAAAACATGGCTCTGCTACTTCCATGATTATAATTATGTGATCGTAATTCACAGGAATTATATGAAATACAAAGAGAAAAATTAGAAGCCAAATCTAGATCATGTGAAATTATAGATAATAGTATTTTGGTGTAAAATTTTATTTTTATCCAAGACAATTATATTAACAAACAAATCTGTTAAGTATTACATTTAAAACCTTATGTTTAAGGAAATTATCTGATATATTCACATATGAACAAATTTTAATGAAAGGCTAGACAGTTTCCACTGGCTTATCAAAAGTGTTATTTTAGAAAATCAGCAGATATGAAGGAAATTTATAAAAGAGGGAAGCAGCAAAATTAGAAATAAATGAGAAAGAACAATACCCTAGTTCTCTGTGAAGTCGAGGAGAGTGTTCTGTCATTGACTTTGCCATTAACTAGTGTTTTTATGAAAATAACTTTATCTTTTGGAACGTCAAATAATTGTGCTATATAATGTCCACATTTCTTTTGCTTCTAAAAATTCCCATACTCGAAGTGTCTGCATTGTTAGCTACGTTAGAATTATACAACTAACACAATGGAGCTCTGAGTTATAATGAATTAAGTTTTCTCATTTAATGATAATGCTTGTAAAATCAGCCTCCATCGTAGCCCTTCTATCCAGTAACCCTTTCAACCTTCACCCATACATCTTTTCTTAAGCCTGAGAAAATTCATTGTTTAGCCTACCAAAATATTCCTTAAATAACATAAAAAAAAAAAAATGTATAGTTCTTGAGTTAGGTTTCTTAGATATTTCTTTGTGACACTGAGCTTAGAATGTAGCCCTTCATGATTTATCGTAAGCCTAGGTCACTCTGCTGCTAACTATTACCTCTGCAGCATCAGTGCCTTTCGCTATTCGCTAGTTGGGACTCATTTATTCAGAAGCTGAGATGTGAACATCTGTCTGTGTTCCGGCTAAACAAATCATTCCAAGTAACCTTTCTAACCTAAAGTTCAATGGAGGAAGCCGACCATGATTTATATTTGTGGGGTTTTGTTTTGTTTTTGCAACAAAAGCCATTCTCTTACTGTACTCTCAACAACTGCCTGTATTGCATTAATCAGACCTTAATTAACAAGGAAGAAAGGTGATAATTTACATTTATTTCACATTGACACATTGTACTTTATTTAGCAAATGAGACCTGTCAGGCCCTGCCAGTGATGCTTAGATTGAAGATGGAGTGTTGGGAATCCGTCTTCCACCTGCCTGTGCCTTTGTGGGAGGGAGCTTTCGGTGTGTTTACACAGGGATCATTAGACGTACCTCATGCTAAGCTTTCATGAATCTCTGAATAAGAAATACTCAAAGGTCATCAGGTATGAAATATTTTATAATGACACGCTGCCATAAGGAGTGAGAAACTGATTTAGCCTCCAAAGCAAACTCAAAGAGGATAACAGAAAGACAAACGCGCAGGCCTCCAGGCCGTTTCAGATCCATCTGAAATAGGAGAGAGGAGGAGGGTTGAAAGGAAGGGCATGGAGGCTAGGGAAAGTCGATTTTCCCAGTGTAATCGTGCAGTTCACGGGCAGAGCTGGGGGTGTGAGCTATACGGAAGAGCCCTCTCGTTGGTCATCTGCTTCTGAGAAAGAACAGTAAGTTGCCACCAAATTTCAGGAAGGAATGAAGATGTAGGAGTCATGAATACCAATTTGCCAACTTTATGAAATGGAAATAGAAAATTAAAGAAGACAATTGATGTGCTCATTCTTGTCTTTTATTGGTCAAAATTAAAGGTTGAATTTGAAATTAAAGCCTAAGAAGTGAGACTCATGGTTACACTGATGCAGATCCCATGTTTTTCTCCTGTTCTTTTAATGTAAGCTTATTTTCATGGTTTTTATTACCATATATTTTGTGCAGAGTTTAAGCCAGGCAATGCAGAAGTGCTACAAGCTTTCCCCTCACATGTTTGATGGGCCTGGACCCTTCATCGCTCCCCAGTGCATGCTTTGCACATGTGGACATCTGCACTTTTGCTCATGTTGGCTCTGTTAAAATGACTGTTCCATCTACTCCATGTGGTAAACCCACTCTCACATTTAAAGTGTGGCTTAGTCCTAGATAGTTTTGCTCAGTGGTTAGAATGTCGGCCCAAGGGTCCTACTCAAGGGTCCAGGGTTCGATTGCAGCCTAGGACGTGTACTTTAGTTGCAGGCTTGATTCCCCAGCCCCAGTAGGGGGACATGCCAGAGGCAACCAATTGATCTGTCTCTCTCACATGGATGTTTTTCTCTCTCTCTCTCTTTTCCACTCTCTCTGAAAAGCAATGGAAAAAAATATCCTCAGGTGAGGATTTAAAAAAATAATAAAATTAAAGTGTGGCTCAAATCTCATGACCTTTATGTTGATATTGTAGAAAGTACATCAACAAATAGGTCAAGGAGCTGAAATTTATATCAATTAATGGCATTGAACAAATTTCTTACACATTTGGAACTGAGTTACATCACTTAAAAATATGAGTGGACTCTGGCCGGTGTGTCTTAGTGGATAGAGCTGGAGCCATGAAGGGTCTTGAATTCGATTCTGAGTCAAGGACGGGTGTCTGGGTTGCAGCCTCCATCCCGGCCCTTTTGGGGCTCATGTAAGAGGCAAATGATCCATGTGTCTTTCTCACATAGACATTTCTCTTTCTTTCTCTCTCTCTCCCCTTTCCACTCTTTCTAAAAAATAATCAATGGAAAAAATGTCTTTCAGTGAGGATTAACATTTACAGTTATATATATGAGGGGGCCCTGGCTGGGAGGCTCAGTTGGTTAGAGTGTCCTCCCACTCACGAAAAGGTTGCAGGTTCCATTCCCGGTCAGGGCTCACGCCTAGGCTGAGGGTTCTATTCTCCTTCTGGGACTGTACAGGAGGCAACTGATCAGTATTTCTCACATTGATGTCAATGTCTCTCTGTCTCTCTCTCTGTATCTCCCTCCCCCCTTTCTCTCCTTCCTCTCTCTCTAAAAAAAATCAATAAAAACATATCTTTGGGTAAGGATTTTAAAAAATATATATGAGTGGTTTTGGGGGGTAGTAAAGGGTACATGGGTCCAAATATATGGTTATGAAAGATGATTTGACTTTGGGTGTTGGTACACAATGCAACATATACATCCTATATCATGGAAATGTATACTTGAAACCTATATAGTCTTATTAACTAATGTCACCCTGTTTTCATTATTTTTTAATCCTCACCAGAGGATATTTTTAAAATTAATTTTAGAGAAAGGGGGGGGGGAGAGAGAGAGAACCATCAATGTGAGAGAGGAACATCAATTGGCAGCCTCCTGCACTCACCCTTACAGGGGATCGAACCCACAACTTGCATATGTGCCCTGACTAGTCATCAAACCCGTGATCTTCCAGTGTACAGGGCAGTGCTCCAATCAACTGAGGCTCACCGGCCAAGGCCACCCCAATAAATAGAATAGAAAATAAAATTAATCATTGCATAAAAAATATGAGTAGTTTTGTTGAAATAGTAGGTGACATTTTTTATAAGAGGAAAAGGAACTCTAGAGGAGAGGGAAATCTCTTCTATTTACTCAGTTAAAGTTATTAAGCCAAATGCAGATGGAAAAGGCATTGTAAGGTGTGTTAGGATCCATGATGGCATCTGCATCATGGATCCTAACAACAATAGTCTTACAACATGGCATTGAATGAAAGATATGGTTTGAAGTAGAAATGGTCCCTATTATTCATGATCTGTATAATAGAAATATTGAGTTTTATTTTCTCAGGTGTGCTAAGAAAAGCATACTATTTGTGGAGTAAAGTTGTAAATTCTGCTTTATAGGAGAGTGTATAGGGATTAGAAAAATCTAGTCCACTTTTCTTATGGATTTCACTCTTGTGGATAACTTGTTTTATGGTTGTTCAGTGGCGGAGCTGGGGCTAAAACTAGGCGCTTGTCTATTTTCATGATTTCAACTCTTGCCTCTCAGGTAATAATTTCTTGATATAAGAATTCAGCTTCTTAAAAATTTTATTCTTTTTTTGAATTGCTTGCTAACATTTCTACACAGAATATTATGCTAGTATTATAAATACAATATATTAAAATACAGTTATTTTTAATAAACATTAAAATACCAATGCCCCACACTTGTTAGTTCTTTTTTCCAGATTTCCCATTCTCCTAGTTTCAAAATTTGTTTCATTTCACTCCACGGACAGTTGACCCTTGAACAATGTGGCGTCAAGGGTCCAGATGACCTCCCCATGCAGCTGAAAATTCATGTATAACTTTTGACTCCCCTTACTAATAGCCTATTGTTGACCGGAAATCTTACTGATAACATAAAAAGTTGATTAACACATATTTTTTTATAACATGTGTTTTGTATGTTATATATATTTTATTGTACTGTTAAAATAAAGTAGAGAACAGAAAGTGTCATTAAAATCGTATGGAAGAGAGAATACATTTGCAGTACAGTATGCATTTATTTTATTGGAAGAAATCCACATGTAAGGGAACCTACTCGGTTCAAACCCATATTGTTAAAGGCTCAACTTTATTTCCAAAATCTATAGTGACTCCTTCTGGAGTGTTGATTGCAGGCCCCTCTTTTACACCCACCACTTAGACCGTTATTGATAATTAAACATACAGTTGCTGCCTCTGGTCCTTTTTTGAAACAATTTTTTCTGCATATTTTATCCATATAATTTCGCCCTCAAATTAGACTATACTGTGGCTCATCATTGCTTAGAGGACTGATTTTAATTTCCCTGGCCTGGTACATGAGATCCTTCGAAAATGGTTTAATGATTTCTATTTCTGAGAATTCAGAAGATAGCTGGAAAGTCTGGACAACATATAAAGGACATATGTTTGAAGGCATCAGAGAGCTAACAACGTATTCAAGAATTTAGCTAAAACTTGGGAAAAGATGGAAAGCCAGGGAGCTGAGTCTGGAATTTGCCCAAGTACGTGTTCAGATTTTGGCAAGGGCTTATGATCTCTGAGAGTCCGAAAAGCACTTTTGAAAGGCTTGTGAGTACCTAGCACGGAGTCGGAGTTCAGGGCCCGATGCGGTCCTATGGGCACCCCCGGGCACCCCCGTGCACCCCGTGTTCGAGGTAGAATTCCAAAGAGCTGTACCACACAAGCAAGTCGCCAAGGCAAGTGGCGAGCCCTCGCACAGCCTGAAGACTAGCATCAAGTGACTTCTGTGCTTGGGTTCAATGCAGGCGATCCCAGATAATTATTGTTCCCAGGAGCCTGGCCATGGCAAATGCAAGTCCTCTCTGCAGGAGGATACCATAATCCTTGTCCTTCTATCATTTCCAAAATGATTTTTCAAACACAATGTCTGGGGTAAAACAAAAGATGACCAGGCAGATCAGGAGACAAAACAGCCTGATTGATAAGCAGGAGCAGTAAAGGAAAAGAGTTTCAGATACTGGGTATTTTGGACACAGACTCTAAAATTCTATACTATAATCCAAGAGGTAAATAAATCAAGGCCCAAAATTTTGGTAAATAACAAAAAACTTTGGGAAAGAACATGCAAAATATGAAGCATTGCAAAAAAAACCAATTATTAATATTTAGTAGTGGAGTTTAACAACCAATAGACACAGGTGATCTAAGAATAAGTGAATTATCCAAATGAAACTAAAAGTAAAAAATGATGAAAATAGGTATGACATATAAAGTATATAATATAAAGCTTATAAATATATAAATACTATATACATATAGAGTAGAAAGTTCATATACATGTGTGTGCAGGTGTCACTGGAGTCTCCAAAGGAGGGGAGAAAGGAGTGGAAACTTCCTGATACTCTTCAAACCATTAGGCCTCATAAACCCAAAGCTCTGTGGCCCAGACAAGAACTCTCAGTGGAAACGACGAGAGAGTTTGTACTTTTAAAGCGTGATAAAAGTACTATAAATATAAACTCGTATGTGTTGGAAAAGTCACGCTTAGAAGGCTTTTGGAAGAATTGAATGTATACATCAAGGAGGAAAAAGGTTGAAAAACCTATCAGCTAAGTGTCCTTAAGAAAGGAGGGAAGGAGAGTTAACCAGAAAGAAAGTCAGATGGGTCCATAATGAAGAAAGAGAGGATGGAATTAACAGAGCAGTAGGCAAGCAATAGAGATCACCCACACTCATTTATTAAACTATTATAAAAACCATTAGTAATAGGAACCAAAAAAAAAGTCTTTAGTTTGTTGAAGTTTATCTCCAAAAACTTTCAGCAAATAACATGGTAATGAGGAAATATTGTAGTAATTTCACTTAGATCTGATGAAGCGCCCAGTATCTCCGCTCCTTAGTAAACATTGTTTTGCAAGTCTACACAGCATATTAAGATAAGAAATAGAAATAAAATGTAGAGTTTGGGAGGGAAACTATGACATTGTGGTGATCGGCAGTTAATGACTGTGTACATAGAAAACCAGAAAGGATCTAAATTAGAATTAACAAGTGGGTTTAGCAAGTGTATTTTTACATAGCGACAATATTTGAAATACATGTATTATATTTTTTCACTCAAACTTTTTGAGAGAAAAAGTTATATGCTTCTAATTATACTACATTAATTAACTTCTGGAAATAAAATTTTATCAGGCTCTGTTTAAAAGTTGCTTGCAGGTTCATATTTCATATGTAGAAGCCTCAGAAGTTCTACAGTACAAATTGGCGAATGTTTTAATTCTTTTGGTAAGATTTTTATCCACAACTTTAGTCTTAATCTTAATTACATTTGAATACCAAAATCTACCTCTAAATTAGCAGAAAGGTTTACTGAATTTACAAATATATCTGAAACATATTAAAAATATATGACATTTAGGTGGAAATTTAAAATTTAATTACTTTTGCTTATTTAAAATAAAAACATTATGAGTCCAGACATCTGAAAATAGATAACCCAGAAAGTTATAAGAGGTAAAGAAAATGGCTGAATAACTGCTTTTAGAATAAACTAGGGTGTTTAATATAAATATCTGAGATAACACTTCATGCAAATTTGAAAAATGGAAAATAATAACCTGGTCCAAATTCTTAAAAAACAGAAGCTTAAAAAGTGAAGCCTTTGTCACTCTTAATTGACTCTGCCTCCATGTCGAAATATTTAATAAATTCTATTTATCCCATATTTATCTTATATTCAATAATCACTTTCAGGAAATTACCAATATGATCTTTTAAAAAAATTTTTTTCCATTAAAGTTCATGTTTAATATTATTTTACCATATGATCTTTGCAATACTCTCCCCGCTTCTCTCACCTCTATCCCTTAATTCTTAAATTTCCAAAATGAAGTTACCCAGTTGTTATTTTTCTGTAAGTGCATTCATTATCTATCACTTAATAAACAAATCTTTATTTACCATTCCAAAATATTAGCACTTCAGTAAGATTTAAATATTTAAACTTAATTGATTCAAAAGCTGTGGCCATCCCCCAAGCCCTCCTACCAACTTTTAATGTTTCTTTATGCCAACTATGGGTAGATCTATCCCATTTTAATTTCTGTCTCTAAAGCTTCTAATTAACAAAGTATGGCATGGTATCTGAATGCTGCTGATTAGCATCTAAAAGCATATCCCCAATAGCAATCCCAGTGTGTACTAAATCAATCTAATTTTGATAGATTAATTTTTCTTTTATTTTACTGAAACCAGCCATTTTTCTACATTAATTTGGTCTCAGAGAGAAAAACATAATTGTTATTCATCTTTCTGTAGAAGCTACTAATTTCTAAAGTGTTCATATCTGCCGAAAGCCAACTCACTACTAGGAATTAAATTAAAATTGACAGATACATAACATTAAGATTGCTGGGGAACATTTAGATCGTTGGGCAATAAAATGAAAAGTGTATGTCCCAAATCAAAGCCAATCTCCTCCAAAATATTGTTCGCTCTTTCCCATTGTGCCAACAGTTCAGATGTAGCAAAGCAAACTGGTAGAAGTCACTTTCTCGTGCACATATAATTTATACCCACAGAGCTTCAGTTCCCTCTTTGTCAAAAGTTATCAGGCAGGTGACATTTTTCTCTTTCTCTGCCCTAGAATTATAGAATCAATGGGAATAGCAAGTGGAGATCGCCTTAGCCATCCCCTGAACCCCCTTTTCTACATGAAGATAGTGAGGTTCCTTAGGAATGGCTTTGAGGCCACCTGTCTAGTTACTGTTAAAGCAGGAATGACGTGAAGGTTTATTCTTCTGGTTTATTTGTGCTATTCTAATCAAGCCTGTGTTTCTCTTTATGTTTTATTTCATATGTTCGCTTTCCTCACATATAAGTAAAAGCCTGCTTTTCCTGGTAAGGTAGCAGACGTGGGAAGGCTTGCCTGGTCCAGCGCCCTTTGTCCCGCAGCGGCTGCTGAAGGGGCGGCAGGGACGGTGAGGCCGCCCCGCTCCGGGCCTGGGCCGCAGAGGGCAGCTCACCCGGGGGATCGGGCGCAAGCCTTAGCCTGGGAGGCAGAAAACGCGAGACGGGCCTTCTAAGACATACCAGTTCGCCAGGCCCTCCTAGAGATCAGTTCAAGCAGAAACATTGGGGTGAGGCCCGCACTTTTTCAACTCCCCGATTGCTTCTAATGGTCAGAATTGAGAACCACTTATTCTGATCATCGTTTTCTTAAATCTGCTTTCAGAGACTGTCTAATTTCTGGGTGTATATTTGTAAATCTGTATATTTATTCACATTATGTACATGTATGTGTGTGGCTACATTCATATACATTATACTAAAAATAGAACACTTGGCCCTTGCCCTGATTTCTATACTTCTATCATATTTTCACTAACCCAAATGAAGTTTCGATTTAGTATTCATGTTGCTCCAGTCTTCAGCAATCGCCTTTCTACCGCATTACTCCTCATCATATTTAGTCCTGTGTCAACTACACATTAATTACAAAACAACATCTATTTCTCTGCTGCATAAAATATGATTAGAATGCCGACTAGTAAATTAGCCTTCAAAAATAATGCATAAGTAATTTATCATTTTTAACACTCTTCTGATAAAAATATATCTATGTAAAATGATAAACACTACTTTGATTAATAGGTTAAATTGACCTTTCCTTTTAATTCACTTTTCCTATATTACATTTATTAAAAATACTACAGAATTTAATTAGTGTTTAACATGGAAAATTGTGCTTGTTAATTGGCTTAATTTTTTTACTAATTGGTTACATATTAAATCCTTATTTTCATAGAACACTGCTCATTACCAAGAATAATAATTCTAATCAAGAAAATATTCATCACTTTGTTGGCAGTTTTTTCTTCCTAATAAGAAAAAGTTATTTTTTATTGAATTTATTGAATTGCTTCTAGTTAGGGATATTAATTTTAATCAGGCAAATTTCTTACCATCTCTAGCTTATAGTTGATATGTATGGTTACCAAATGCATATGGATGTATGTGTGTATGTATATATATTTGTGTGTATATGTGTGTGTAGGTGTATATATGTGTGCGTGTGTGTCTACACAGGTTCTGTGTTTATTTAAACAGAGATAATTACCATCCATTCATGCCTGTTGGTTAATTACTTACTAATTCATTAAGTAGCTCAAAGTAAAACATAGGTATTGTTTTTATATTAAGATATAGACTGTCACCAAATCCTATGAATACTTTCCTTGATGAGGCAAAATATTAATTACAACACCCACAATTTGTGTTTTGTACAGGTGTTCGCCTACTCATAGCTTAGCTGTAAATCAACCTGGAATTTCACATTGTTAGAAGAAAGTTCATCCTAAGGGGTCAGTTTTCTACTTTCACAAGTCCCTACATATATACAAATGGTGCATTTTAGTCTTTTATTAAAGTATTGCCAGCCTCATGATAATTGAGTTAAATTATAATCCTATATTTGCTTAAAATATCATAAATTCATGTTTTTCAATGACCAACTATACTTTTCCCAAATTTGCATTTATTTGTGAGGCTTCACATATTTTTGACAAAAAAGCATTTCTTGCAAACCTATCACAACTTTTAAAACATGATGAGAACACTTTGATTAATCTAGAAGTAATTCTAAAAATAATATTTCTGTAGTCAATATATTTGAAAAAGTTTCAAAAATATTTTGTTTTGGAATTTAGAAATAACTGTTAAGAAATTGGCAGAGACTAAGACTTTCACATAACTACACAGGATTAAGCAAAGGTTATATTCCATTGGCTCTTCTGATTTAGAGTTCTTCAGGCATTTCCATTAAGAATCATGAATAAACCTTATCTTTACTCAAATATTTTTAATCCTTATATGAAACCTAAGAAAAAAGAGTAAGTGGAACCATATTTTGAAACTTTTTGGATTGTAAAGTATAATTCATTTACAGAAAAATGCTCCCCAAAAATACAGGTTATAAATTATCACTGAGTGAATAGCCAGGTAAATTCTAACTCAAGAAGTAAAATATCTTTACTGCCTAGAAGCCTCCTTTGTGCCTCTTCTCATCTCTATCTATTTCTCCCTAAAAGGCAAACTCTGTCCTGACTTCTGTGACAATAAGTTACTTGTTTTCCCTCAAAGTTTTACCAGTAAAGCATATATCTGTTAACACTGTATTTATTATCATTTTGAAGAATATATAAATGGAACCATAAGAATGTATTCTCTTGGTCTGTTTTTTTTCACACAACAATATTTTTGATACTCATATGTGTTATTTTGAGTCACTACAATTCATTCATTTTTATTATCACACTATTATGTGAATATGCTATAATATGTTTTATCTTAATATTCACAGACATTGTTTCCTTTAAGGAACTCTCACATATAAAAAGTAACTATGAACATTTTTGTAGCAGTTTTTGGAATACACATGCATATATTTTTCTTGGGTATATTTGGAGTACTAGAAGTGATAGGCCAGAAAGTGTATATTATCCGGTTTAAGTAGCTGATGCTAAACTGACTCTTTTTTCAAAGAAAAATTCTTATTTATTTATTTATTTATTTATTTATTTATTTATTTTAAATTTATCTTTATTGTTGAAAGTATTACAGATGTCCCCATATTCCCCCCATTGATCCCCTTCGCCCTGCGCCTGCCCCGCAGGCCGTCACTGCACTACTGTGTATGTCCATGGGCTATGCATGTAAGTATATGAGTCCTCTGGTTAATCTCTCCCCGCCCCGCCCCCACTCCCCTCTGAGAGTCCTCAGTCTGTTCCATGCTAAAATGACTTCTTAAGCCAAGTTAAGAAAGCTGGCTTTTCGAATGATGACACTAATAAATACGTGCCATCCTTTAGCTGAAGCAAATACACAAACTCAGTTCCAAAGATGTGCCACCTGATATGACTAAGAACACTTACCGTTCACTGCCTTCCCAAAAGGAGACATTGGGTGGCACTCCCGGGACATATCATGGGGAACTTTTCTCCATGTCCACGACTTCCGAGTGATGTTGATTACTCCCTCAGTTCCTCCAAAATACGCCCTGTACAGAAGCCCTTACCCTCTCGAAGTACTAACTTGATTAGTAGTAAATACAATTATGATTGACATTCTAAAATATAGGGATAAGAGGGAAAAAATAAATGCATCTTCCTACTTTGTTCATGGTGACCTTGCTTATTGGACTTCTTGACTGTCACTTCACTGCCAGCCAGTCCTGGCAGAGATTTGGGCTGTTTTGATGAGAGAAGGTGGTGCTATGTGAGCTAAAGGAACAGCCGTTCAATAGGAAGGGTGTGACTAAGGTAATATAGACAGTTTGAGAAGTGCAGTAAGATAAGAACTAAAAATATCCATTATAGTTGGCAAGTTGCAGGATTTTTTTTGAATGTGGAAAACAATTTTAAGAATGCAGAAAGTAGAAGCCAGGTTATAGTAGACTGAGGTGTAAGGGGGTGCAGGGCACAGTAAGGAAATGGAGACAGGCCAGTGACTTTCAACGTTTTTTAACTCATGGCACACATAAACTAATTACTATAATTCTGTGGCACACCAAAAATGTATATTTTTGTCCATTTGACAAAAAAAAAAAAAATAGGTATAATTTTGATTCATTTTACACTGAAAAACTATTGTGTTGGCTGTTGTCATTTTTTTATTTTTTTATTTGACAATCCAAGGGAAAAAGGGTCAGTGCCCCTGACTCAATAGTCAGGTATTGCATGTTTTAAAAATTCTTGCAGCTCACCAGTTGAAAGTCGCTGAGATAGGCTATCAATGCTGAGGGAGTTAGCTTGGGCCTGTATTGCTCCACTGACCTATGTGGCTAGAAATGTCATCTGAAATAGCATGTTAGAAGAATAAATCAGTGTGGCAGCTCTGAATAATAAAACTAAAGTCGAATGGGGTCTGGCCATAGACAGTGTTGAAAAGAGCAGGGTTGTTGAGGTTAGGGGATTGGTATAGTCCTAAAATAGCAACACACAACTTACTCTGATGCTTCTGAAATTCTTTGCAATTGTTTTATAATCTTAAATGGTCAATATTAAAATAATTGGATTATGTAATTATTTCTGAATAGAGATCAAATTATTATCAAAGTCTCTTAAACGTATTATAATGCAAAATAGAACAGCTAAAATCTCTTGCCCTATGACTGGACTTTTATCACCCTTAGAGAAGACATGAGCAAGTGAGCAAATTTGGAAATCCAGAAGATTGCCTTATTCAAGCTAAGGTTTTGGGGGAATGAGAAACCCAGAGGTCACCTGAAATTCTGTTTGGTCTGTACATTGTAGTGAATGTGTCTCTTTATAATGTTGTGAATTTCAAAGTCAGTAGATCAAATATAGGTCCAAACCTTTTTTCAAAAAATGCTCAGAGTTTTTAAACACTTTCTTTTCTTCTAACTCTGACTTTGGTTAGTTCCAGTTTCACGCTAGAAGACAAAGTGTTCAGGGTAGAATTGTCTGGATTCTCACGGAAATTTTTCAACTCTCTGTCTCTAGAACAGTGATTTTAGCCCGGCCGGGCGTGGCTCAGCGGAGCATCCACCTAGGATCCAGGAGATCGACGTTCGATTCCCAGTCGGGGCACATGCCCGGGTTGCGGGTTCCATCCCCGGGGGGGGGGGTGCAAGAGGCAGCCGATCAATGACTCTCTCATCATTGATGTTTCTGTCTCTCTCTCCTTCTCCCTTCCTCTCTCTGAAATTAAGAAAGACATAATTTACAAATTAATTAAAGATAAAAAGGATAGTGATTTTATAATAGTTGGTTGTCAATAAATTTGTGTTGATCAACCAGTTTTCAGTAAGTTAGTTCTCCAACTTTTTATTTAATACATTTCAACCTGAAGAAAAGTTGGGGAACTAATTTATAACTGCCTTAACAATTGTTTTGCATCTAGGGTGCAGTGGAGGTTTACATATTGCTTCAGATTGTTTAATCATTTCAGTCTCTTTTAATCAAGGTTTTTCTTGCCTCATTTTTTTTTTTCGTGATCGTTACTAATTTGAGGAGTCTGAACTTGTTGATTTGTAGAATGTTCTACATTCTGCTTTTGTGTTGTTGTTTGATTTTGTTTTCCATACGATTTTTTTTCTGTATAAGAATACAACCTGAGTTATACTGTATAGTTCTGATTATTTCTTGTCAGTAGGTAATAATGCCAGACTTTCTTACTATTGGAGATGGTAAGTTAGGTCACTTTTTTAGGGGTGGTAACTGCCAAATCTTTTCATTTGTATCATTTTGGAAAATGTGGGTTTTTTCCAATTCTCTCCCCCCTCATAGTATTTTATAAGATGGTTTTAGATATCTTGCTGATCCTCTATTTAAGCAATCATTACACTAGTGGTTGCAAAATGATGATTTTTAAAATTCTGCTATTCTTATCTGGAAATCTCCTATATGCAGATATTTCCATTTTTCCCCTCACCTTTTTTTCCACACAAAAAATTATTTATATAGGACATAGCTAGGCATAATAATTTAAAAAATGCACTGTAGGCAAAAGCTTTCTCTGGCACTTGGTTCTCTTTTCTGCACACTTTCTCCGCTTCAGATCTACTCGTCTATCCCTACTAATCTTGGATAATGTCTTCACATCATCTCCTATTCTTTCCTGAGTTTTGTAGTGCCTAAGATTTGCGATTAGCCACTTTAGGACTTAAACAGATCACTTACTACATTTGAATGTAGGTTTTTCATGAAATCATGAAAATTATACATTGGGTTATAAGAATTTCACAAAGTATCACAATTTCTCATTGAAAACAGTCTGGCGCATTGTTGAAGTTTAATCAGTTGCCATTATTGTCATCAATAAATTGAAAACATTCGGCAGGAATAAGTATCAGTTTCCTTCCTCTTCCCCGTTTTATACTAGGCTTGTGTTTTAGGAGTATCTATGTTATTTAACTAATGTTATTTATTGAGAAGTTCATTACTTTTATTTTAAAATATTTATACTTCATTCTTTGGCAGAGTATAAAGTGGATGACCTATATCATGTTTCAAAACATACGGTTATTGGATAGAAGAAATTTACCATATAAAGTAAACTCTGAAATAAAAATTTCCCTTTCATGAGGCTTTTGGACATTGCTTTTAATGTTACTTCTGTTGCCTCTATCTTACTTTGAGTATTAAAAATATGATATTTTAACCGTCAAACTTCACAGTATATATTGGGGTTTAAGTGGCGGTAATTAGCCACACCTGTTTAGAATAGAAACAGAGGAATGAGAGCAGTGGAGATAAAAATGTGGATGCTGTTATTCTGCTAAATCTGCTGGCCCTGTGGCCAAGGGAACCCCTCTTCCACCCCCTGAGTGTATATAGCGCTGGGATGATCTGGCTGCGAAGGACTGTTAGACTCCCAACGCAGCAGTTACCCATTCAGACATAAGCAGAGGGTCGTTTATAGTTTTGAGTGTTAAGAGGATTGGCAGAAAAAGTAGACTGTAGAACTGCCTCTAGAAAGCAGGATTAGGAGAATGCCAAGCCGAGCAGCCCAGAGAGCGGGCTGGAAGGGACGGAGTAAAGCCACATGTCCCCAGTGCCTTTTCCTACTCTCAGAGGGGCCTCCAGGAGGGAGACAATGAAAGAGGGAGACTTCTGCCCAGGGAGGAGACAGCCTGCAAAAGGGTTACGAGAGTTAAAAATCCAGATAAGAACTGATGGATGGGTGCTGTGAAGTTAGTAAGAAATGGTCAGATTTGGGGTATATTTTGATCTTAGGTCGATGCTCCACTGCTGAGCCACGCCCCGCTGGGCTACTTACATATTTTTAAAATAATGAGCTTATTTCAGTTACTTTATTTACTAATTTCAGTAACTATTTGATTTCCTTTATGATAGATGAAGATACAGCTCTCAACGGATACTCATACCTCTGCTTTAACTTGTCTCATCCTTTTGACTTAGAGATCTCTAATTTATTAGTGGATTAATAAAATATATATTTTTGATAACTTTGAATAAGGTTTACTTCTCAATGATGTAGTTTGCTTTGATGACCTTTCCTTTCCCATCTCCTCCCATCATCCCCCACACACTGGAGTTAATAATTGCTTCATTTATATCAGTTTTCTACATATGAATATTTTTATCCAAATACATCATTCTATCTGCCAGTCTACCAGAGTTCCTCTTTCTAGGTATATTTTTGCCTAAATTATTTCAGGTCTAATACACAGGTGTTATTTGTGTCTCTCATGTGTTATAGTCTCCCCTTTCTAAATTCTATCTCTTCTTCTTCTTCTTTTTTTTTGGTAATCTATAGTTGAAAGTATTACAGATGTCTCCCTTTTTCCCCCATTGACCCCTTCCACCCTGCCCCCACTCCCTGCCCCAGGCCTTCGCCGCACAATTGTCTGTGTCTGTGGGTTATGCATGTCTGCATATAACTTCTTTGGTTAATCTCTCCCCACCCCCTTCCCTCTGAGATCCCTCAGTCTGTTCCATGCTTCTATGTCACTGGATCTATTTTGTTCATGGTTTATTTTGTTCATTACATTCCACATACGAGTGAGATCCTGTGATATTTGTCCCCCTCACTAGCTTACCTATGAAGCCCATCTTCTAGCATAACGTTCTCAACCTTTAGGGGTATGGGAATCACCTGGAGGTGTTGTTTAAACACAGATTTCTCGGTTCCAATCCCAGGGTGCCTGACTCAGTATTTCTGCGGTAGGGAGAGTGAATTTGCTTTTAAACCAGTTCCCAGGTGCTGCTGCCGATTCTGGAGGACACTTTGAAAGCCAGTATTCGAGAGAACAAAGAAGGTATGCTTGTGAGATCTTTCATGTCTTCCCATCCCAGCTTTAAATTGCACTGTTGTTTACAATTCTTCATTCCTCCCCGTATATAAGCCTTTTGTTGTGTGACTTCACGGTCCCTCCCGTTAGAGGCAAAATTTCTCTTCCTCATGACCATAGGGCTTGGCCATGTGCCTTGCTTTGGCCAATGGTGCTTTAGCAGATGTGATTCAAGCAACGATTTAAAGGCTCCTGCAGTGCAAACTTCTCTTGTGTTTCCCCTTCGACTTGAGAAAAACATGCTTTCCTCTCAAAAACGTGGGATGTGTAAGATGAACCCAGCTGAGCCCAGCTCTGAGTTGTTTGATCCGACAGACAAGGCCATTGACAGAAGCCCGGGTGAAAAATAGATGCTTCTGCAAGACCCTCAATTATGGCACAGGGCATTATTGTGAAAATAGCTGGCACATATAGAAAGTTTGGGTTAAAAAGTATTTTTCCTCAGAATGTTCATTTGTTTGAGAACTTACAGGTTTTTTTGTTGTTGTTTTTCTCCCGCTATGGAACATTTTAGAAACTTCTCTTTAAACTCTGGGCTTTGAAATTTCACAATGATGGGCATTCTTAGGGATTTTTTCTCATTTATTGCGTTGCATTTATGATAGGCCCTTTTATTCTGGAAATACAAGTTCTTTATTTCCAGGAATTGTCTTACATTATTATTTTCCTGTCTTGTGTAACTACCCCATTCTATTTTGTTTATTTGCTCTCTTTAGAAGTCCTGTCATTTAGATGTTAGACTTCCTCAGTTGATTTATCCTTTCTCTTACATTTTACTTTTACTTCTGGACTATTCCCTTAATTTTGTCTTCTAAACTTACCACTGATTTAAAAAAAAAAAAAATGTATCCAGTGTTATCTTTAATTTCCCAGCACTCCCTGCGTTCCCACCTGTTTTTCTGAGGACACTGAGAATCTACCTGTGAATTCTGTGTTCTTCGTGCTGTGGGTTTATTTATTCAGTTTGTGTGTTGTTTTGTTTATTTGGGGGCCTCCTCTTTTGTGTTGGACATTTTCCCAATGGAGACTTTATTTGGATGAGATGGATCATTCTGACAGTGTAACTTTTCTGGTAAAATGACAGATTGAGTCTTTTTATTGGGGGCACTCAGATTCGGTAAGAGTCTGTTTTTATTTTTTGTTTCCAAAGTGCGGTTTAGTTTCTGGCCAAGTAATCCGTCAGCCCGCCCCTTGAGTGTGCGTTGGCTGGCTGGTGGGGTGGGGTCGGGTACCGGTGCGGTGGGCTGCGCCCGGGCCAGGATGCGGGTAAGAGGCTGCGGGAAGATGAGCCGCCCGCGGTCCAGAGCGCAGCTGCTGCTGAGACCTGCTCTCTGCTGGGCCGCTGACCACGGCTGGGAGCCTCTCCAGCTGTTTCTCAAGAGCAGAGGGCGGGTGCCTTGGCTTCCTTTGTTCCTTAGGCACTGATATGATTATTTCTTCTGCTCTCCTAAGCTGGTTATCATTTCTCCGTATACTCTCTACCTTCTAACGTGGGGAATAACTTGTCTGTTGTTTTCTCTTATTTACTCAGGTTTATAATATACTTTACTCTCACTTTGGTGGAACCTTGGAAGAGAGATGAGATAAATTTGCACAGGCACCCAACCATGTTTAACTAGACGTGTAATTTGTTAACTGTGTTAAGTAGACTGTAACCCCCATGAAGAGATGTATGGCTGTCTTAATTACAGTTCCATACCCATGGTCCAGCACGGTGCCAGGTACATAATTAGTACTCAGATATGTGTTGAGTAAATCAATGAACGAATGCTTCAGAAAGAAATGCCCATGCAATATTTAGATGCCTGTTTAGCAGACTCCATGTGTTTCCAATCCAGGAGATTAAAAATGCAGAGGTGGTGTGGGACTCAGGCCAGACCCTTCTGTTGATGTGGCAGGTGGCATGGACAGAGGGACAATTGCTATTGACCAGTTCACCTTCATTAGCCTTACTCTTAATTGCCTTACCAGATTTGGCTGGCTGTTTACACCTAGTTTTTCCAGGGGCTACTTCTTTATCTACTTCCAGTGTATCAAAATCACCTTTGTGGGCCACTGGTAAGTATTCTGATGTCGTCGTACTTTTTTTTTTCTGTCTTAAAACAATGGAAAGTCAATAGGAGCATTTTTCTTTTTGTGGTTTTTAAATGTGTAGTGATGAATTAGAAGGGACTCTCCACATGCCCTGGTAGAAGAGATTTAGGCGTCTTTGGTTTGAGTAAATCTGCTGTCAGGTAACTGTATAATTACAATCTTCAGAACCTTACACAGGTGATTGTGAAATGCCTTGGTAAAGAGAACACAAAGCAGAAACACCTGAATATTCCTCTTGTCCCTCTTGCAGGATTAGAATTTCTCGGCATCTTTAGTCGGGCACTCTTATGAGAACACTGGTGTGATGAACATGCACTTAGACAAGGTAAGTTAGATGACCTCATTCTCTGTTGTTTTTAAAGAATTCTGAATTCTAATTTGATTTAGGCCTTTCACTAATGCCCATATTACCCACCCTGATTTATACAATCTGCCTTTCAGCAGGGGTGGGGAATCTTTTTTCTGCCAAGGGCCATTTGGATATTTATATCATTCATGGGCCATACAAAATCATCAACTTAAAAATTAGCTATGAAAAAAGCTCTTAGGTTTATTGAATTTCAAGTCCCGCCTGCAGTTGCTTTGGCAGGGCCAGACCTACACGGCCCACCAGCCGGAGTCTCCCCACCCTTGCTTTGTAGGTATGTGCCTATTAGTATATATTTGCTACATCAAAGCATTTATAAGAGCAGGCAAATATTCTTCAAAGAAATATACCCTTCCTAAGTCTTTCTCTCCAGGGAAGTTTACCAGTTTGGGAGTAAAAGTAAAGGCATGTATAAATATTGTACATGCTTGCAAGTGAAAATACCTCAGGAGTAGGAAATTTATTGCCATGTGTGTAATAAATTGGTACAATGTTACATAAGCTCATACTTTGTTATTGCCCAGGAAATCCCAAAGTTCTCTTTCCTTGCTGTCTATATACTCCAGCTTGCAACCAAATTTCTTGGATAAAGGAAACAGAACAGGGCAGTGCCAAAACCATAATGTGTCTTTCTCACTTCCAAAATTCTACTTAGTTATACAGATGTAGGTGAAACAGGCTATAGATAGCCCATTAGCTTTCCCTGCATTCATAGGACCAAAATTAGTATTGCTACCATCCTGTGACTACGGCCATTCTTAATGACTCTTGCAATGCTTATGGATAAAACCAATCCTCAATTATCACTCTGGTAATTGCGGCTGCATTTTTAGCATAAGTGAAAACCATGGGTGGCCCAGAACTTACTGTGGCAGAGAACCCCAAAGCCTCCTCACTCTGTCCTTTCTCTTATAACTTGACCTTCATTTGACTTCAAAACCTTGCTCTGATTTGAGCAAATTTCTCCGTGCCTGGAAAAGGTCTCACGACACACATCAGTCCCTACCGCCTCCTTATGTGTCCTTTCCCCGCTCTGAGCTGCTGGCCCCCCTTCCTCTCTGCTTTCCATTGCACACGCTTCCTTCACATGCTCCGCACCCCCGCCTTTTCCTCACATTGCCGCCAGTAGAGGCCAGTCCTCGAGTGTGTGGAACCGACGTTGGGAACAGTAGCTGTCAGGGCTGCATTGGGTTTAACTTGTGCTCTGCCTACTGACTCGGCCCTGTAAAGGCAGGAGCTTTGTTCATCCTAATATTTGAAATTCCCAGAGCCTAGCACAGTGTATAGCACGCGCTAAGCATTCGGTACATATTTGTATTGTGAAGGAATAAAACCGTTTGCGATTTTATTACATTTTGAACTTCCCACTAACAAGGGCTATTTCTTTAGTCCGGCCACTAAGGAAGGGGTGTGTCTGAGAACCGCACAGGGACCTGATTTATGTTGTATCCTGAGAGGAAATTATGTGTTATGAGTATCGTTGCCTTGAAGAGCAATAACCACAGACGTGCTTATGAAAGTTTAATTGTCCATGGAGATACATGTTTGGTTGTGTATGATGCGAAGAAAAAGCACAAAATTTAAGGGGTTTGACAAACCCCTCTGACTTGGACTCAGACACAGGAGATCAGATGAAAGGCAGATTTGGGGCCATTTTGATTAAAAAAAAAAAAATTTATTTGTATGCCACAAAATGATTTCATTTTTCCTAAATAATATTTTATGTGAAAGCTGCCAGAGCATGTTTATATGTAGTCAGTTGTAACTACCAACAAAATGATACAAAACCAACCAGCACCGAGACGGGTAGCAAACTTTCTGCCCACAAACATATCCTTGCTATAGTTAAGGAAGGATTTTCACTGACTGAGGGGAAGAAATGTTTTGTGCGTTATTACCATGGATTTGGCAAATCCAAGCCTATAAACCCTAAGTGACGATAATGTCCTTAATAAAACAAGGAGAGACATCTGTGTTTTTCAAAAAGATTATTATAATTGACAAGACATGTGCTGACATCATCCGAATTATTTGAATTTGCTAATAATCGCCCTCCACATAATAGTAGCACAAGTACCACCTTAAGATGCGTATGTTTGGCTGATGTTAGCATTAGCTGATTAATATTGATGACAGCTAAGGCCAGTGGCTAATGTGTGACATCTGTTTGGGAAATCCGTGTTCCAGTTCAGGAAGCTGGCCTTTCCGCGGGGCTAGAATGAGGGGTGACTGTGTGAGGAATTACGATTAGGGTTCGTGTATAGTTAAGGTTGGGAACGGGGGGTGATCGGCTTCGTTTCTGTTCATCCCGGCGTATTTCTGGCGTCGAGCTGCCTGCTCTACTCTGTGTCGACAGCGAGGCCTTCCCCCCGCTCCTGGTGGCACGGTCACTGGGGCGCGTTATTTCACTCGCTCCTTCTGTGCTAATGGGCAGGTTGGTCTCTTTCCCTTCTTCTGCTTCAGTCCTTAAACAATCTTTTCATTTGGGACGGACGCATTTTGTGTGTGTGTTCCAGCGGGGTATTTTTGTGTGTGTGCTTGTTTTTTCGAGCCCATCTAAGACACTTGCATGTATTTGAAGCAGGGGGTTCATTTTTTCATCATTGTTTCTGAATGCCAACCTCAGTCTGGATGCTAAAACCACACCAGAGAGCATTTTGGTTTGGGGAGGGAAAGGTAAAAACAGATTTGTCTCAGAACTGTGTGGAATTTATTAAAAAATATATGGTTTGATTGATTTTTTTAGAGAGAGAGGAAGGGAGAGGGAGAGAAAAAAAATACATTGATGTGAGAAACATCATGCACCCCTTCTCCCCCAGCTGGGGACCAAACCTGAAACCTGGGCACGTGCCCTGACTGAAAATCGAACCTGCGACCTTTCGGTGCACAGGACAACACTCAACCAACTGAGCCACACTGGACAGGGCTGTGTGGAATTTTTGTGAATCAAAGCTATAAACCAAAAAGAAAATAAAGGTCATAATATCCTTGATATTATTTAGACACAGTGCTATCTTTTATTTCCCCTTTTCTGGTGGACTTCAGTTGGCTTTAAGTATTAAGTAGTTTTGTGGAAGAAGTGAAAAGCAGAGAATGCACACAGCGTATGCAACCTGAGCGCTGAAAGCCTTATAACCACTTGCTATAAAAAAGAGACAGTAATGAAGTTAACTAGCCACAAAGATTCAGAAAATGGATCAACTGGAAAAGCAAAGAATACTGGAATCTTTCAGTGGGTTGAACAAAAGCTCAATTAAAAATCTCTTTTACTTTATTTCTACTTTGCTTTAACTAAAAAACCAAGTAGAAAAATCACTGAAACCTTGAAAATTCAGGAAAAACCTTCACAGACATCTGAGGATCTTACTATTTGAATGTACATTGCTTCCTTGATGTGTGTAATGAAGACCATGAAGCCTTTGTATCAATGTGATTAAGACATTCTGAATATATTCACCTCTATGTTCATAGCAGTGCAATTTACAACAGCTAAGATCTGGAAACAGCCCAAGTGCCCATCAGTAGCTGAGTGGATAAAAAGCTGTGGCGCATTTACACCATGGAGTACTATGCAGCTGTAAAGAGGAAGGACCTTTTACCCTTTAGGACAGTATGGAAGGAACTAGAAAGTATTATGCTAAGTGAAATGAGCCAGGCAGAAAAAGACAAGTACCACATAATTTCACTTATTTGTGGAATCTAATGAACAAAATAAATTGACCAACAAAATAAACCCCAAGGCATGGAACAGACTGACATATATTAGAGAGTGGGGAATGAGAAGAGATAAACCAAAGCACTTATATGCTTATATGCGTAGCCCATGAACACAGATAGCAGTGTGGTGAAGGCCTATGGAGGGAGGGAGAGGATGGGTGGAGGGGGCTAAGGAGGGGGACAAGGGGGATATCTGTAATACTGTCAACAATAAAAAAATATATATTTAAAAAATAAAATTAAGTAAATCTTCACTCATCAAAGAAAAAAAAGACATTCTGTACAGTACAGCAGGAAAATGGAACTTAAACACATTCTTGGAAGATTTCTTTCCAAAACTACTTTAAAAAAACACAGTGTTTTGTGTTTAAAGATTAAGGTTAACACCAAAACACTTTTTCTTAGTAAACATCATCTGTGAGGAAAAGCAAAATTAATCAGAAGAAAATTGAAATTAGTTAGGAGTATTCCATACGGTGGGTTTGGGCTGGGAAAAGTGGTGTTTTCTGTTATGGCCTGTCCAGATCATTGTTGATTTTAGACAAGGACTCCCCTCACGCCGCCAATTTCAATAAAATATCCCAGTCTCCCACCTTCAAGCTTGGGCAAGGGGCTCCTCAGTCTTTTTGTGCCTAAGATTTCACGTCTCTAAAATGGACATAGTAATAGAGATATTGGGATAATTAACGAAGTAATCCATATAGCATAAGTAGGCATACCTCTGGTAAGTGCAGAATAAATATTGTTTAATATTATAGAAGTATGAATATTATCTGATGTATATGCTCAAAAAATTAATGAATGACTAAAGAAAATGTCACTATTTCTATAAGAACAAGATTTAAGGAAATTATAGAAATTTCGAATTAGGAGTTATTTATTGTACTCTCATACTCTGTGTGGCAATACTGTAACTTGTATAGACGGATTAATATTGTCCTACAATGTAGTTTCCTTAAATTAAGATAAAATGTGAACATATTTAGCATTTGCTCGTTGGTACGAGCTTTAAACCTCTGGACCTTCACAGAGCTGGTCTACACTTTCTACCCTCCGGTAACACTGAACATTGGGAGGCAGGGATTGTCGGTCTCACATAAACTACCGTCCTTGGAACACACTCATTTGCTTTCCATCAGCTTGGCTTTCTCAAGAATGAATTATTCAGTCATTTTGATTTGTAAACGTCTCCTTGTGTACACCTTGCCTAGAACAAAATAGAGACTTCAGAAAGATCTGACTAGTGTCCAGCGAGATTATTAATAACCACCCTCACCCCAGCTAACAAAATTTTAATGCATTATGTGTTAGGCACTGTAGTGAGGCTGTAGATGACTTAGTTGCTTTTTGTTCAGAGCCCTCATAAGCAGATTCCATTGCAGTCGGCTCTTCTGCTTAGTCAGTGGGGTCTAGCCCAGTTGTATCCCGAGCCTAAGGGCTTGCATCTCACCATGAGAGAGCCAGGTCTCAAAACTCTGTCTTTCCTGACAGGAAAAAAATGAGCTTTTACTTCTTCACTTTACTGCTATCTTTCCTGCCTTTTTCTGGATGCCATGATGTAAACCTTTGTATTTTTTAAAGATATGGCTAAGACCTTAAAAATTCACCAACAGTTAAAAAAAAAAATTCCCAAGGAGTAGAATTTGGGGTTGAGTAGTTGATTAGGCTTTCTCATACCAAATAGGATTCCAATCTGGAATGGGGGCTTCAAACATATTATTTCAGTGAACCCTCAGTTATGAGGTAGGTGTTGTTATTGCCACTTAAATGAATACATATCATGTACGGCCCGCCCTGCTCACACACGAATTGCTAATGCAAGGATATTGAGTTTGCAGGCGTCAGGGTCTGCCCAGCCTTGTGAATACTGTTTAAGATTGCATTAGCATTTTTGATAGGTGCTATATATTATTGTCCATATTAACCTGTGCTGACTAAAACACTTTTTTTCAGATGAACTGTTCAGTGGACATTCTAAGGTCTTGTACTTCTGTGACTAAGGACCTAAAGGCTAGGTTCTTAAAAGAACGTTTTATCAGACCATTGTTCTAACATGCAGCTTCCCCTAGGAGATTCGTCCCCAGTCTGTACTAATTCCCCTCTGACACCCTAAAGTTACTTGCTTGGCTCTGCTGCCAGCTAAAGCAGTCCCAGAAAGCAACAGGATCCAAGCATGAAAACAAAGGAAAGAAATGAAGAAAATGTAATGGTTTGATAGTTTGATTGTTATTTGCAGGGCCCATCCCCATAAAAATCATTATTTAGACAGCATTAACGAGGTTACTGACTCGAGCAGTGTGTTCCTACATAGATGCGATGTTTTATTTAGATATTCTTTATCTTTAAAAAATAATGATGAGGAATGGAGGCGCTCTTTTTCTGAGAGAAAGACAGTAACAGTATAAAGCAGTTTGAATAAATATATCTAAAATACAGGTCAGGAGAATGGGAGCTTTTTCATCCATAGTATTCACTGGGAGATAGTTATTCTAGATCTTTGAATTAATTTAATAATATAACCATCAAATCACATGCTTTAACTTTTATAAAATGAAATAAATAATAGGAATTATGGCAGCAAAGGGATACTTTTTAAACTGAGGGCAAAGTGAAGCGTGTCTCAGAAGAACCAAGGAGCGAGGGAAGGTGATCGATACACTCAGACAAAAGTACGCTTAGTGCACAGAAGTGAGCGGTTTCGGAGGATGCTGCTGCAAGGAAATTACCTCTTTCAATAAAATGAATCAATTGTAACCAAATTTCCAAATAATCTTTTAATATTTGATCTTTTTGATACATGATATTAATTTTACTGCAGATTTTTAATATAACAATATGTTTCGGGCACAGAGAACTTTCCTAATTGAGTATTTGAAACCTGGCGTAAAGAAAATGTTCTCCTGGTTTTATATTTTCTTGCATTAGCCGTAACTTATGCCACTCTTTTGCGGAGGGTTTTCCTTTCCCTGCCAGGTTTCTGTAAATAGATTTGATACAGCTAGACGCTTACTATGAGGTAGGTAATTTAACTGTCAAGCAAACTGTAGGTAGTTAAGCTACATAACATCTCTGCTTCTCTTCCAGAAAAGTATCAGTTAAATAACATTTATTTCCTTTCAAATAATTCCTCACCTCAGCCTCTGAAAAGAATTTCAGTGCTAGTGTTAGAAATATTTTGAATCACTGGCCATAATGGAGTTTTGAAACATTCTGGGAAGTGCTTTAAAGGCTCACCCTGTAGCTTCTGGAGTTTTCCTTCCATTTCAAAGGCGAGCACAGGAAACCACAGTGGCCAGAGCGGTTGCCTGCTTTCCAAGATTCAAGTCCAGTGGAGATCAGAGGAGAGATCAGGCAGCCCAGATGGTTAAAAGTAAGTCAGTGCTTCTGAAATCAGTTTAAATAGTTCTAATAGCTATTTATATTTTAATAGCACAGTGTAATGATTCATATTTTGAAATTATACCTGTGAAGCTAGGTGCTACATTGAGAAAGAATTTGCATATTTATAGGAATATTAATTTTCAGAACAGGATTCTTAAGACTGCTGTGAATCACCACACATGCCGACATCTGACACAAAAACAAAGCAAAACCAGAAACTATCTCCCAGTCATTTTTTGCTCTTTGTTTTCTGGTTTTATAAAAACTCCACTTGAACTCTTCACTAACCCATATAAAGGATGGCTATATTTCCAGGAGAATGTTCTAATTATTTATTTTCACTCCCATAGTATGTTATGTTGCCTGGAAAGGTGTTAATGTAGCAGAAATATACAGAAAAGCCACCTCAGTGATTGAGAATGCTGCTGCATCCAGATTCATGATATATTTTCCTTTCTTTTTCAGCTCAGGGTGGGCAGGTTTTACAGATCCAACCCATCCTTCCTTCTTTGTTTAAGTATTTTTAAATTCTAGTCATTGTGCGGTGCGAATTTGCAGGTGTTTCTCGGGGAACTTTTTCCCCTCTAGCTGGATGTGGAAAGGACAATGCAATTAATAACAGATGGCACAGGATGACCACGTCCTTGAGAGAACGCCTTATTGGCACCTCCTGCTAATTGTATCACATATAACACAACTAAAAGCATAATAAATCTGAACTGGGGGACATTTTATGCAAGAGCTCCTCTCCTTTTCCAGACGGTAAATTGCTCAGCTCTTGAAATATCTATAACCTTGTGACACCCAACTTGCATTAGCTTAATTGCCTTTTTTCCTGCCCTCCCCCTGCTCTTTCTCGCTTTACCCCCCCTTGCGAGTGCACACACACACACACACACACACACACACACACACTCCCCCCCTCTTGGGTGTAAGAGAATGATTGGGCTTTTGTTTTTCTACCGAGTTTAGTGCTGTGTCTAAAACAGCTATATTTCCTGGCTTGTATAGAATTTAGTCAGGGTTTGATCTGCTGGCTTGAATGGGAAATTATATTCTTTTAGAGGGTTTTAAAATACTTTTAACATTAATGTTGGGAAAGAAAATATATGCCTAATTGTTGATATAATTTGATAAATCTGTAGAAGAGAATTATATTTAAATGAAAAAACGTGTACTTCACATACACACACACACGACACTCACGCGGGCACAGGGTGTTCTTAGTGCACAGTGGCAACAACTGAACACCTTGTCATAGTAAAAAAGATCGCACTGTCACTGATTTCATAACTTGGTTTGGTGTTCTTTAAAACATTTTTTTAAAAATCTTCACCTGAGGATGTGCTTTTTTAAATTTTGTTTATGAGGAAGGAAGGAAAAGAGAGAAAAACATTGATGTTGGAAAGAAACATCGATCAGTTGCTTCCCTTACTGCAGTTGAAACCCACAACCAAAGTCTGTGCCCTGACCGGGAATCGAACCCTCAACCATTTGGTCCATGGGCTGATATTCCAACCGAACCAACCTGCCAGGGCTTGTTTGGTGTTATTAACAATTTGTAAAGTAAAAGTTCTATAGTATGTTAGAATGTAAATTCTTAGCAAGCTTTTTTTCCCCCTCTAAGAAAATGCTTTAGTGAGTAGCCTGAATGTCATATTTGTTTCGTACACATGTATTTTTAGATTTTGGGGTTTGCCTATAAACAAATGAAACAAAAAGCCAAAAAAGCAACTTAAATCCTGTTTGAAAAGGGTTAAACAAATACTTCAGACTCATGGAATAAGTGTTGGAATTGTGTTTTGGTGGGCTAGTTGTGTGCAGACAGGGGTGTTTTTCCTTAGACACAGAGATGTCTGTTTATTTGCAGTGATTTATCCTCACTAGTTAGAGTAACCTTAGTATCTGTATCATATGAGTAAACCAACCCTGAAATAATCAGGCAGACAATAGTCCACACAAGAAATGATGCAGGGAAAGCAACCACATTCTAAGATCATTCTGGTAGTAGTGTCATCCCTGGTTCTACTTTCAGGTACTTAGACTTTAAAGCAACAACTTTTAGGCCAGTTCTCGACCTGAGACACACTTGAAATTGAATATAAAGAAAAATGGGTATTCTTAGGATTCTGACCAGTCTCCTTTTGGAGTCTGGTGTGATAAGAAACATACTGTTGAGTTTATCTGTTAGGCATATAATCTCTAATAGCAGGTCTGCAATGGGGCAAATAAAGTCAATGTTACTGTGAACTTTGAGAGAGGCTGATTGAAGCCCCAGTCTTCATGTAAAGCTAATGAATGATCTTGGGCATGTCCCACTACTCTGCTTTCCCTTACAAAGTGAGACATCAGGACTAGAATCAGCAATAGTGAAACAGTGTCCCTTTGAAGACTAGGCGTCCTGCAAACCCCCTCTGTGGATGGGGGAGAGGCGGGGCGGAGAGAATGTAGAACAGGGGGCACTGTTATCATAGCAGTTGTGGTATTGTTTGTTGTTGTTGTGTTTCTTTTCTATAGGATTTCCTTTGAATAAATGTTCACATGACTAAAATTCAAAAACAATTATACTACATAATTGCCAAGATCCCTTTCAGTGAGAAATTCTATGATATATGTAGTAGCTTGCCTCTTATTTTATGTGAACTACTTCTAATGTTCTGAATGAATGAAACATGGCATCCAGAAACAATTACTCTGCTCTTTTCTCCATTTGGGTTGCAGTTAATTTGAGTAATAGACAATATAGGGATGAATATCAATAAACTTCTTTGCATTAAAGGCCTGAGTGTGTGTGTGTGTAAAATGTATGTCACTTTGTGTGTCTGTATTTTGCGGAAGAGAAGTCATTCATGCAGCAGGCAGAATCTTTAAAGCTGATGTGAGTAAAGCTTTGTTCTCCTTTAGCTTCATGTTTGTCACCTTCATCCCCGAATATTTATAGTCCAGAATCTTCAGGTCAATGCAGATGGATAGTTGCCAGTACATGCAGATATTTTTATAATGCTTAGAAATAAAGAACAGCATCATAGTATTAATTATGGTGATGTTTGGTCCTTGCCTCATCGGTGGCCCATTTCTAGGAGCAGATCTTTATTTCTGGCCCAGTAGTCAAATAAAGATATTTCCTATAAACCTTGGAAATAGAGGCTGATGTGATAGGAAAGACACTCATTACCATGTATCTCTGCAAAATAACTCATCCCATTCCTGACTTCTTCACTTTTGGTTGCTGTGAGGACCTGAGCAATTATACAGTGAAAATATTTGAAAAATATAAAGCCTCAATTGAATACAGTAGTCTCCTGGGGATGGGAACTCTGTCTAGTTTTCTTTGTAGCCTATCAATTAACATGTTTCTTAACCCATAGTTGATGTTCAGATACATAGATAAATGAATGAATAAAAATTATTTATGATTCTATGTTTGGGTCAATGCATAAGATAAGGTGAATGCTATATAGAGATGAGTTTCTAGTCTCTGAATTATTTATAACAAGCATAATAGGAAACACTGAACATGTGTGAATATGCTGCTTTTCTATAGATTATCACATATTATTGCAATAACAAAAACAAAACAGATGATTCTTAAAACGATGGCTGTCTGTTTCCTGTATACAAATATCAATAAAATATTGTCATTTATATTGCGGTTGGGGAAAAAACAGTGCCAAAGAAAAGGGGAGTCAGAAATAGAATGTTCCTTTTTTTGGTTATAATAACCTTTCTCCTCTGCAGCTCAGGGCTTTGCCACTCTCTTTTGAAACTAATTTTAGATCTAGTCCACACATACCAGGTGATATCTCGCTTATATTATTGGAAATTATTTACATCACGATTCTGGGTCATGAAGCAGAGATGATAGAATATTTTTACCTAAAAATGTTGGGATCATGTCTTATTTTAAGCTTCTTACACTGATCATTTTATTTGTGGGGTACGTATGTCCCACATTAGCTCCTGGGTTTGGGTTTTACTGCTGTGAATGGGATCAGTTAAATAGCAAGCCCTCTGTCCCTCCTGATTAATATTATACCTCAAATCTTTGGGTAATTGCTGATATATTTCAATATAATCAGGACAAAATATTACACTTTCTATTTATGTATGACTTTGGGTAAGCCATCTGAAGTTGTTTAGATCCTTGCTCTTTTCAAAATAACAGTTACAGTACCAGGTACAGACATCATTTAGGGTTGGAGATCATCATAATGTTTGGTACTTAGGGGGTTGATAAGCATCACCTGTTAAAAATGTAGGTAACAAAAATACTGGCTTTGGAATCTGTCTGATCTGGATTCATTTCTTGGCTTTTCCAGTGACTGTATGATATTGAAATAGTTGCTTATACTCTTGGTTGCTAATCTATAAAATAGCAAGAAATCTTCACATCAGATTATGTAGAGGGTGAGAAGTAATAAAAGCAGAGTGCCTAGTATGGCCCATGCCGATTGTATTTACTTAATATGCTGCCCTGTTACAATTATTATTATAAATGAAACTATTGATTTAGATTAGTGGCCCTTAACCAGGGGAAGTTGTGTGTGTGTGTGTGTGTGTGGTGTTTTTGTGCCAAACCACCCCCCTCAGAGACATTTGTTAATATCTGGAGACATTATTTTTGGCTGTCACAAGTTGGGTGAGGGCACTACTGGAATTCAGTATGTGGAGTCCAGAGATGCTGCTAAACATCCTACATGCACAGGATGGTCCCCAGCAACAAAGGATTTGGCCGAAGGTTTCGAGAGTGCTTAGGTTGAGAGACCTTGATTTAGATTCGTTTGAGTCAAACCACTCTCTTGAAAAACAAAACTTGTCATTTAAATGAACTACTTCGGATTCCAAGAATTTTAGCTAGAACTATCTATACCAGACAGACTGAATATCCTTTCCATTATGTTATTTTGGTCTTAGGCTAAAGGAAATGGTTCCTGCCCTTAATATAACATAGTAGAAATATCTCAAAATTTCCAGCCATTTAAGACATACAGTGCCTGAATTATAATTGCCTCCCGATCAAATTGGCTAAGTAGTTAAGAACTGAAGCCCCTATTGACCTGAATTAGTTATTCTGTGGTCTGTGTTTCGCACCACCTTTCAACTGAGCTATTTTCAGGAAATGAGAGGGATTATGGAGAATCGATGCCACAGTGGATGGCTAAAAGCATAATTACTTTAGCTCAGCACAACTTTCTTTACTAACATTAGTTTGAGTTTATATTATTTATTATATAAGCTCATGTATTTTGTTCATATCAATTCAATTTGGACTGTACTCAAGGGTATTGTAAGTGATTTAGAGTGGGACACAGATGAGAAAAAGATCTCATGTCATCTTAATTGACAATAGGTTGTTTTCTTTCTTTGAAGGTAGATATAATTTTTTTTATGTAGTCATTGCATATCCATGTATTTTGACAATGCCCTGAAGATGACAGACTTTACATTCAAGAGGACAGAGATAACATACATGAAAATCAAAGAAAACAGAAGAATCTGTGAGAATCATCCACTGATTTACCTTTATTGAAAGATCGACACTGTCCAAAATATTCATATATCACATCAACAGGGTTTTTTATCCTCAGAAGGAAAAGAGGAACATTTTGCAGTTGAAATGTGTCTGTTGTGACTGTTGGCGTTCGTAGCAACAAGCAGGGATCCTGCGTCCCTGCAAGCCGATGCTCCTTTGTTCCCATTATCCTGACAACTGGACCCAGGCAGACATGTCTTGATTTGTGTTTCTTAATTTTTTTTCTATGTAGGCAGCAGTATTTTTAGAAACAAAAAGGGGCACACACTTCTTTCAGCCAGGATGTTTTCCCCCGGAACTCCCAGCGCCTTTACCCTGCATGGTCTCCCTTCTTCTTTCCCTACGTTTCATTCACGTTTGGGCCCTTGTCTGCTGTGTGTGGAGGGTAAATAAGAGGCGGTGCAGCTGCATCAGCCAGGTCAGCTCTGAGGGAGGCAGGCGGGATAAGCAATGTTATATTGACAGAGCTGCACTAGAGGGCAAGAGAGAATTCTAGCTTCAGCGACAGCTCTATGGAAAATACAGAAGGTAAGCTTGTGCATTCACCCTTGGGAGGTTAGTAAATGAAATTTGTTTAAAAATCTCTTTCAGATACCCAGTGCTTGCTTGGGAATAAAAATGACTCCACAAAGTAGGTTAAAAAAATCTTTTCATATCTATCCCAGAAGAGAGTTCTTTGGTTTCTATGAAGAAGCCCTTAAAAAACGAAACAAAAACAAAAGAACCCTGGGTTTAAAAAAGTCCACGTTGCTGGAACAAATGCATAAGGAAAACACGATAAAGCCTAAACAAGGAAAAGAATCTTGCAAAAATCTATAAACTAGAAAGTTCCTGGATGTTTTCCTGCTGCGATTTGTTAGTCAGTTGGGTATCTCTCCCTTCCGATGAGATTTTCAGTTGAGAAATTAATATGGTGACTGTGTCTTTGAACAAAGTTCTGTCATGGGCTGGCAACCATAGCTCTTATTATAGCAAATATGGGTTCAAATGGATAACAAGGAGACATCTCAGTGGAAATCATAACACTTGTTTGTTTATCTGTCATCAGTGTACTGAACCAGCAAGTAGGAGATGCTACACCCCTAATTCATTTGCTTGTTTGAAACTACATTTCCACCCCACGTGGCTACAAATTAAGGAAAATACATCTTTCTTAAAATAGCATGAACTGAAAACCAATCTCTGCTCTTCTCTGCATTTCTGTTTAACAAGGGCTGGCTATAAAGTACACTTGGGTTTGTGACCAGAGTTGGGACCCAAGTTTGAACAGTCTCTTTGGGTTAAATAAATTGGAATGCATTATAAATTCTGAAATCCAAACATATTGGAGATGTTGAATTAACTTGTAGAAATAAACCCTATGACAATTATGAATGATTAATTTCAATGTAAAATGTATACAAATACAGAAGATTATATTGAAATATCTAGGATATCAAGAGTCTATCAGAGGATTCTTATAAAAAAATCATTATTCCTAAGGAATTATTCCTAAGGCATTTATAAGCAATTGTTGTTATTACTTAGGAATGCTCCAGAGGAAATCAACTTTTATGGTAGCATGTGAAAGGAGAAATAATTAGAATAAAGGTGATTATTAAACTATTGGAAATTCTAGAATTTCTAATTCTGAATTGGAACTTTAGGGGAGACACATTAGCACTCCAAAAACTATTCTTAATGTATCATACGTAGGCATGGAAGAAAACTGATTTAGACGGCTATTTAATATTCTTTTGACTTTCTGAGTAATTTGTTTTCTATTTGGTATCTATGAGTAAAACTATAATCACCCCTATTGTACACAATAGGAAAAAAAAACAGCAAATTTTTTTTGAGAGATTTGAAATTATAGTATTTGAACCAACTTGACAGGCTAAGAATAGTGGAAGCATATTGAACACCTTTCTAAACATTGCTCACCCAGGCCGGATGATCCCACCCAGCAGAGCTGGCTTCGGGGAATGAACGCAACTCGCCATAATAAGGAAGGGGGAGAATAGCTGCCGAAGGAAGTGGAAACTCCAACTTGTCTCTTTTATTTAAGAGGAGCCCCCTTAACTTGTGTAGATGCCATCGCCCAGTATGGAATGAAAACGCGAGGAAAGCCCGGGGGACCTGGCGCTTGTAGTAAATGATGCAAGCCCCGTTGGCTTACGATGGAAGTTAGTCTGTGGGCCTACTTACTGCTCCCCTTAGCACCTGAGCTCCCTCCCTTCTTGCAGAAGCTAGAGAAAGGGTTGAAAACCTGCAGCTTCACATCAGAGCCTTAGCAGAGGGGGTGCAGAGCATTGGGGTGCCTGGGAGGCTTGTGCTTTCCTATGAATGGCTCGCCTGGCTGACCCAGTGTGGGAAACGGCCTGGGCTGCTGGGAAGACAGGAAGGCAGAGCAAGCTAATAAATACCAGAGACAGTTGATCTGGGACGGTGGTTGATGAGGGCATTCACTAGAGCAGATATTTTGTATTAAATTGGACAACTTTTAGCCCTTTAAAATATTGTCAGTATTAGGTGCTTCCAAACAATCAAACATTACACACACATATATGTTTTTTTACATGAATTTTTCTTCTCATTGTTTCAAAACAAACTCTTGAGTCAACTCTTGACACCTATTTCAACCAAATATTTGCTACATGGCATTTAACAAAAAACAAAAACAAAACAAAACCCACATGACTCTAAATGCTTCTTAATAATGTAGAATAACAAGTTTTCAGTCCAAAAAAACACAACTTTATATCTTACGAGAAATTGCTCCTCATCTGACCAAGGCACTGACTTTCCTGTAAAGAAATGTAAGAGTCTATTTTTTTTCCATCCCAAGGTGAGACATTCTGATTTACTTCCCCAGAAGATTTCTCCCAAATCCAAGTGCTCAGAGCATGCTGGCACTGTTGGGTGGTCAGGAAGGGTCTACTTCCCTAGGTGTTTATCTGTCCTTAGGGTTTCTGAGGGAAATGTTTGCCTGTGGAAATTGGTTACTACTCATGCAATACAAATGCAACTTTCATACGAAACCAGTTAACATTTTTAAATTAAAAAAAAATTAAGGAATGAAGTAAAAAATTTAAACGCAGTTATATTAGACAGCCACATTACTTACCATATTATCCAAAGATTAAAACATTTTAGAGGTTGTTTTATCTTTGAAAGGAAAAAAAACAATAGAATGACCAAAGGGAACGAAAAAAGAAAACATTTCCCAAAATATATATTTCCAACATGAAAAGACTCTATGCAGCCCTCTTAATTAGTAGGACATGTGACAGCTATGCCTGCGGATGGCACTAATATGTAACTAGACTATTGGCCAGTAGGCTGATTGAGGAGCCCTAGGTACTGTCCTCCCCTCGCTCAGTCTGTGACTTAGCCGCCAGATGCCACAAACACCAGGAATATCAAACCAGGAGTCAATCATACTTCTGACCAAAAAGGTCAAGTATTGAACTTCACCTGCTGGGTAAGAAACAAGCCGCTTGTCAAATCCCCTAAGAACAGGGAGTCGGGCCCTTACCTCTCGTATCTCAGCGGCAACACTGTCTGGGGGAACGGAACTGAAATACTACACTTCAGAAGTGAGGTTTTAAGTACCAAGCTGGATTTGAGGAGCATGCGAACAGTCAGGGACGTATAAAGAATAGTACTTTCACTTATTATACTTAAAATGTTGAGAAGTATATATTTTTTTCTTTACCTTTTCCTTTTTCTATAGTAATTAAGTGGCTCTCACCTGCCAAGCAATGGGGTGGGAACTGTGTCCATCGTCGCATTGGATTCTCACACAGCCACAGAGCCTGAGCCTCACCTGCAGTTGTAACTGGGACAGCTGAGGCCCAGCAGGGCTGCTGAATTGGGGTCAGCTCCGTCGCCGGGATGTGATACAGCCAGGGGTCAGACCAGCTCTCTCTCCGGCTAAAACCCATGTTCTTCCTACCAAACCAATACGAAGTTAATTGTTTTGCGTTTAATAAGGCAACTGATTTCTGTTGCTTTGCCCTTAATTAATTGTGTAATGTGTATGGGTGTTTAATGTTTTTACTAATGTTAATAGGTTAAGTGTTAATTATGGGCAACTGGATTGTTTTTTATGACTCTGATCAACAAAAACAACAGTGGGCTTTAATCAGTTGACACTCTTTGATAGTATTGGTTTTTGAAATGAAGAAAATTTTTTTTCTCTTTTGTAAAATCAGACAAATATGGTTTCCTTGTAATGATCATTATGGTATAAATGTAATAGTTTCAAAGATAATTAAGTTTCTTGCAGGATTCATGTGTTATATTTAAGACACAAATACAATCACATATCCTGTAAGCAGTCTGGTTATTGCTTTTGAGAAAAAATTGAGGATGGCTTTAAAATAATGTCCAACACTAAGCAAGAGACTAACCTGATTTGGGGTGATATAAAATTTAGAAAGGGTTGTGAGATACTTGTTAGAATTTCTGCTATCCCATACTCTCTGCTCTTTTTAATTAATTAATTGGGAAGGTAGAAATATCCAAAGATGAAAAGGAACAGAAATAACATTTTTTGAGCCTCTGTTATGTGCCATTGACTGAGCTGGTGTGTTCTCCATCCATTGCCTTGCTTAAGCTCAGATAAAACTAGTGTTGCTTCCTCCTTTGTACTAAGAAAAACTGAACTCAAAGAGGTCAGCTGATTTGGGAAATGGCACAGCAGATATTTAGACCTACATCTTCCCAGCTGTAGAGACCTGGCATTTTCCTTCTACTCTGGGGTCTTTGACTTTCCTTTCTAGTGCTCACAAAACAGATGTTTGAATAACATGAGGGTGAAACTTAAGAAAACCCTGGGAAATCTTATTGGTTTACATTTTAGGCCATCTCACTTAATCTACTTGAATTCAGTTGCTAACATGTTATACGGAAATGGCATAATTGGAAATTGAATTTAATTCTCTGTTTTACCTTGACTTTCACTTTAGTATCAATTGGGTGATATTTTTTATTTTCATTTTTATGGATCTTTAGTAGACATTAGTTCTAAATCATTTAAGCTTTATATTTCCCACTTACGTTTTCAAGTGAGATGTGTAAAAAATACATCTTTAGGTATACTTATGTTTTAAGGGAATAGTTATATAAATTTTTTTTGTATGCCAGCATTTTTTAACATCTTCCCCCTTGTAATTTAGGTCTGATTAATTTAATTTTATGTTGGAGCAGCTCTCTCTTTTAAGAAAGGTAACTTTTCCAGAACTTTAAAAAGAAAGATGTTATATAGATGTTATAAGGCTTACTTCCACCCTAAGGTTAGAGAAACCAAATTAGGAATAATATGTTATGATGAAGAGAAGGCAAAAAATAAAAACACTATGTCAGAGCCATCCTGATGGATAATTAGTATAGCTCATATGTAATTAATAAGGCTATAGTTTTCAAAAAATTCAGAATCATGTTTCATTGAATATTGATCTTATGAGTTGTCCTGTCATCCCCAAATTACACACACACACTTTTTGTTCAAAAATTACCTAAAAATTTACATTAGTCTGTTAAATGCCATGGCCAGCCTAACAGCAGACAACCTCCTCTTTTGACCAAGGACCTCTCCAAATTTATTTGACTGCAAAGTTTGCCTTTCATGTGATACCTACTAGTAACATCTAGAACTAGAACTCAAAAGTCACACTGGGAAACACTGTTCTAAGGGCATATTCAAAGCCACAGAAGAGAGGGATTTACTGTACCCAATTTGAAAGGGTAATGAGAATAAAGACAGTCATAGTAGACTGAAGGAACTTGAAGTGATATAGATGTGATGAAATAATATAGATGGAATAATATCAATCTCAGGGTAGTCTGTAGAATTGATCTGATTTAGTGGCTATTAAATGAAGAGGAAAGAGTCCCACATACCAGGTCTGGCCTGTGTGACTGGTTAAGCAGTGCTGCTGTTACCTACACAGGGAAGTCAGTAAAGGAATGTTAAGGTACAAGTAAGGAGTTCGCTTTTGGACAGTTGGTTGGGAAGTTCTTGGAATTCACCCAGGTTGACTTTTCTGGTAGAAACTAGAAATAGGTTTGGAACACACACACACACACACACACACACACACACACACACTCTCTCTCTCTCTCTCTCTCTCTCTCTCTCTCTCTCTCTCTCTCTCTCTCTCTCTCTCTCTCTCTCTCAGAAAAGATGTAGATGTTGGAATCACCATGCTGTATGAAGCTCCTGGGAGGTGGGTGAGACTCAGGATGACTTCATCTTTAACTGGTAGGGATCCAAATTACTTCATTTAATGCATTAAGTAGAGCAAGATTTTTAAAATGCAAACTATACTTTGCCATCATAAATCCTGCTTTTGAAAAAGATAGATAAGAAAATAAAAAATAAATGTTCCTACATATTACATATTTTCGATATTACATGTGGCAAAGGATCCAGGATGCTGAAACTGCAGTTGTCCCACAAAGAAACAGGCAGGATTTAAGATGTTTAGGGTCTGCTGTTTAAACTCCTTTATGGACTCACGCCAGCAAATACTGCCCTACGTTTATAAATCCATTAACTGAGAAGAGAGGTGTTGAATAACGATTCACCCAGAGCTTAAATGATCCTGTGATCTATTCCAAGCAGGCCGACAATATTACAGGAAATAGTGAATGCATTTCCTGTGCGGCATTTGCTAGCTTCATTTACAGTAATTCCCTGTTCCTGCTCCACCATTCACTTTTGTCTGAAACTGAATGTAGTTGTATTCGGTGCAGTAATCAGCGATGCCCACGGATAAATGGTGTGCTTGAGAAGGGTTGGTGTGCTTTCAAGTTAAGTGAACCTTGAGTTGATATCACTTCCGATTTCAAGAGGATGATAGTAAGAGTCCTGGCTATTGTATGCTAAGTGTCTCCTTAGTGCCTTACTTTAGTACAGCTTTGCACATGTTATCTAATCTTCAAATCAGCTTTGTAAAGAGAATTATATAATTGTCCTCTAAAGGCCTAGAAATGGAAACTTTGAAGAGTTAATATTCAAAGTTACAAAATCAGTGAGAGTCAGAGCTCAATTCTGATTATTAGGCTGAGTGATTCCCGTGTGTGGTCCTTCCACTGCCTCACGCTTCCTGTACGTGGAAGGGAAAAAATGGGAAGAGAATGATCCCTTTCACGTCGTTGAATGATATCACACAGAGTGACATTTATATGCAAACCTTTATACTGTCTTTTTCTAATTCTTTTGTAATAGCACTTAACAGAAACTAATACATGTGAACAAGATTTTTATTTTTTAATTTTTGCTTTGTTTTAGAAAAACCACGTGGGCAATGGTGGGCAATGACTTTAAATACTGTCGAAGATGAGGAATGAATTGATTTAAAAATATAGATAGATAGCCCTGGCCAGGTGGCTCAGTTGGTTGGAGTGTCATCCTGTACACCAAAAGGTTGTGGGTTCAGTTCCTGGTCAGGACACATACCTAGATGCATACGGGAGAAAATCAATCAATATTTCTCTCTCACAATGATGTTTTTTTCTCTCTCCTCTCTTAAAAATCAATAAAAACCTATCGTCGGGTAAGGGTTAAAACAGATAGATAGCTAGATAGGTAGATTTCCATATACACACACGTACATACATATGTGTAAGGAATCCAGATAATTGCCCCAACTTAGGAAAGAATTTGATTTCTATAAAGAAACACTGGTTTTTGCAGAAATACCCTATTAAAGCATTTTTTTAAAAAGGAAAGTGCAGAATACATTTAATATTCCGCAAAAATGCTCTCCTTTGCCTTTTAGAAGCAATCAGAGGAGGAAGGTCAGTCAGCCAACCATTTATTCAAAATCTATTAAACAAATTAACTCACCATCGATTAGTTTCTCATACAGCAGATGAGCTGATGGACTAAACAGAGGATTCCAACATCCGAGATATGCACAACTCTTCCATGGCCAAGAGAGTTCTTGATTCTAGTTTAATTTACTATTGCCGATGAAATTCATTATGCCTTCCACTTCAGTTATGTATGGGATTAGACTGTTAAAATTTATATTTGAAATTATTGAATATTCTCTTAAAGCCCTGATAGTAATCAAAATTTACTTCAAAATTTGCTGTTGTCAATATCTTAGACACTAACATTGATCCGTTTTTCTCCATATACACATTTAAAATGAATTCTCACAGATAAGTAAGGCAAATAAAATTGAAAACAAATTTAGCCAAAGGAAAGAAGATATGTGAAAATATTTATATAGAGATGCCTTAAGTGCTACCGACATGCATTAAGAAATGTGTTATATAAAAGCGACCTTCCTTATCTCTAGGTGAACTATCTACAGTCAGGCTAAATGCTTTTTGATAAATTTTGACATTTTAAAATGAAAGCTATTTTAACAAAACCACATTCAAGAAAATTGCTTAAGCATTTTAAATGCTGCCTGATACGGTCAATGTATTTTTTGTTTCTCTTGCAAATAGGGATTTTGTCAAATGGCATTTTTGGTATATTGTGAAAAAATACAGAAAATAATAATATGAATTAAATGCTTGCCTTTTGGACTTGGAGGGCAAGAGCAATGAAACAAAGAGCATGCTAATGTATCCTTCAACCGAATAAAACTGTCATCTCTAATACCTTTATATTTGATCAAATTTGTTTCTGTCCTCTGTATTTCATCATCACTAAAGAGATCACTGCTTACAGTCTTCTTTAAGAACAAGGCAGAAATGCAGATGTCCATAGAGTGAGTTGTTTTGGGGAATATTTTACCGGCTGACGATTATTCTTTAACTTAAAACTCATCTTAAAGGGAAGTGATAACACACTTTGCACTTCTATACTGCTTTTTGCCTACAAATAACTCACCTAATTAATTCTAATTAATCTTTACAACACCCCTGTGAGGTGACAAATTGACTAGAACTGTTCCCCAATACAGATGTAATTAATTACGATCATGTACATGTACATTAAAAACACAGCTGTATTTCACTCCTTAAGTTTGTTTGTGCCTTCAAAAATGATGTAAATTGCATCACAGTCACTTGAAGACATAACGTTATGAAATAAGGACAGATTTAAAAGCATCTGTTGACCGTTTAGGGGAAAATCCGACTTGGGCTTGGGATTTCCCATCTGTGTGTGGAGTGAAGCAGCAGAGTGTGTGATGGGTCCACCCCGCCCAGGGACCTGCGGGACCCTAGATTCTAGCTATAGTTTTTCCATTAGTTACATGCCTGACCTTGAAACTTATTTTTCTCAGCTATAAGATAGTGATAATGTTACCTGCCTGGCCTAGATCACAGGGATATTTGAGGGTTAAATGTGACAATATATGTGAAAACACGCTATTACTTTAAAGTATTTTAAAATATGTTATAAAACTATGAAATCGCACATAACTAATGCTATAAAAACATAATCCTAAGGACAGAAATAGAGACTTTAGGGGACTGCCTTTTAATTCATTAAATCAACATTTTAAAAAATGTATTTATTGAGTGTCTACGACCACAGAGAGCACACTCGGGAGACACATGGTGAAGGGCATGTGTGGAGCGGGCAGGGCACACATGATGAATCTGTGTAAGATGCACGCATTAATTATGAGCCCATGGTGCCTGGCCTATCCTAGCACTGAGTTTCTTAATTGGGACGTTGAAAGGAGGAAGCATGGGACTCTAAGTCCTTCTGAATGGATGATCTGATTTATGAATAGTGGAGGAATATGTGGGTCTCATCATCATTTTCACGTTTAATTATAACATCTAAACATGATGAAAACAAAGGACAGCGCTGGCTGTAGGCATGCAGTGACCTGTGTTCTAATCACTTCAGGGCCTTGTCCCTGGCCCGAGGCCCATAGCTCTCCACCTGAAATGCGCAATCCGAGACGCATTGCCTTACTAGAACCTTTTGTCATCCTGAGAGCGGAACGGTTCCCAGCCCGGGCACTGTCATCTCATTTATCTTTCTTGGTTTCTTCCCTGACTTGGTAGTTTTCTCTTTCTGAGGCTCCTTTTCTGGTTATTTCCTCTCTGTCAGACCTCTAAAACCAGGGCACTCCACAGCTCACGGTACTTGGGCCTTTTTGTGTGTGTGTTTGCATTGACTGCCTAGGTTGTCTCATTTAGTTCCGTGGCTATAATGCCAGCGACTCTTAAATACCATTGTCAGCTTTACATCTCTTGCCTACAGTTCTGCCCTGACCTCTAGAATTGTATTTCCAATACCTAGTCACCCTCTCAACTCGCCTATGGCCAATGTGTATCTCAAACTTAAGAAGTCCAAACCCCGTTCCTGACTCTCTCCTGAGTGTCTGCTTCACTCCATCTTTATCTTACTAGCCAGTAAATGGCAACTCCACTCTTCCAATTATTGAAACAAAAGCCTCAGGGTCACCCTTTATTCCTGTCAGTGTCATATACTCCACATATTCTACTGGCCGTGTCTTCGAAACATACCCACAGTCCATCTCCTTCTCGTCACATCCACTTACGCACCCTGCTTAAGTTACTATCACCTCTTTCTGTCCCAATAGTTCTAACTGTTCTTGCTTCTACCTTGCTACCCGGTAGTGTACTCATAATATATAATTCACAATATGTCATTCATAATATGTGATTGAGTTGTGGCTCTCAAACTTCACCGTGAATCAGAATTACCTGAAAGTCTTGTTAGAATATAGATTGCTGGGCTCCACTCTCAGAGCCTGTGACTCAGTAAGTGGGGCCACAGAATTTGCACTTCTAGCAAGTTCCTGGGTGATGTGAATGCTGATGATGCGGGGACCATCCCTTGAGAATCTGTGATGCAGAGCTTTGTTGCTGAAGGTACGGTCCACTGACCAACAATATCAGCATGACTGGGGAACTTGTCAGAAATGCAGAATTTCAGTGAATTTCACTGAAGCAGAATTTGCATATTAACATGATTCCAAGGTGATTCTTTTATACACTACAGTCATGGAAACAAGAATGAAGAATATTCTTTTTACATTTCAGGTAACATAATAGTGTTATTTTACTCAAAATGGATTTTCATTTCAATATGGATAAAACTCTAAATCCTTACCAGGTTTAGAAAGTTCTGCATAACTTGGCCTCCTGTTCAAAGCCTCTGACTTTCTCTCCTACCACACATCTGCTTATGCACAGCCCTCCTGCTGCATTGGTCTCCCTTGAGCCCAGCTCTGCTCTGACTCAGGACATTGGCACTGGCCTTTCCCCCCAGCTTTTCCCCCAGTAACCAAGTTGCTTATTTCCTTACTCTCTTGAGTGCTGTGCTGAAAGGCCACCTAATCAGTTAGACCCATTTACCAACAATATCTGATAACTGCCCCTCCCTAACCTGCCACTACTTTTATACCTAAACCTGCTTTAGTTTTTGATGTAGCACTTATAATGATATGACATACGGTATATTTACCTATTTACTAGCTGAATTTATTTCTAGAAGGTAAGGTTTTGCTGTATTTTGACTCTTTAATATTTTATGTCCAATGCCTAGAACAGTGCCAGGCTCATATCAGGCATGAAAATTGTTTTAATTGAATAAGTAAGTCTCCCCAATCTTTTCCCAGGCCTGAATTTTGAATGGGGAAATATGAGATTATGCCAGTACCAGGGTATTGAGGAGAGGAGAAAAACAGGTAAATAGAGTTCAGGATTAAGAGTCAACAAAGGAAAGAATGACTAGAAGACAGATTTTTCCCCCCATGATTTTTCTTAGGTTTTTAAAAATGAGATTGATTTGCAATACATGGATACAGCAGCTTCTCAAATAATGTCGTTTCGTTCGGCATTGTTTCAATATAATGTTGATGAGATGCTCTAGGAAGTTAACTCTTTTTTTTAATTAAATTTATTGGGGTGACATTGGTTAATAAGATGATATAGGTTTCAAGTGTGCATTCCTGTGGTACATGATCTGTATATTGCATTGTGTGCCCATCAATCAAAGTCAAATCATCTGATGTCACCATGCATTTGTCCCCCTTTACCCATTACCAACCTCCCACCCCCTCCCCCCTGGTAACCACCATACCGCTATCTGCGTCTATGGGTTTCAGTTTCATATCCCACATCTGAGTAAAATCAGATGGTTCTTTTCTGACTTAGTTCACTTAGCATAATACTCTCAAGGTCCATCTATGTGGTGGAAATGGCAGTATTTCATCTCTTCTTGTGGCTTAGCTCTTGTTTATATTAATTAGCCTGTGGTAAAACTGGCGTCATTACATACGTCATTTCTCTTAAAGTCTCAGAACCTGTTGCTGATGTTAAGTGAGGACTTACTGTAGATCTTATGTGTAAGGCATATTTTCTCCAGTTTCATACTTTCTTGTAGGATGATAGACCCAAAATGATGGAGATTAATAATGTGTCCACTGCTTCTGTGCATTCACACCGAAGGGCTCAGCTGCGATGACTTTGGGCTGAAGAATTTTTAATGAATGGTGCTAATGTCCATCGGTGCGCTCGGTTCAGAGGAGGGAGCCAGTGAGAAGACGCAGGGGTAGGCGTTAGAACCGTTTTTATTTAATGCTTTGTTAATGGTCTGGAAGGAATGGTGAGAAGTTCGTGAATTAAATTCACTGGTTTACTAAATTAGAAGGTGCCAGGGACACGGGAGGGGAAGAAAAGGCAGACGCCCGAGAGGCATGAGCAGGAATCCCACCTGTGGGGCCCTCTGGACAGTTCCGTTGTGTTAAGATCCCTGGCGATGGTGCACCGCTGACCGTGTTGAGGAGGTTACTTTCTTCGGGCTCCATTCTGGCGCTTCTCCTTCGAGCGTGGCTCCGCCACTGTCATGTGCAATAGCCCATCACCAAGGGCCTGAGTGCAGCAAAAGGCACACCTTATTCCTAACCTATAATTCGATTTGTATTTAAATAAGTCTAGGGCATTAGATGGGCTGGCCCACGTGAGGGAGCCTATAACATCCTGGGAAAGAATTCTTCCTACGGAGAGGGACCGAGGGCAATTCAGACAACGGGTACGAGTTGGAAGGAGCGGTGTTTCTGTGCTCAGAGCTTCGTTTGTTATATTATGGCCCAGCCTCCAGGACTCATTTCTGAATCCCAGAGTGAAATTTTCACGATTTAAGAGCTAGTAAAGCTATTAGGTTGAACCATATATAGTTGGTCATAAATGGTCAGATATTGGCAATTTCATGTTTCAACTAATGAACTATTTCGTATAAGAATCTCTCAGTCATAAGGTACCAGCTACCCTGCTTCCTTGGGTGTGGGCACCTGTCCTCACAAGATACCCTGAGCACCAGGTTAGGAAGGCCTGGTAGGCAGCACTGCAACACGTGTTTTTGTTGAGTGCTAGCAATGGATATGGAATTTCCAGTAAGAGTCAGCAGCTAGACAAAGACAGAAGGGAAATGAATCTCAAGATGTACCCTAGAAGACTAAAATATAGATGAGAAAGACTTAAGGTTTCTCAGAAGTATTTGGGGGTTTCTGCAGAGAAGACATTTGGGGTCAGAAATACTAATTCACAGTTCTTATCTTCATGTTCATATTTTGCCTCAGGTTGTCGTGACAAAGAAAATATAGTTATATACTTGGTAGCACAGGGACAAAAATAGGGCAGAAGTAGGATCTGAATGACTTTAGGGATTTTGTGATTTGTTTCAAGGCCTCGACTGCTCAGATCCTGCTGTCTGCTCGCCTACAGAACGTACGCACAGCAGCAGATGATCCACGCAGAGGCCGAGTGCAGCCGCTTTGGAGAGTTCGGAATGAAGGTGGAGCCGCGGCGTTGCTGCGTGGGCGGTGTCACCGTGTGTGCATGTGGAATGTGGGAAACACATTGCTGGCCCCCCCTCCAACCTGACTGCTCAGAAAGCCAGGCGTTCTCTATCTGGAGAGCCAGTAAACCTTTCAGGCTCCTAGCACTCTGCAGCCTTAGGTGCAATAAAGCAGAAGAGAAATGCATGCAGACGTGCACACCAGCCTTCCACGTAGAGTGTCCCTGTTTTGAACCGCGTGAGGGGTATTTGTCAATACACCGCGTCGCTCTGATTCTCAGCTGCCTCAGGTATAAAATGACAATGGCACCAGAAGCTCTCAATTGCTTCTCTTCTATGCAATGCTCTACTGCACTGCTGCATGCAAGCTTTTAGTGGATTATTAGGTTTTGTCTACATATTTCACTTTACCAGAGAGCAATTTTGTAACTGAAATAATAAATATATCAACAAATACATATTAACAACAATAACAATAATAAGTAGCTACCGTGTAATGATAATGAATGGTTATTGTGCGCTGGCCATGGTGCCCATGGTTTTTCATGAATTATCTAATTTTAAGTATCAAATACAGTTAGGGTTCAATTCATGCCCATAGTAAAGTATAGAATAACAAGGCTGGGAGGGCTAGAATTAGACATTCTTTGCAGTTTTTCTTCCCACTTCCACCAGATTGCGCACACTGGCTTTTTCTGCTATAGAGAAATGTTTTCCAATATTTTTTAATGAATGGAAGATGCAGTAATAAAATAGGAATAAAGAAGACATATAAGCATACTGCACAAGTAGTGTGATTTTTTTTTTTTTCTTTTTTTACCAGAAACATAAGTTTGGGCAATAAGATAGGAGGGCTTGCTTTCTCACACGCCCAGGAAAGTGCCATCAACACAACCTGCTTTATCAGTTTCATAAAACCAAAAAGAGAGTAGATGAACTTTGTCAAGGTCCTTATCACCACTCTACCTAGAAACATTTCTCAAAGGCCCAGTTGCCATGCAATTTCCCTGGCTTTGCATCCTGTTTAAAATTATGATGAGCACCTAAGAGAAGCATGCTGGATGAAAACAGTTTTTTCATTCTTATAAAACATCTAAACATAGTGTAGGAACCATTGATTTTCATGCAGGTGTCCTCTTTTTCGTATTTTAGAAACTGATTCACACAAAGTAATTGGTAGTTTTAGGCTCCTTAGTCTCACAGCTGCCAAGGTTCCCTAATCTGGAGTAGATAGTCAACCACTCTTAATAGGTGATTTATAGCAGGGCCAGAAGAGCGATTGGACACCTGGAGAGTGGAGTAAATGCACTGTATTGAGCAGCTGAGGACATTTCTTGACAGATTTTGTTTTAGGTAAAAATGCAAGGCGTTTTCTCCTACAGATTTCTTAAAACATATTTTGTAAGGGAAGGAAAATCCATATGGTATTGATTTATTTAAATGTTTTAAAAATTAGATATTGGGAAAGCCTTTTATATTTGTATATTTCTTAGAGAACATTTTATTTCACCAAGAATAAATAGAAAAAAGGTCTGAAAATTCATGTTTAGTTCTGAATTTAAAATCATATTTGACATGGGTTTTAAAACATGACCAAACAAAAATTAGTCTGTGGTTTCAAAGAAAAAAAGTAAGCTATAGGGGGAGGCAGGCAAGCTGTTTTCCTGGAAGACTCCCTACGCCCTCAGTCAAAACAGAGCAGCAAACAAACAGAGCCCTTAAGTAGTAGCACCAAATGGTAGTTCAGTCCATAATTCTGCAGAATTTATAGCTCCAGTGATACAGGACTGGGTATTAATTCATGGTTTCTTTTTCCTTTATGCTACAGGAGAAGAGAACTCTGTTAAAAGGGGTAATGAATTGTGTGGGCTGTAATTGCTGTTCTGTCCATAGCTGTTAGCTGGCTTATAATGCCTCAGAGTGAACTGTGTAGTCTGCTAACCCATATTGGTTAGGAAATGGAGGGGCAGAGGAGAAATAATGTCTTCTAGAGTTATTTTAAAGAACCCCTTTACTCTGGATACACAGACTAAAGTGTTACCTAGTTCACCCAGTTTTAAGTAATTTTTATAGTGATACAGAAAAAGTTTGCAAACACTGAAGTTCCACAATATGGGGTTGTGTGAGGAATTATTATATGAAGAATACTAGCCCGTGAACCAGGAGGTCAGGGTTCGATTCCCAGTTCGGGCACATGCCTGGGTTTCAGGCTTGATCCCCAGTAGGGGGCATGCGAGAGGCAGCCGATCAATGACTCTCTCTCCCTCTCCCTTCCTCTCTCCGAAATCAGTAAAAACATATTTAAAGAATGCTACATATTTAAAAATAAAGAATAATACATATTTAAAAATATTTAAGAACTCTATAAAGGAGCTTTTCCTCTCCCTCTGTCTCTCTTCTCTCCTTCCTCCTTCCCTCCCTCTATCTCTCCCTTCCTCCATTATCTCCTATGTATCTATACACACATCTACCTAGTTACATATGTTTCTATTTATTTTTTAATATTTATTTAGAGTTTTGTTACATCTCAGATGTGGCCCTGAAATATAGAAATGCTGATTTCTCTTCCTGTCCTTGACCATTTCCTCCAAAACTCCTTCTACTTAAAGAAGGAATTTCTATTTCATGCTGCATTACACACACACACACACACACACACACACACACACACAGGTAATTTGCTGATCCAGCATAAAATTAAATTATCAGTTGGGATGAACAGAAAGACATAAATAAAAGTCTGTTGGTAGACTAGAAATAAATTATTTTAAATTAATAACTCACCTTTATGTTTTAAAAATAATTTAGATCTTTATTATTTACTGTGAGTGGTTTGATTTTCTATATTTTCCAAATAATTGAATAAACAGAAATCACCTTTTTTCACTTCAGCATAAAACCTTTGAGAGTAGATCAAATGCCTATTTTTAAAACGCATACTCAAGGAGTCAAATATGATGGAAAGAGTATTGGGTGTCCTTAGGATCTCAACTGATAATTGTTGTCTAACAAGACAGAAGGACACTTTTAGAAAGTATTTTATTTTTATAAATATTACTGTGCATTCACTTCTATTATATTTGTTTCTGAGCATACGTAATGTAAATGTGAACAATAGAGTTAAAACAAAGAGTGGAAGTGAGGATATAAGTAACATTTATTGAGCATCAGGCATATGTTAGATGCGTTACATTCTGTAAATTAATTTAATTTTCATGAACACCTTAGGGATTAATATCCCCATGCTACACTTGAAGAAGACGTATACAGATGAAGAAACCCATTATTTATGAAGGTTATTAGAGCCTGAATATGAACCTAGATCTACTTTGCTCCAAAGAGTCCTTTTCATTACTTTCTTTGCCAAAGGAAAAAACAAAACAAAACGACAACTACAAAAAACACGGAAGTAAGAAGGTAGTATATAATGTGTATACACACACACACTTACACACCTACACTTTAAAAAAAATATCTGTCCTGGCCCTTGTGGCTCTCGGTTGGGCTTCATCCCAGGCACCAGAAGGCTGCCGGCTGGATTCCAGGTGAGGGCACAGGCCCCGTTTGGGGCCCTTTAGCCAGGAGGGGGCGTGCTGGAGGCAGCCAATCGATGTTACACTCACATCTATTTTCTCTCTTTCTCCCTTCCCCGATCTCTAAAAATCAATGAACTACTTATTTTTTAAAAATAAATAAAATAAAAATAAATCATGAATGACTTTTACTGAGGAGAAAGTATAACTGAGTTATTTTCTTAAGTTGACTATATATCTCAGGACAACATAACCAGTAAAATCTAGAAAATAGAACCTTAAGTAAAGTAATCATCTATCAGGTAGGTATCATTCCTTGTGTGTTCTCAAACAAACCAATTAATTTTCCACTTGAAACTTATCACTTAAAAATTATTTAAGGATTATAATTTTCATATCATAAGTAATAGACACATAAATGTTTTTTTCTTTTGTTTGAGCTCAAATATAATATACTAGGAAGAGAAAACATAAGTAACATATGAAAACATATCATATAAAGTTGCATATACAAAATATGCAACTATGTCATAGAATTTTATCATTTGCCTTAAATTTTTTACCTATTCAAAACACAAGTTTTACAAAGAAGTGATATGGGAAAATAATAACAGTGTGTAAGGTAAGTATGAAAATTAGCTTTAATATTCACCAGTTTGAAATCCAAGTTGATTTCTAAAATTAATCTAAGGTTCCTAGGCTAAATATCAATTTGTCACTAATTTTTAAGGTAAGGTTGTTTCTTTTTTTATTATTGAGTTTTAAAAAGTCTTTAGATACTCTGGATATAAGGCTTTTACCAGATGTATGATTTACAAATATTTTCAAACTGTCTGTGTCTTGTTTTTTTATTTTTTAAACAGTGTCCTTGAAAGAACATACATTATTAAATTTTCTGAGGTCTAGTTTATAATTTTTTAATGGGGCATGGTTTAGGAGTCATATTTATGAAGTCTTTGATTAACTCAAGGTTACAAAGATTTTCTCCTAGGTTCTAGAAATTTAAAAAATTTTAGATTTTCATATTGGACTATGAACCACTTTGTGGTAATTTTTCTGTATTTTGTGAGTTTAGATCACAGCTATTATTTTACAAGATAGATATCCAGTTTTTTCAGTGGCATTTTTTGAAGAGATAAAAAAATTCCAACACTTTGTACTTGACACTTTGGCAAAAATCAATTGACCATATACACGTGTCTATTTCTAGACTCTATTATGTTCCATTGATCTATTTAGTTGTCTTAATGCAAATCACATTATCTTGACCTTCACAGCTTTAAAATAAATCTTGAGCCCTGGCCAGGTAGCTCAGTTGGTTAGAGTGTCCTCCCAATACACCAAGGTTGCAGGTTTGATCCTGGGTCAGGGTACATACAAGAAGCAACCAATGAATGCATAAATAAATGGACCAGCAAATCAATGTTTCTCTCTCCCTTTCTCTCTCTTTCTAAAATCAATAGATAAAAAATAAATAAAATAAAATAAATATTGAAATCAGGCAGTGTAAGTCGTCTAACTTAGCACTGTTTTCAGTTGTTTTGGTTGTTCTAGATCTTTTGTATTTCCACATAAATTTAATAATAAGCTTGTCAACTTCTACAAAAATTACTTGTATTTCTATTGAGATTGCATTAAAACTATAGAGGATTGACATCTAAACAGTACTAAGTCTTCCAATGCATAAATGCATGATATTACTACTACATTCATTTGATCTTTTAAATTTTTTCTAAGCAATATTTTGTAATTTTCAGATCTGATAGATTTATTCTTAAATATTTATATTTGCATGCTATTGTAAGTGATATTTTAAAAATTGTCACTTCTAATTGTTCACTGCCAGCAACAGAAATGTAATTGACTTTGCAATATTTATTGATTAGTTCTAGGGGCTTTTTTGTAGATTCCTTTGGGTTTTCTACATTGGTAGTCATGTTGTTTGTGAAAAAAAAAAAAAAATAGTTCTAATTTTTTCCTTGCAACTTGAATGCTTTTTTTTTTTTCCTGCCATATTGCACTGGATAGCATGTTCAGTGTGATGTTGCATAGGAGTGGGGAGAGGAGACGTCCTTGTTCTCTTCCTGATCTTAAAGGGAAAATAATTCAGTTTTCTTCATTAAGTGCAATGTCAGATCTATATTCTTCATAGTTGTCTACTTCCTTTTTCCTGAAAAATCTTTTCATCAGTAACAGATGTCGGATAATGTCACATTTTTCTACATCTATTGAGAATATTATATAATTTTTCTTTTTTAGTTTAATGTGATGAATTGCAGGTTATGTATTATTGGGGGTTTTTGCTAAATTTTATTTAGAACATTTTCATCTTTACTTATGGATATTGGTCTATAATTTTCTTTACTTGTAATAATTTTGTCTGCTTTTGGTATCAGGATAAGTTTTGCCTTACAAAATGAGTTGGGAATTATTCCATTCTTTTCAGTTTTCAGAAAGAGTTTGCATAGAATTGATTTTGTTTTTTTCTTAAATGTTAGCTAGAATTTACCACTGAAGCCATGCAGGCCTGAAATATTCTTTGTGAGATTTTTAAGTACAAATTCAAAAATTTTAAACAGACATGGGGTTATTTTGTTAATCTATTTCTTCCTGAGAAAGCTCTATAGTTTTAGTATTTCAGTGCATTTGTTCATTTTATATATGGTGTTGAAATTATTGGCATGAAGTTGTTTATAGCACTTTCTTATTACCTTTTTAATATTTATAGAATCTTCTGTGGTGTCACATTTTTCATTACTTGTATTTAAAGTTTATGTCTTTTAATTTCCTGGTCATTCTAGCTAGAGGTTTATTAATTTTTTATTTATCTTCTTAAACAACCAGTTTCTTATTTAATTTCTCTTCTTTATTATTTTTCTCTTATCTGTTTTTATTTATTTTTATTCTGATTTTTCTTATTTTTCTTTCTTCTGGTTACTTTGGATTTAATTTGCTCTTCTTTTTATAGTTTATCTATATTTTCCTCAACACTTGTTATTGTCAGTTATTATCTTTTTAACTATAGCAACCATAGTGGATATGAAGTGTTTTGTATCTCATGTGGTTTTGACCTACATTTTACTTATGGCAAAATATACAATTTCATAGTGTCTCTGATTCCTTCTCAGAGTATCTGTTATCAGTGTGTCTATCAACATTCAAACCCTTCAAATGTCAATAAATACATTATTCTTCTCTAATTGCATCTATTACTTCTAGGCATCCTTATAATACAATTACCATTAATGGTAGTCAGTACTTTTTAAGCACTTACTGGGTTCTATGCTTTTTATACATGTTATTCAGTTTTCACATAACCTCACAGATGAAGAAAATTATGTTAAGTGAGCTTTAATAACATGGAACTTATAGGCCAAATCCATCCAACTATCTACTTCCATAATGACTGTATGCTAAGAATATATTACATTTTAAAGTGTTGTTAAAAGAAACAAGAATATGAGACAGAGACCTGTGTGGCTTGGAAAGCTTAATATATTTAATATATGGCCCTTTACAAAGAAGTTTGCTGCCTTCTGACTTACAGTGACATACAGCTGGTTGAAAGCCAGCCTTTCCAATTCTGGCATGCAGGTTTTACAGCTGACAACATACTCAGACATACAAGGCCTCCAGTTTATCTGACCTAGTAAAAGAGCAGGGGAAAACAAAATAAACACATAAGCCTATATTTTTTTTAAAGAAGATGAATTGTGTTGGATATTATGTGCTTTAATATAAAGCCTATGGCTTGTGATGTAGAAGATAAAAGGAAATTTGAAAATGATCCCTTGAACATACATGAGGAAAGAGAAAACTAACTATAGTTGTACAAGACCTGAATAGAATGTGGCATCAAAAATACTCTGAAGGTTAATGCATCTCTTTGCTCCTCTCTGGTACTTAGGAAGCTTTGTTACTGTAGGTTGGATGCGCTCACCCAGAAGGATAGATAAAGTCCCTAGGTATATGTGATGTAGGCAGACAGACTGGCGTAGGCTAACCATTTATATTAGGAAATAAGATCAATCTGAGGGAATGGAATACTTGAGTAGAAAATGGTACAGTTACGTGCACTGTACAAAGATAACATCCACTCTGACATTGCAGACTAAGTATCAACTCTGAATATTGACCAGTTGACATTCACATATCGAGGTTCTGGATTAGTTTTTGTCTGAAGCATTTTATGTGTCCTCTATGCCACTCAGAGATTTGAGTTAATTATCATAGGGTCTTGGTTATGAGTAGACTTTCTCCTGCGATGGTCAGCACTGGACCATGCTCTCTATTCCCCACTTACTGTTCTACCTATCTCTATCCTTCAAAGAATCAAGTAACTGCTCTACTATTGAGTCCTCAATGGTAAATAAAAAACATCGGCTTGTATACATAGTATCTTTTAACTTATTTTTCCTGTTACTCAGTGCCATTTTTTTTCTAAATAAGATTTGCCAATTGGAACTTATATCCAAAAATGTAAATTTTAAATTCCCAGAGCAATATTATTAACTTGTTATTTTACAATAATCATGTTTGAAATAACATGTGAAACTGAAATCACTGCCATCTTAAAGAAGGCTTTAGCTGGTGCTAAACTCTTTGTCTTGAGGCTGGAAATTTTACCATTAGTAACTAGATTTTTTTCATTCTTAAAAGAAATTAAGTCCATTCTTTTTTCATCAGAATGAAGCACCCTCAAATGTAAACAACTAAAAATTCAGACAGTATCTCTGATCAGGCTGAAATGTGAATTCTTGCTTGAGAGTCACAATATTCTGTGTTGTCTGTCATTGATGACTATGCTAACACAGTTATAATACTTTATATTTCAGAATGGCAATGTAACTGATCCCAAAGGACACAGGAAACCTTTTTATGCACATCCTTCTGTGCATTGCTAGGTCATATTGGTTTCTTTCCAGAATATCCTCTAATTTAATTTTCCTTTGAATAATTGTTTACCAGATCAAATCTATCTCCTCCCCCTCCCCCCCCCGAAATCCTTTTGACCTTTACAGAAGACTGGCCTTATAACTGAACAGTATGCCAATAGAAATGATAAGATTTGTTCTAAGACTTTAAAAATTTGCTTGAAGATAGTGATGCATTAGTAAATATTTATAAGCTCTTTTCTTACACATCCTTAGCAAAATGAATAATGTAATATTCTTTAAGCATTATTTGTGAGATTGTTTAAAAAGTAAATTAATTTTGTTAACTCTCAATACAGTATTCTTTACTTTTTCTGCTGGCTAGCAAATATAATAACTTACTTAATCCCCCTTTATTACCTTACATATTCCCTATAATTTCTGGACTTAGATTTGAGATAAAATAGTGTATCATGAAATAATCAAACTAGTGTTGTTTTTTAAGTATGGACAAAATCACATATATAATTGAATCAGGTATGTTGTCAAAATCATGTTATCAATTTCACATTTCATCATTGCATATTGAAACTGTTAACACCCTTTAGTCATGTTGAAACTATAATAATACTAAAAACGTTATCTTTACCCTGTATTTTTTCCATTCTGTCACTTAAGGTCTTTTTTAATTTACTGCTTCCTTCTCCAAATTACCTTATTTTTTCTTTTTAATACATTTTGTATTCCTTCAGAAATAGCCTTCATATTTTTTTGCAAAATGATTGCCATAAGATACTAATGGATATTTATGCATTTATTTTGTGATTAAAATGCTTCCAGACTGTTCATTCATAAAAGTCTCATCTCACCTCTAATGCCCACATTATACCTGTTCTATGAAAAGTCAACTCTTATTATCTGATTTATCTCTTTTCTAAACTATTCTAAAATATATTTTTAAAAACCATTGACAGTTTTACTATTGTATGTACTTTCATTATATTTGTCTCAAGGCTCCAACTAGATAGACTTCAAGTACAAAAAAAGGAGTGATCTTCTCTAAAATAAGTCAAATCAATCCATGACTGTCATAAAAATTTCCACTAGTTTCTCCTTGTACTCAGAACAAAATCGGAAGTGCTTAATAGGTATGAGCTATGTATGAGTCAGGATATTTTATAAGCAGTAACAAAGAACTCAGAATCTTAATGATTTAAATAAGCCAGAGTTCATTTCTGCTATGTTTTCATTGTGGAGACTGTGAGCTCTGCCCTTCCTGAGCATCCAGGGACAAAGACTGATGGAGCAGGCGTCATCCCAAATATGCTCATCACCACGCTAAGGACATTTTTGTTCTGGTCTATAAGAATAGCACCCCAAATTTTGATCACAACTCTTTTCCAGAACTCATTCAATGGTTGCACTGAAAATGGGGTCAGGAAATAGAAATGTACTGGAAAAGGGACAGAATTACAATCCACAAGGTCTTACATGGTCACCTCGTGGCTATAGCTACATTACCGCTCTGATATTTTCCATTTACTTTCTCCCTGACATGATTTTTTAATTCTTCTGCAATAGTCTCCTTATTGCTACCTGAACCCTAAGGATGTTCTTATCGTAACCCCACCCTAAAATGTCTTTACCCCAGATATTTCCAATGTCAGCTTCCTCACTACTAATTCCCTCAAGTCTTTATTCAAATGTAATGGCCCCAATGATAACTTCCCTTATTACCCTGTCCAACATGAATGCCTCCCCACCACACCATCCTGCCTTTATTTTTTCTCCTTGGTCTTATCATGATATTACATAATGTGTTATCAGTATCTCCCGGCAAATTAAATTTAATGAATAAAATTAAGTTGGATTTTAGTTCGTTTTGCTGTATATCAGCACACAAGGACAGAGCCATGGTAAGTGTTTAACTAATATTTGTTGCATAAATACTAAGGAAAATGTTATGAACAATTAAGCCTCTTAGCTTATTGCAATGATGACTACAATAACATATTCAGAATTACAATTTATAATTATTTTTAGATGGCTACGATCTAGTGAATGTTTATTTTATGCAAACATTTTACTAGGTACTTTCTGATGTATTAACCCATTTTGTTTCCTGATAACCCTAGAAAGTGAATACAATAATCCTCATTTTACAAATGTGTAAACAGGTGATAAGAATAGTGTACTTATTGTCACACAGGAATAGAAATTTAAGAAATGTCAACATGGTAACGTTTTCACTTAATGTTCATTTGAACTAAAGAATTCTCACCAAATACCAATGATGAAAGTAGAAGAAGGACATTCTTTGTTCTAGTGATGAAAGAAGGTAGGAAACTGTAACCAGCAATGATTTTCAAGTCATGAAATTACTGCAGATAAACACACGCTCACATTTCAACAACTTTGCATAGAGAGTGAGAGTCTTCAATCCTAACTATACCTTAGGATCATGCAGGGAGCTCTAAAAAGTACTGATAGCCAGGTTCCACCTTCATAAATTCCGATACAAGCTCCCCGAGGAAACTCTAATATGCAGCTGTTCAAGAGAAAACCTCAGGCCCCAAATGGAGTCACTCGTGCTAAAAGCCCATGATACCAAACCTAGATCGAATACCTAATTTAATATTACAGTTAAACCTCTCCCAGAAATGTAATCTTAATTAACCTTCACCAGTCCAAGAATTTTCTGGTCAAGCCCCAGGAAAGTGACTCAGGTTCCCTCCACTCCCCATGGAAAGAAGTGCCAAGGTCATCTGCATGATAAAAACCCTATTCCTCCCCTTCCCCCAAATAACAGATGCCCCAGCCCCCAAGCAGCTCTCTTGCCCCACCTTCTTCCTAGCAAGTCCATCTGTTTTGTCCAACCCCTGAGCACCCTTCTACTTGCTAGTTGGGATGCTTCAGATTCAGGATTCCTGAATCCTTAATAAAGCCAATTAGATCTTTAGGTTCACTCGGTGGAATTTTGTTTGTTAACACGGCTAATGTTGAGAACCACTGAGTGAGACTCTAAAAATTTCTTGTGCACACAGTTGAATGTCCCTGAGTTAGAGGATTAACTTAATCACTGAGCTTCTGGTGCTGGTGGTGCCAAGATCAGTCGATACTATTTGTCCAAAATGAAGAGTAGCTACTGGTGGGTTCCCATTACGTTAGATATGATTGCCCATTTATTCCACTGGCTACGGAAACAGTCATATAAGGAATAGCTTATTAAAGTATTCCATATATTTTCACACATCTTTCTCTTCAGCCTTCTGTGGAGGTTTTATTTCCTTTAAGTTTTCTGATTTTGGTAAAAACAAACTGATGAAATTGTTGGAAACCAGAGAAAAAATTGTCAGCACACTCCAATTTCCTTTTTTGTATTATCAGGTCATTGTGATTAGCAGAAGCCCAAAAGTTTCCAAAAGTCAGTGTTTTATTTAGGATTATTCATATATCTTTTAACATATCCAGTTCACATACTAAGAAAGTCTAACTCTATTCTGGGGAATTGTTCTAAACATATTTTTATCATTGAATTGATGGAATTCTGGGCTTATAGGTGCAGATGTTTTCCTGCTGGTGGCATCTCCACAAAGTTGAGTTGCTTTAACTTTATTCACATATTAAAATATTCATGACCCTGGTGGTGAAGAAAGGCCCATTTTTTCAGTCCAGCTCACAAATTAATTCAGGAGCTAGGCTTAGAAACCTGGAAGGTGTTGGCTTCTCTTTCAGATAAATTATTGTGAGGAAAGAATGCAAGAGATTTATTACAAATCATCTGAATGATATAGCACCTTTATGGCATGCAGCTTGTGCAGTTAAAAAACAGCAATTCTCTACCTCAGTTATGCAATGTCTGTACTACTCAGTGTTTCTAAAGTTACAAAATGCCTGCAGAACTGTCCTCAAAGAGATTTACTCACAGGATTCAGTTCTAGAATATATGAGAAGGGGGGTCATTCTCATTTCCTATTATTTATGAATGGGCCTTGGCTTATCATTCAAGCTCTGGAACTTTGTCTACGTGCATCAGGTTTCTCACAATGGTGCCTCAGATGCACATCTCAAAACATTGTACATCACACGCTCCAGGCTCTACCAGAACAAATCAGAACTTTTTCAAAGGGCTTGTCTTGTTTGAACTCTGTTATCTTTCTTGGGTAACTGTTTCTTCCTCAAAATGCTACTCTAAAAACATATACAGTGCCTACTATTTTAACAGTACCTACCATTTTGATTCACACAAATCTGTTAATTTTGCCTTCTTTCTTTAGACAGTGTGACTTCTTTTGAATTGAAGGCTTTCTAAACCGTGTAACAGCAGAAGGTTGTACAAGAGGATAGCCAGGACTCTCCTTGTGCGTAAACAGAGGGCTTGCTCTGGTTTTGAGATCCCCTGCAAATTTCTTCAGTTATTTCTCATTAACACAACAGAATGTGGGTTTTACCATTTTGGTGCAGCTCATTTCCTGTAGAAGGGCCTGAGGGGCTTGGATTTCTTGCTGTTCTTAACTGTGTGCTCCAACAGGTACTTCGCTAATGGGTCTTTTAAAAGATTAGCACAGAACTCCCAGCATCTGCATGATGCTACTAGGCCATTGAAAAAATGGGCATGGCTAGTGAAAGCTTATTTGGAGTCCACATCTTCTTTACATACTCCAGTTCTACATTAATACTTTCGAGGCCCAACATGAAAGAGAAAGAGTTCCAAAGCCTCTCTCTAGGCTATTTAGATTTTTTTACATCAAGATTTTTCAAAGTAGCCAGAAAAAAATACTGAGTATGGAATTAGAAGACAGTTTAATTACTGGCTCTATTGTGCACGTTGATGTAAGAAACAGCTAAGTCTGTAAAGAATTGTTCTGAGAGTTTGTTTGAGCCAAACTGATGACATGCTGGGAAGCAAGATCTCAAATGCCCTGGAGAAAGACAGTGTTACAGTTTCTTTTATACACTTGGAATTGCGGGAAGGTAAGAAAGGTTGCATGAAGGTGGAGAAAGCAAGGTACAGGATAGTTAGCAAGAGTATATGCTCCCTTGAGGGCGCTCTGGAAAAGGGAATTGCTGCAGGCATATCAGGGCTGCGTTAACCTGGGTGTACAGGAGCATGGACAAGGCCTGCTTGAGAACATTTTACTGAAGAAGTTACAGGCCTAGGGCGTGATAGCCCATCATGACCTGCCCAGTTGGGAATTTATGATCAGCTCACCCTGTAAGGTTATTTTCAGTCACTGAACTTATATGTACCCCTTTTTCATCCACACTTACAAATAAGCAGTGTTGAAAAATTCCAAACACCTTGAACTTCAAATTTATTTCTACTTATCTTTAAAGGCTGTTTGAATTAAATAGATTTATTGAAATCTAAAACTGTAGTAGGCAGTCAGATAGGCATGAGCAGGTGGGAATGCTAGGCCAGGTCACATGCAGCGAGTCTTCAAGGCAGAGAGCCCCGGGTGCCTACCAGCTCCAAAACTACAAGCCCTTGCACAACCGCTCCCCAAGTATTAACGCCTGGAGATGACATCTAGGTTTCAGTTGTGCTTCAGCTCCAGGCCTTTCCTCTCTCTCTAAAAATCAATAAACATATTATTTAATAAACTTTCAGGACACGTGTCTGAGGTTCATGTACATTGCACTCTCTTATGGGTGCATCAGGTCCACCCACATACTACTCAGCTCACCAGCTGCGAGTATCCCTTTGCCAGTCAAGTTAGATATTTGTGGGCTTGCATTACTCAAATAACTTTGAGTCTAATCATTTTTGAATAATGATATCATTTGCAAACCTCATTATTGGTAACCCGTGGCTAGAACTGCATATTATAAAACATGTATGTCTCCCAGCTGAAGACTACTGCTCTTGAAGTTCAGCCCACAGTCATTCAGGTGTAGTGCGGGTGGGAATCACAGTTTTAAGGACATCTGTCCAAGCATCAGAGCTGGCCTGTGTTCCCAGAATAAGATAACTTCTCCCCTCCCCAGTCACATGTCTGCCTCCTTAGCTCCATTCTGAGGCAGGATGAAGACTGGCTGCTGCTTTGCAAATTTACCTCGATCTGAAGTCGCCTGTAATTCACTGTTCTCCGCTTGGAAAACATGAAAAGACAGGAGTAGCTCCAGTCATTCCTCCTATTGGCCAGGCTTTGACTCAGCTCCTTCAGGGAACATGGTATCAAGGTATTTACAGATAGATAATATCTATATATCTATATCTATATCTGTATGATCATCGATATCATCTATATATCATCTTTATCTATATCATGTATATCTGTATCTATATATCTATATCTATCCATATCATCTATATATATCTAATCATCTATATGTATCTATATCTAATCTATCTATATCTAATCTATATATTATCTATCTATCATCGCCCTCCCTGATATTTTTCCTCTCATTCCATTGCAAGTGTTAATTGTCTGTGCTCTTATCTACAATGTTATATGTATTACATTGAGATGAAACCAGTTTTCACTGAAAAGACTCATCTCTGCTTTTAAACCGATCATCTCAGTGATCCTCAAACACTAAAGAGAAGGCTTGAATTTGTGATGATGTATTTCCTGCCTCTTGGTGTGAGATATGTATTCCTTAGGATGAATGAAATGAAATTGCTAACCCGAAGACTAAAGGGAGGCTGCTTGTATATCTAAGCTCTTGATAGATTTTAACTTTATGAGAATTATAATTAGTGTCATTAAGATCATGCCTTTGAAGTTCATTGAATTTTCAACTAGTTAATACTCATTTTTGTGGTTTTTTGAGCACCTACTCGATATAAGCGTTTGTTGGCCTGGTGTGATACTTTGAAAACTACTCTGGCATAAAAGATAGAGCATGTATCCCCCCAAACTGTGTTTGCATATCAACTATAACACTTAGTAATTACATTAGATTGGGCAAATATTTTTTTAACTTATCCATATTGTTGAAAGTATTACAGATGTCCCCTTTTTCCCCCCATTGATCCCCTCTACTCCACATCCACCTTCCCCCCCATTTTGACTTTAAATTTATATATAAAAATGGAGGCCAGTAATACCTACCATAGAAAGTTCTGAATAGGTAGTCAATGAATGTTGATTTAATTTTCCCACTTCTGTTCTGCTCTTTCACTTTTGCTTTATTTGTTGCTCTTGCAAGTTGAGAAAAGGTAGCTCCTAGTAGCAATGGTAAAAAATGGTGGTGAAATACACATATAAAATTTTCACCTTAATCATTAAGTGCACAGTTCTATAGTGTTAAGTACATTCGCATTCTTGTGCAGCAATCTCCAGATCTCTCTTCATGTTTCGAAACTGAAATTCTGTACTCATTGAACAACACCCCATCCACCCCTTCTCCCTAGATTTCCTTTATAGTGTTAGCATCAATGATCACAGCACATTTATTCAAAATTGAAGGCTTGTTTCAAATTATTGTTTCAGTAACATGATTTATAATTACTACATTGGCTATACATCTCCACTTTCCAGGAAAATTTTTATTTTAAGAGTTTTACTCTTTTTTTAATGGAAAGTTGATTATTAAGTAAATAATTTGATGATTTTTACTGTTATGCATTAAATAGAAAGAAGCTAACAAACCAGGAAAGGAAATTATTTATCCTATCAGTTTCTTCTACCTTTGGCTTCAGAAAACAGCCACTGTGTCTATAAGTCACGATCACTAGGTAGGATCAGTGAGTTAGGGTCTTTGCAACAGACAAGGTTGTGTTTGATGACCGGAGACTTGACGGCACTGAAACTTTTCTTTTTACCGGCCAGGTCTGTCCTGACTCTAGTGTTGGCTAAAAATGTGAATATTTTTACTTACACTTTGAGCTACACTCGAACAAGAAAGTCTAATGCTAATTTCTAAAGTTTTAAATGTATGTTTATTTTCATATCTGTGTTTGAATTCTTAATTATTTCCTAGCTGTCAATATGTATGGGTTATAGGCTGAGAAAGTAAGTAATTGACTCAAGAATGTGGAAACAATTATTCTTAAAATAGTATGTGCATTTTTAAGCTACTCACAAATATTTCTGTTTTGTTTTGATAAGAAAGAATATGCTTTGCTATCTAATAGCATGTAATTTAGTAGTAAGGATTAAGCATATTAATAAATGGAAGCACTTAAAATAATGCCTGACACATAGACAATGCTCTACAATTTTAACCATTACCATTATAGTGGTTATTATTGTCATCATTATTACTTGGGGAATTAAATGGAATGGACAGTAAGTCGGATATTTACCGAAGTTACAGTACTGGGCAAGCTTCAGTACTCTTCACCCCGGGTACCTGCTCTATAAAATATTTGCCCCAAGCCTGTCTTACAGAGAGTAATAGTTGGATAATTAGGTACTTTTAAAAAATACGGTTTTATTAAAAACATTCTTTAAAATACGTTTTTATTAATTTTAGAGAGAGAGAAGGGAGAGGGAGAGAGAGAAACATCGATCAGCTGCCTCCTGCACTCCCCCTACTGGGGATCGAGCTGAAACCCTGGCTTGTGCTTTAACCCAGGATAGGACCTTCGACCTCTGGGTGCATGAGATGACCCTCAACCAACTGAGCCACACTGGCCAGGGCATAATCCAGGTTCTTTAATTATGCACATAAATGGTACTTTCAAATCTAAAACATTTTCTCTACCTAATCCTGAGGTTTTGGGCCTTCTTTTAAAAAGCAACCAATCTATAAGCTTTTGAAATTTGAAGTGTAAACCTTTTCACACTACACGTTGTTTAATTCCAGTTGAATCTCACACCACTTTGGAGGTCACCGAATTTCAGTCTCGAGGAATCTCCGCAGCCCCTGCCTACATCTGATCTCTTCCTTTGGAGAGATCCCTCAGGGTAATAGTTTTCACTGGCCAAGCCTGTATGGGTGTAAAGTCCAGTAGCTCGTCTACTCCTCTGATACATTTGGTATCTTTGTGGAGCCTGGGAAATGAAGTTAAACTGTTGCAGTAAACACGATCCAAAAAGGGATGCTTCCCTTCTCTCTGGGGCAAAGAGTCCAGGGTTTGCACAGCCAGCAGAGCCTCAGACCTTCAGGCATATCTTAGAGGTGAGAATATTTCTATTCTAACAGAGCCGAGGCTTCTGGAAATCAAAAGCCAAGAAGGCAGTTTGTTTACAGGCAGCTTCTTTTTGATCCCCACACAGCGAACCTTCCCTTCATCAGTGGCTCACCAGCTGAGCGCTGCTTCAGGATCACCTGCGAGCTTGAGTGAGCGCGGATTGCCGGGCTCTGCCAGGAGTGCTGGACTCAGCAGATCATGGGGGGATCTGAGAATCCTAACAAGGTCCCAGGTGGACCAACGCCCTCACTTTAAGAAATGCCACCTGAAGGCAAGAGGAAGGAAAAAGATTTAACTACAAAAAGACTTTGTGGCGAGGCAAATGCCATTCAAGAAAATAAAAGAGAAAGGCAAAAGTAATATCCCAATACACTATTTTGCTAAGGATTTCAAGTCAACCAAAGTATGATTAAAATCCTGGCACTGACATACACTTGGACGATGAACTTTCAGAGCCTTGGCTTTCTTGTCTCTAATTTGATCGATGCCAGCGTCCCAGTGGAGTGGTGGCGAGTGGTCAGTAAGAGTAAGGAAGCACCTGGCACATTTAACAGATGCCAGCTGCCCTTCTCACCTTCACGCAGCTTTCTGAGACACGGGAGTAGAAAATGGAAACAGCACACGTTTTGGAGTAGGACAAGTTTGAGTTCCAATTTCTGCTGTATTATTGCCTGGAAAATTGACATCAAGTAAATTATTTAACCTCTGAGCCTTAGGTTCCTCCTCTGTACAATGATGCCAGGAGGACCACATAAGATGGGTCTGGAAAGGAAGCCAGGGGTGTATCTTGCCAGAGCTAGACTGTGCTCTCCACCCTCAACAGGGGGAGACAATGAATTTGTCAAAAATGTGTATTCCTCACATAGGGTGGGAACAACACCTACTTTGGACTTGTTGCTACGATGCTTGTTAAACAATTTGATTTGGGGAGATCTTCCCAAATCTGGAGTAGTTTTATGAGACGTTTAAGGAAAAACTTGTGTTCATTTAACTCCTCATTTTTTTCTTTCTCATGAATTCCTATATTAGTGATGTAGATTGAAATTAGTATCTGCCTCCAAAAAAGGAAAATAGGTAAATTCCTTTTTATTTCAGAAATTTATGTTAATTATCTTTGCTATTTGTTGGAAAATTTGATTTAGGCTTTTAGAAAAAGAATGAAGAATTCTGGATCTCCTCAAGCAGTTACTAAATCACTTCATAGGATATTTTTGTATTATTGTGGTAAAATATACATAACATAAAATTCATCACTTTAACCATTTTAAGTGCACAATCAGTGGCATTAATTATATATATGATATTATGTAAAAAATCACCACTTGAAAATTTAATGTGACAGGAAAGAATCTAAAATTTTAGAAATTATTAGAGAATATACTTATCTCATGGTATAAGTGTTTTTTAATTTATTTTAAAACAAACCACCAGATAAAAACCATACAGAAAACACTTGATAAGTTTGATGACCTTGAGATTAAAGATGTCTCTTCAACGAAGAAATCAGAAATGGAGTAAAAAAGTAAGTTACAATCTAAAAAACAGTTATAGCAACTTACAGTTTTAGTATCCAGAATATATGAAGTACTTGATTAAAACTGTAAGTAAAAGGGAAACATCACATCAAAATAGTTGCAAAGTAAGAAACAAGATAATCACCAAGGAGAAAATATAAATATTGAATAAGCTTATGAGGAAATGTTCTACTTTATTAATAATCAGTAAGTGTAAGTGAAAACCATATTGGAGAATACTTAATTGGCCAAAATTAGGAGATTAGAACAATACCAGGTTTTTTCAAGGATGCAGAACAAAAGAAACTCTCTTAGAGGGGACAAAAATCGATAAAAATCCCGGACAAAAACTGTTTATTATGTAATAAATTTGGATATGTGCATCCTCTAGATCCCTGCATTACAGTGTGACCTTGTTTTTAATGGTAATATTGCAAAAAACCCAATCACCTTCCAAGAATCAATTGAATAGATAAATTATGGTTTATTAAACAATAAGCATATATATGTATAGAGTTCAAAACCATAACTTTGAATGAGAATAGAAAGCCTAAAATAGTTTAATTTCATTTATAAACACATTAAAAGAGAACACATGAATGACACATTGCTTATTTGTAATTTATAGTTGATAGAGACATAAAGAAAATCAGACATATGGCTGAGTCAGGAATTGGGAGAGTGGTTGTTGTCCCCGGGTGGGATGCGGGGAAGCACAGCAGGGAGGGAAACCCCTGGAGCTTCTAAGACATGGATCGAGTTCTGCTGTTTGTTTGGTAGGTACCTGGGGGGTTCCTTTCAGTATTATTCCTTAAACTTTGCATGTACACTACTGTGTCTTTAATACTTTGGGAATATTTCACTTATCAACTATAAAAGAAAAAACAGAGAAAAGAATCAGAAAATATATGCATTCCAGTGAGCTTTATTACACTAAAGAAATTAATTTTAAATTGTGTTTCCAACATCTAATGCACTTTTGGGGGGATGACAGTAAGGAAGAAGGGTGGTTGGATGAGCGCATCGAGGCTCCCTGCCCCTTCCCGCATCCCGCGGGGCTTAGCCGCAGTCAGTTCCCGGGAGTCCTTGGAGTCGCAGCTCATCCTTTCATTGATCAATCCTTTCATTGATTTCCTTCCCGCTGTAAAGTGCCTGGACTCCTGTCACTTCGCTCTTCTCTGCCAGCTACCCGTCACCTCTTCTCAGGCCCCCTAGCCTGCGGGGCCCCTGCCCTTCCTCTGCAGGGCAGAAACCCTCCTGCACCCCAGCCTCGGCGTGTATTCGCCCCATCAGCAGCCGCCCCGGTCTCCGGGGGTGCCGCCCTTTCTTCCCTGCTCCTGCTGTCAGGCGGGCGGCGTAGACAGGGGTGGACACTAGAAGTCGTTTCAGGCCGGGCCGCTGGGGGCCGTGACCGGGCCTGTCAGTACTCAGCTGTTGGGGGGACAGGAGATTAGCACCCTGGGTACACGGGTTGCACTTCTGCTTCAGAGAGAACTGTTGGGCGTGCAAGGTCTACTGACAAAAGGCCACACCCTACCCATCGGCCAGGCTAAAGGACACCAGCCGCTGCTGCCAACCCACACGGCTGACCTGAGCTTCAGCCTCCTGGAGCCAGCCCCCTGCCCCCGATCCGATCGCGACGGAGGAAGCCCAAGGTGAAGGTAAAGCTCCTGCTGAGGGGGAGAGCAGGAGGGGCCCGAGGACACAGGGAAGACAAGGGCACTAGAGCGGGACGGCAAGGAGTGTGCAAAGGGGGCAGCGAGTCCCTTTGGGTGGCTCTTGTTACCTCTTATTCCTAAAACTTCATCAGGAGATGAAATTCCAGATGAAGACCGCGTGGAAGCACATGAATCTAGTGCCCTCTCTAAGGATGCCCAGGAAAGGACATCACATAAGACACCTGAAATGGGCCACTTAGATCAAGAAGCCCAGAGCCAAACACTGACCCCAAATTTGTCATCATTTTAAAAATGAAATAACTTTATTCTTTCTTAATAATTTTCTTGTTGACCCTCACCCGAGGATATTTTTCCCATTGCTTTTTGGAGAGAGTGGAAGGGAGAGAGGGAGAGGGGGAGAGAGGGAGAAACATCCATGTCTATTGTTTGCACGCGCCCCGACCAGGCCTGCAACCGAGGTGCATGCTCTTGGCCGGAGTCAGACCCAGGACCCTTCAGTCTGCAGGCTGACTCTCTAACCACTGAGCCAAACCGGCCAGGGCTGTTATTTCACTCTTTAAAGGCTTCAATGCTTACACACAAGTTTTAGAGAAACTTGTTAAATAAAAATGAAATAGTAAATATGACATTCGATTTATAAAAGGAAGTTATAACAAGGAAACAAAATATGTGTATATTTAAGAAGAACAGGTAAAAATATCTAAAACAATTCTGTAATATAATTATATATCTGTCCAATGTAAATTGCAGGCATAGTTTAAATTGAAAAGACCTTATTAACAAACTGAGCAGTATACTGATATTTTCAATGTTTTTTTATAAGAGTTCAGCATTGAAAAATGTGAGAGAAAAATTAAGAAATACTGTTTGTGCATATTGCTATTCTTCAAAGATCAGTAAAAACAATAATGTAATTGATAGTGATTTTCTATTAACAATAGAAAATTTTAATAATCTATGGAAATAATTTAATTCATCATATGTGACCTTTCTGTAATGTTTGAACATGATATGTAAATTATTGATTTATTCTGAAATTGCTTTAAATTTTTTGTTTCACATTGCAACTGACACAGCTATATAAATTTTCTCTAAACTGAAATTAATTAAGAAATAGTTAATATTGACAATTACTCAGGAATTTTATCTAATTAGGTAAAATTGTGTCAAGTCATGTGAAAAAAATGTACAAGACTTTATGTATTTATATTTTATTTATACAAACAAAACAGGCTCATCCACACATGCCCAGAGGAGAACAATGATAAACTTATTCTGAGACATTTAACCCAACTTGTCAAATAAAACTGTATGTTTACCCATCATTTGCTATTGAATTGTTATGAAATTTGTCAAAATAAATGAAAAAATATTGTTGATTGTTGATTGTTTATTATTTAGATTTATGTTTTTAGCATTCACATATAAATTGCTTAAAGTCTCCATTTATACTCTTGCCCTCGGCCCTGGGAATGATAGGAACTGGCTGCCCCTGGGGCTCATGCTGGATGTGTTCCATGCATCAGGAAATAACAGAAACTTTTGAATTAAGCCTCTGAGATTTGGGGCTGTTTTTACTGTCCATTCTGATTAAACAGGGACTAATAGTTCTTTATTTTAATTAATTTTTATTAATATCTTCATGAAATGAGCATGACTATTCCTAACAGGCACATATAATGGTTGGTTGTTCTTTATTTTAATTAAGTAATTTTATTAATATCTTCATGAAATGAGCATGACTACCTAACAGGCACATAATATATACCCTTAGAGCTTCCTGTTAGGCCTGGTTAAAATTTAGAATTTTTGGAAACCTTTAAATTCCACACTAGTACCTGGCAGCAACCAGCTCTGGTCTGCAGTCCACCTCGCTTTTACTGCTGTGTCCTGGTTCTTCCCCATGTTGCGGGGGCACCTTGGGCACCCTTGTGATGAGGGATGCCCACACTAGCTGTGTAGTTCTCTCTGGATTGAATGACCCAGGGAAGGGCTCACTCAGATGGGGTTCTAGGCCGTTTAGGCGCTGAAATCTGGGTGTCAGGAGGCTTGTGGCTTCTGAGTGAGCAAGTCCTCTTAGACCTGAGGATCCGCCCAATGGGGGAGAGAAGGAAGTCCAGCTGGGCAGGTGAGGAAGATCAGAGAAGATCAGATAAGGCTTAGGCTCAGGGCCAGGGCCCTCTTGTTAAGGTCTCAAGGTGGTTCTGTGCTAGGCATTGCACTAGAAAAGGAGATGCAGAGCTAAAATACACATTTCCAGATGTCAAAGGAACTTATATTACTTTAACAGTTTTTTTCACTTTGACATTTATATTTGAACAAAGGTAAGCTTCTTAAACTCAATGGAAGGCAGGATAGCTAAACCTTGGTTTCCTCATTTATGTAATAAAAGATAATGACAGTACTTTATGACAGTTTTGTGGTGAGGGTCAAATGGAATCCCAGCCCCTCTCACACAATAGAGTTTCTTACTCAACGCAAGTACTCAATCCATTTTAGCTATTATTAGACAGTGACTCTAAGCATAGACAATAACCTATATTTTCCAATTAGATAGGCTATTTGATGGTTGATCAGCAATTAGTATGTCAGTTCCCTTACAAACAAATTGGTCATTATACTGAATTAGGCCAATAAAGCAGTTGGTTGAAAGTGAAATTTAACAAATAGTACCATTGGTAGATTGTTCAGTAATTAATACTTTTTATGAATGAAAAATAGAATCTAGCTATTTTATGTCAATTAATTTAGGCCCTACTACTCAGAAACAAACAATTTTATTCGGTAAGTGAGTAAGATTGAACAATAAAACATTTAACTTTTAAATACTAGAGCTCAAATATTGTTCATCTTGTTTAAAAAAATTTTTTTTAGTTCACCATTTGAATACTACTTTTTATTTTATGCCCATCTTAATTTCACTTATTCTTCTGGTGGGTGATTTTCCACCTGTCCGATTTCTAAGCCAAATTTTTCAGGCTGCATGTGTGTTTCTTAATTTCAATTTTAGTTTCTATAAGGTCTTAATTATTTCTTAGGGAACATTTTATTACTTTACACAAACATATTAGAATTTTAAAATGTCTACTCAGAGGATATTTATAAAAATATTTTATAATCGTGGTATTTCATAAAAATGAATATATTTTTTATTTTGAAAATTATCAAATTTTACACAAAAATAAAGAGAACAGGGTAATCAATTTTATGTACCTAACAAATGGCTGTAATAATCAATTGCCGTTTTGTCATTTTTCTTTCATGAACCATATTTTAAAATGTGTGTATAGTATAAATATTAATGGATAAACAAATATATAAAAATATGTATATGAAGAGCATATCTATGGTGCAAGAGAAATATAAAAAAAATTCTCACGAGTGTGGCTTTCTCATTTTTTATGAGTTCTGTAAATATTAATTGACCAGTGATGAGCTGACCATTGAAGAAAAATAATACAGTCCTGGCTGGGTTGATTAGTGTGTCATTCCAATAACTCAAGGTTTTGGATTCGATCCCCAGTCAGGGCACATACAAGAATCAACCAATGACTGCATAAGTAGGTGGCAAGACAAATTGATGTCTGTCTCCCTCTCTCTCTGTTCCTATCCTTCCCCCCCCAAAAAAAAAATCAATAAATAAAAAAGAGAAGAATAACACAAACCAATAATGGCCAACGACCTTGTCAACTATGAGTTATATAGTGGTCTTCTAAAATTATGGTGCATATGATTTATAGGAGTCTTGATTTGGTGTCTAAGTATCAACCCATTTATTTCCTTGAGTTTGTAAAGAAAAAAGTTCATATGCAACCAAATGAAAAGGAAAAACAAAGCTTTTCATCTGTGTGTAGAAGTTAAACTTATTTTTTCTTTCTAAATGTAGAGACTTTAATGAGGAAAGTTATTTTACTTTCACCAGATCCTTAATGGGGTATACCTAATCTAAATATTTATACAAAATAATATAAGTTTCACTTTCTTTCAATTCCTACATCTGATCAGATATCAAAAGAAACATTTCTCAGATGTAGCTTTTCTTATCCATTCCAATAAAGTCTTATAATAAATAGATATGGCTAATATTGGCATAGTTTTTTCTGGTGGTTTTCATTGGCTGTCTTGTTTTGATTACTAGGACCAAGCAGTTGATGGTCTTGTATTTTAATCATCTTAGATAATTGTGACTGACCTTTGCTAACTTTAGTCTGCCATAGCAGTAAAAAGCAATACAATTTCCACAGGAAACCATATATTTTCCCTTTTAGCATTTGTCTGGGACTAAATGTTTCTACCATGGGCCCACGTGATCTCTTGTAGTAATCTTGTTCTTTAATTTTAAAACATAAATTCATTCAGTTTTCTAAAGGAAGGGGGTTTATGTGAAATATCAGAGCAATCATTGCCCTATAAACACCTTCAACGGAAATGGAGCTACAAAAAAACTGGGGGAAACAAAAACTGGGGGAAACACATTTGTGAAGTTTTCCCCCTAAGATTGAAAATAAGGCAAGAATATTCATTCTCAACACTTCTATCCTGGAACTTTTAATAAGTGCAATGAGGAAAGATGTTTCTTAAAGGCATGTGTATTGGACAGGAAGAAATAAAACTACCTATTCACACACAATACAATGTGTAGAAAATCCCAAGGAATCTAAAACAAAAAATAAAGCTATCAGAACAAATAAATGAGTTTAGCAAAGTTATAGCATATAGGTTAACACAGTCGTATTTCCATATAATATACATACAACTGAAACGCGAGTTAAAAATACAATACTCTTTACAATAACCCCAACAAGAATGAAATAAATATTAATTTAATAAAATTTTTGGATCTCTTCTCTAAAGACTATGAAATGCTGATAAATTATATAAAAGAAGACCTAAGTAAATGGAGACACATATATTTTCCCAGATTGGAAGACTCAACATGCAAAAGATATTAATTCTCCCCAAATTGACTTAATGCAAATAAAGTTTTAAAAAACTCAACAGGAGTTTTACAGATGTAGACAAACTGATTCTACAAAGTACATGTAAGGACAAAGAAATGAGAATAGGTAAAACAATTTTGAAAAATAATAAAGTTGGAGGAATTGCATTCCTAAATTTTAAGAATTACTATAAAGTGATGATAACTATGATAGTGTGTTCTGGTAAAGCGATAGATCAATAGAACAGGATTGAGAGTCTAGAAATATATTCACACAAATGTGGCCATTTGATCATTGACAGAATTGCAAAAGAAACCCAATGGGAAAAGGAGAGATGGTGTTGAAGCAATTGGTCATCTATATGTAAAATAAAAATGAAAGAAATACTTAACCCTAAACATCTCACCTTACACAAAAAGTTGCTCAAAATGGGTCAGAGATATAAATGTAAAACAAAACTATAAAATATTTTAAGGAAATATATGAAAAAATCTGGTGTTAGGCAGAGCTTTTAGGCATGACACCAAAAGCACAAATTATAAAAGGAAAATATAATAAATATCAGAATTGAAAGCTTTTGCTCTGTGAAATACACTATGAAGAAAATTAAAAGACAAGCTACAGACTTGGAGAACATATTTGCAAATTAAAATTCAAAGGACTAGAATTTCAGAATATATACTCAATTCTCAAATCACAAAAATAAGAAAACACATAATTAAAAATAGGTTAAAACTTGGACAGACACTTCACAAAATAGTAAATAAGGATGGGAAATAGGTACGTGAAAAGATAACAACATTAGCCATTAGAAAAATGCACATTAAAATCACCACGAGATACTACTCCACACCTTGTAGAATGGTTCACATAAAATATCTGATAATTTTAAGGACTGATGAGAATGTGGAGTGAATGTAACTCTTTTCCTTTCTCTGTGTTGGTGGGAAAACAACACGCTTTAGCTACACAGTAGTTTCTCACAAGTACCAAATGATCACACTCAAACTTAGACACGGTGTTGGTAGCAGCTCTATGCAGAATCGCCCGATAGAAACCCACCCAAGATGGAATCCCCTTCAGCAGGTGAATGGATGAACTGTGGTAGGTCCACAGAGTAAAAGACACAAACTACTGATACACACATAGCACCGTGGATGGATCTCAAGATCTTTCTCCAGCATGGTAAACGCTAATCTTTGAAGCTTTGTATTGTGAAAAGTCAAGATGGTCGCGATGGTGAACTGATGAATAGTGCCAGGCGTAAGGATGGGGAAGGTTGTGACCATAAAGGAATAGAAGGAAGGTTTTGGGGAATCTTGACTTCAGTGGTGGCCACATGAACATTTTCTTGTATTAAAATTCATATAACTGTACAACAGAGTCAATCTCACTGTATTATGATTTTTAAAACATTACACACACCCTTGCACACATGCATAATTATTTTATGGTTTAAATAGAATTTAAAAGGAAGTTGGTATAGTCCAAGGAGACTCAGTGAACCTTGTGAAGGTTACTTTCAGTTAAAACACAGAATTGTTAAATTTTTTAAATGAAGTAGTTACCAATGTTTATGATACCACAGAATACCAAATAATTGATTAGAAAAGGAAAAAAAACTTGCTCAAGAAATTCTCTCAGAGCTCCAGGTGCTGATTAAGCGATGAGTGCAGTAAATACGAAGATAAAGGGCTGGAGATGGCTGTATGCTGACAACAGAGCAGATGGAGGTGAATTAATACATGAAATAAAAACTACAATTTCTTAAACTGAGAAAGATTAAGCTTGTCAGATTGAAATGACAAGGAAGAATGATGAAAGAGACAGATTTCTAAAGTTATTATACCTGTGGCACTTCTGAATCCCAAGAGTAGTGAACAAATCTAACAGCTATTAGGTGTTGGAGGAGGGGGTGTCCAACCTGTAAGAAAAAAATAAATGTAGCTATTACATTCTACTTGTGGTTTCGTTATGTGGCAATAAAACATAGCTGATTATTATTATTATTTGATTATAATGTCTAGTTGCAGAGCCCATCTTTCTAGTTCCTGTACTTGGTTCTGGAAAAAAGACCTAATGTAGACCAGAGTCATTCAGAACATGGTCCCTGGGAGTGAGGACTGATTCAGGCTTGTTCAGCTACTCAGAGCAGAGAGGACTTGGGGCTTTTGCTTTGAATGTGCTTAGCACTGCGATGATGTGAGCCTAGAGATGTTCTACTGCCATCTTGTCATCAAGGAGTTAACCAGCCTGAGGCTGAAAGTGACACAGATCAAAGTCACACGAAGTGGACAGACTAACAATGTTTGACACAGAATTAGGCACCTCTGAAGCAAGGCTGCCCTTTGGCTCCTTGGATCCATTAGGCAACGAATTTCTTGTGGTGAAGACAGTAGAGGCTGAATTTTCTCTTAAGTGAAATAAAATGTATCTTGAAAGATCAAATATTTTCAGATTTATATTTTATTTGTATTTTCTTTATTCCTTACAATTGAAAAGAAGTCAATGAAAAAATAATTTTTGCAGTTTTATTTAATAATTTTTAGTATCCATAATAAAGATTGTATTAAGGAAACATGATCCTATGTTCTGTAAATAAGTTAATCTTTCTTTATGTTCAAAATTAACACATAATAATCGTTCTTACTTCTTTATTCTATGTAGCAAATATATTCCCTAAAACTACATCTGACCATTTTATATTTCTTTATGATATTTTGAAAATGAATTGAGGAATCCTGGCTGAAAATATTTGTGTAAAAATAGGTCTTACCTATACATAGATTCCATTCCCTGATGATTTATGGACTATATATATTATATGTCATAAGAAAATGAACCACTAAATCTTTTGATATTATTTCACCATATAGGAGGTCTAATGGAATTCTACAAAGATTTATTTAAAGTCTAAAAGTTTCCTCAGGCCGGCCAGCATGGCTCAGCGGTTGAGCATCGACCTACGATCCAGGCGATCAGGGTTCGATTCCCAGTCAGGGCACATGTCTGGGTTGTGGGCTCGATCCCCAGTCGGGGGCGTGCAGGAGGCAGCCGATCAATGACTCTCTCACCATTGATGTTTCTCTCTCTCTCCCTCTCCCTTCCTCTCTCTGAAATCAATAAAGACATATTTAAAAAATTTTAAAAATAAAAGCTTCCTCACTTTAACTTTTTTCTTACTTTGCAATTCAGTGGCTAAGAATCTATATAAACACTTATGAGAATGTACAATAAACAATTCAGTAATTTGAAAATTATATATGAGAAGACAATCTTGTATTATTTTAACCAAATAATTGCTTAAGACAAGGTCATAAATCTCTCACAAGTTTAGATCACTATATTCATTAGTGGGCATATAAACAGCGCTTTTAAAACATCAGTAGCAATTTTAATTGCATGTTTAAAGTAAATTAGAACAATCTAATATAAAGCAGACAGAGAATAGAAAGCAAATGTAAATTATTAGATTGAATGTTTTAACTCATAAAAGCATTCTGATCCACAATATGATCACCAACAAAGTTTCACTGTTCAGAAGTGCATCAGGATGCTGAAATCAAGATGAGACTTTTGTGTCTGGAACCACAAATTTATTTGAAATCAAGATTAGATACATGATCAGATAACATATATGAAATTGGATTTGTGGATATAAACTCCCAATAACTAAATTTTAACAAGAAACCATCCGGGTCTGTTTTTTGACATCATAAATTACATGCCTACTTCAGTGTTTTCATACAATAGACCATGATCACTCAAGAGTCAAATACCATGCAGGAAAAAAATAGTAAATTCACTGTGATATTGTGAAAATATAGATTGCTTGTAGACAAATGACAAAAGCATATATTCCAGGGTTAGAAAAAAATATTTAATACACTTTTGTTTAGATTCAGGTCCTTTCTTTTAGTTAAAGATTTGTCTCTCATCTGCATATAAGTTACAAAATAAAATTTTATAGGTATAAAAATGACTAGAAGTGACTTCAGTAATATATTCTTTAGATTCATCTTCATAACTGTTTCACATTATTCATTGTTAAAATTGAAATTTGAAATAAATGAAATGACCATGTAGATATTACTGAAATTTAACTTAGAATCAATTTACAAACAATAATTGTATACATGTTCAGAAGCTTAAAGAGGCATGTTTGTTTTTCTAGAAAGATAATTAAGTAAAAATAAATTCCAAATGAAAATCATATATATACTGTATAGATTGATAGATATAAAAATATATTTATGATTAGGTATAATGTTTTTTAATCATCTGAGAATATGTTTTTTTACTGATTTTAGAGATAGAGGAAGGGGGAGAGAGAGAGGAACATCCATCAGTTGCCTCCAGTATGTGCTCCTACCTTCAACCTAGGTATGTGCCCTGACCAAGAATTGAACCCACAACCCCTCCGTGTACAGGATGACACTCCAACTAATAGAGCCACCCAGCCAGGGCAGGTATAAGATTTTTTTTATTACCAGTATTTCTACCAGTATAATTTATATTTTAGAGAGTAAAATTGTTTTCATTAAAAAAAAACATTTTTTTGTGATAAAAAATACATAGTATTGTAGACAGTTTGAAAAATAAAAACATAATAAAGAAAATTATCAAAAATTGATCATTCAGTTACCTAAAGAAAATATCAGTTCAAATTCTAACTGATATTCTGAATATTTTAGAAGCAAATTAGTTTCTTAATTGATAATATACCTGCATGTATAAAAATATAACCACTTGTCAAAAGTGTGGACTCACGAGTTATTTGGAAGCTCATTTCAAACTATTTTGTTTTACTTTAGTCATAGTGTTTGAAATGACATCAGTGAAAACTTAGAGAAAGCAGGAGTTATTTCTTCTAAAACTTCCTTTTTAGAATTAGTATCCGTTTCTTTTAAGAGGACATATTATATGTGTACATGTATGTTTGGATATGCATACATAATTTATGTTTGGTGGTAATATGAATTGCTATTAATTTTACTGCTTGTTCAGTGGTAATAAGGACCAGATTAATACACATGGAAATTCTCATGGCTGGATCATTTCCTTTGTGAAAGACCTGAGATTTCTTCTATTTTAGCTGGTTAGCTTCTCTGATTTGCCAGCAAACTCGGAAGTTAACAAGGTGGATCCAAAATAAATCATTAGGTTGACACGTGGTACCAGTGAAAGAATGTAGCTTATTTCATGTAATTGTGTATATTTGCAAATGTAGAACTATTAACTTCAAAAGGAACTCAGCTTGCTGGGAGAAGAGCTTTGGCAGACAATAACAGAACATGTTGTTTGTGTGAATGTCTCTATTCAAATGATCTGGATAGGGTCATTTATAGAATGTGGCTGCCTGGACACCAGGGTTCTGAGTTCTGTTGGGCTTCATCCTCAGGAAGTGAGGTCATTGCCTGGGTCTCTAACCCAGAGGGTCTCCTCAGACAAGAGCAGTGACCTCAAAACCAGATAGAAGCACTACAAATGAAGAAAATTATAGGCCAGTATCCATGATGAACATAGATGCAAAAAATTTCAACAAAATATTAGCTAACTGAGCCCAGCAATAGATCATACACCAGGAGCAAGTGGAAATTTCTCCTGTAATGCAAGGTTGGTACAATATCTGCAAATCAATTAATGTGATATATCATACAAACCAAATGGAGGATGCAAATCATATGATCACATCAATAGATGCAGAAAAAGCTTTTGGCACAGTCCAGCACCCATTTATGATAAAAACTCTCAGGAAATTAGGAATAGAGGAATATACCTCAACATAACAAAGGCCATACATGACACACCCACAGCCAACATCATATTCAAGGAGGAAAAACTAAAAGTGTCATCTTTAAAATTACGAACAAGACAGGGATGTCCACTTTCACCACCCTTAGTCAACATTGGAGCAGAAGAAGAAGTATTATTTTTGCAGATAAAAGGGTACTGTATATAGAGGATCCTAAAAATTCCACCAAAATGCTACTAGAACTGATAAATGAATTCAGTACTGTAGCAGGATACAGAATTAATATTCAGAAATCAGCTGTGTTTTTATACACCAATAATGGACTATCAGAAAGGGAATGTAAGAAAACAATCCCATTTACAATAGCATCAAAAAAGAATACCTAGGAATAAATTTAAACAAGGAGGTGAAAGACCTGTGCTCAGGAAAGTATAGGCACTGAAGAAATCACAGATGATACAGATAAGTGGAAGCATATCCCTTGTTCATGGATAGAAAGAATTAACATCATTAAAATATCCATACTACCCAGAGAGATTTATAGGTTCAACTCAATTCCTATCAAAATAGAAATAGCATATTTCACAGAACTAGAGCAAATTATCTAAAAATTATATGAAACCAACAAAGACCCTGAATAGCCACAGCAATCTTGAGAAAGAAGAACAAACTTAGAGGTATCATGCTACCTGATATTAAACTATGCTACAAGACCATAGTAATCAAAACAGCATGGTATAAAAACAGACATATAGGTGATTGGAATAGAGAGCCCAGAAATAAGCTCACACCTATATGGTCAATTAATATTTGACAAAGGAGGCAAGAGCATGCAATGGAGTACAGATGGTTTATTCAATAAATGGTGCTGGGGAAATTGGACTGAAACGTGCAAAAAATGAAGCTAGACCACCTTCTTATACAATATACGAGAATAAACTCAAAATGGATTAAGGACTTAAATGTAAGACCCCAAACCATAAAACTCCTAGAAGAAAACATAGGCAGTGAAATCTTGGATATTTCTCTTAGTAAATTTTTTTTCTGATATATCTCCTCAGTCAACTCTATATAAAATGCTTTGACTAGAAGAAATGTAAGCATACTGTATGAGCATGCATTCTACTCAATCCAGCCCTTCCATTTCCAGAAAATTTTCATGTCATTCTTCATTGTTAACATAAATCCTATAGCCTTCTCTATCTTTCAACACTCCACTCCTGACTAGACCCTATAGAGATCCTGCAAACATCTCCCACAGACTTTGCAAAATGTTTATTAGAATAAGCGTAGTTAATAATTAACATAGAACGTGATTATTGAGAAATGACAGATGCTATATTTGCCAAAACCCCCATTGCTATTACCTTGGAACTGTCTAATAGATCTCACAAGTGACCTGATCACCTCCCTTTCACAACCTTTGATTCCTTTGTTCATTCTGACTGCTTTTCCAGTGGGGGTGTAGTTTCTTCCCTCAGCATTCTCACATTAGGCTAGCACACCTGTGTCTATCACAGTGGCTAAAATACCAAGCTGCATTGTCAGACACATCTCAGTTTGGATTTGGGATCCATTCATTTGGTAATTTTGGAGCCTGAACAAATAGCATTTACCTTGAGCTTTGTGTCCCTCAACTATGAAATGGAAATCTTAGTACAGTCTTTGGGATACATAGTAGAAACTAAGTAAATAGTCATTTTTATTATGGACCATTCTAACACTTAGTAAAAAAGAATCACTTCCAGTCCCAATCCATTTGACAGATTTAACATCAACACTCCTAAAACATATAACAAATATAGAAATGTTCTCTAGTCTACCGTGTGCCTGCCCACTCCCTTCCAACCAAGGATAACTTGATAGGTGATAGGTTGCCAATGGTAACTCTCATGGCTCAAAGTATTTGCTTTGTAATGCCTATTTATATGTAAGTTATTCTGTCCTGCTGAGCTTGTGCCACTATGTAGCTTTTAGGTCCAATATCCTACTGCAATAAAATGTTAGAAATTCTGTAAACAAAGAAGACAGCAATTATAAAGTGTCACAAAAGAACTCATCTGGGAATTTTAGATCAACCCCCATATCGTGGGGCAGATTTGAGCCAAGCCTTAATTAACAAAGAAGTCTCCGAAGAATACCTGACATTGTCTAAGTAAAATTTATTAGTTTCTTCTCAAAAGTAAATTGAAAAATATAACAGCAAAAGAAGTGTGATCTTTACCCCAAAATAAACAGTAACAGTACTGATAAAAACAATCACCTGTTAATTTATACATTTAAGTGCTTTTACTGCTTCATATCTAACATGACTTATTGTTTCTCCCTATTAAAATTCCCAAAAATAATAATCTGAATTACTATTTTTAAAAAAATATGTCTTTATTGATTTTAAAGAGAGGAAGGGAGAGGGAGAGAAAGAGAGAGAGAGAGAGAGGGAGAGAGAGAGAGAAATATCAATGATGAGAGAGAATCATTGATCGGCTGCCCCCTGCACGCCCCTGACTGGGGATCGAGCCCGCAACCTGGGCATGTGCCCTGACTGGGAAAGGAACGGAGATCTCCTGGATCCCAGGTCAACACTCAAACACTGAACCATGCCGGCTGAACTGAATTACTATTAATAATCAGTGGATTAGGGAAAACTTAAAATCTATGGGTGAATTATAACAAAAGAGCCTTGCTGCTTCTGTCACTCCTGTGTAATTCCTTGGAAGAACTTTGTTTTAAAAGTGTTGACTTCTTTTAATCTATCCAACAGTTAGATATTTAGTACAATTCTCTGAATGGATTTTATAGTTTTTCAGAGAATACTATCTAATATTTTGATAGAAATACTTTGTTAACTTTGCACAGCAATTTTTTTGGATGCCTATTTAGCATATCACTAGATAAAAATACCAGAGTTTCACTAATGTAGACTTGTAGTTCTCTGGCTGAATTACAAGGCAACTTTCAGGCATTTTTGTGAGTTCAATAAATTCTCCATTGAAAGTTAAGGGTGAGTATGCTGATGTGCTCTTGAAAATGATTTACCATATCCTAGTTCCTTTACCCATAATTCAAATTCTATGAATCAAATACACTTCTCTAGTTTGTAAAATAACACAGAATTTTAAAATAAAATTTAAAAGAGTGAAATAAAACATTCTCTTATAGAAGAGTGAACAGATAGTGGTAAAATTAACAACTGGGCAGTGCAATAAAGTATCTTTATTCTTGAAATCTGTTTGGATATTTTTGAGCACCTACCATGTGTTAACCACTCTTCTAGGCTCTTGCAGATATGGTGGGAAACAGAAATGATACAACCTCTACTATAAAGCAGTTTCGACTGATAAATCCCATAGAGTTGGAATGAACTTTTCATCTTAACATAGCAATGTACATAATTTTGCAAAAGGCATTTGTTGTATCTGAACAAAGGGCAGTGAAAACATTTAATAAGAAAACCATTAACAAAATGAAAAGACAACCTATTGAATAGGGGAAGATACTCACCAATTATACACCTGAGAAGTGTTTACTATCCAAAATTTATAAAGAAATCATACAACTCAGCACCATAAAAACAAACAATCCAATTAAAAATGGGCAAAGACCTAAATAAACACTTCTCCAAAGAGGACATAGGGATGACCAATAGACTATGAAAAGATACTCAACATAGCTAATCATCAGAGTAACGGAAATTAAAATCACAATGAGATAACCCTTCACACCTGTCAGAATGACTATCCTAAAAAAAAATCAACAAAAACAAGTGTTGGTGAGGATGTGGAGAAAAGGGAACCCTTTTGTACTCTTGGTGGGAATGCAGACTGGTGCAGGCACTATGGAAAACAGTATGGAAGTTCTTTAAAAAATTAAAAATGGAGCTGCCTTACAATCCAGTGATTCCACTTCTTGGTATGTATCTGAAGAAACCCAAAGCACTGATTCAAAATAATATATGCATCCCTGTGTTGATCTCAGCATTATTATAATAGCCAAGCTATGGAGGCAACCCAAGTGACCATTAATAGACGAGAGATAAAAAAGCAGTGGTGCATATATTCAATGGAATATTACTTGGCCATAAAAAGGAATTAAATCTTACCAGTCGCAACAGCTTGGATGGACCTAGGAGGTATTATGCTAAGTGAAATAAATCAGTCAGAGAAAGATAAATGCCATATGATTTCATTTATATGTGGAAGCTAAAGAACCATATAAATAAGGAAACATAATAGAAACAGTTTCACAGATACAAAGAACAGACTGATGGTTGCCAGAGGGGAGGAGTGTTGGGGGCTGGGTGAAAAAGTTGAAGGGATTGAGAAGTACAGATTGGTAGTTAGAAAATAGTCACAGGAATGTACAGCATAGAGAATATATAGTCAATAATATTGCAATAACTATGTGTGGTGCCAGTTGGAACATATTGGGGAGATCACTTTGTAAAGTGTATGATTAATCACTATGTTGTATAATTAAAACTAATACAAAATAATACTGAATGTAAACTGTAATTTTAAAAAATTATAGTAATAAAGCTATCATATAAAATAGTTATTTCTATGGCTTCCCCGGCATTCAGCCTTGAAACATCCATATAATCCTTTTATCTCCTAAGATTAGAAGAATTTTCATTGTTGGTTTTGCATTTGTACATTGTCCAGAATATTGTGGGGAATTTAGAGTGGGATTATTTTTAAGTTTATTGAGGCTAAATAACAAGCACCTGTTTAGTATTTGGAAGCCAAGAAAAGATGATTGAGGTCAGATCAGATTAAACACAAAGGCTGAACAGTTTCCATCGGAGGGGCCTGCTTCTAAATTCAGGATGGCTTTATCAATATCGTGTTTCTACTTCATTAGCTTTATCTAGCTGGGGGCTGTGGAGCGGACCACGGATCTCCTCGCCGTGAGGCCACTGCTCTCAAGCTGTGAGGAAAATGGCAAGAAAACTTCATTAAGCTCTGAAAGGGAACTATGAATAGATCCACTCCCTTTCCCTGCCCTCACCTCCGGACTCTGCAATGATGCCTGGCGCATATTCAGGAAAAGCCTGCCCTTTAATTAATAGAAATGCTCGCTGGCTCTCCTTGGTGTCTCTGGGAGTTGTGCAAATGCCTCTTGGAACCTCCTGAAGAAAAAAATGTGGTTTGTCTCTAGTTAGGGTCAACTAGAAACAATTATTTCATAGAGAGGATTATCTTGCTTATATCATCTGGACCCCACCATGGGGCCAGAGAAATGTGGATGCTTGAGACACCAAAACATTAAAGCAAACTTTACTTAACCTTAGGCTAGCAGAGTGAGGGAGAAATCCTCATGGTGTCCAGGGTAATTTTCCAACCCCTCCTCACTACATAGGATTTTAGACAGCCTAAGTTTTCCCATGGGGACTCGATTTAAAAAATCAGGCTCTTAATGCTCAGTTTCATCAGCTCCTTTTTCACATATCTCAGTTGAATATGTTTTAAACACTGAAACATATTTCTCAGACTCTGCTGTACTTGCTTGGTAAAAAAAATTATTCAAGGCAGCATTGTGAAAAAATACCATATTCATCATTGTCGTCATCTTTGATTCCTCTCCTTTCAAGACCATCCATTTCTTTAAGAGAACATGAATACAGGCTTTAGTCTGAAAATAGAGAAATCTTGATGGGATTGTTGAGGTTTTGGTTAAGTAGAATCTGAAATGGGTTTCTTGTGGTATTTTAACATTGACTTACCTGCTATATAAACTCTTTTGTAAAGGGAAGTCGGAATCAGAAATCCCAACAGGCCAACTAGAGTGCTGAGCACTAATGTTAATAATGCATTGCTCTTTGCCTAGGAACTCATCAGCTATTACACTTTCTAAAAGAGTAACCATATCATTTCCCTCTTGCAGCCACAATTCCCTGCTCCGTTCTTTCCCTAGAATGGCATTGGACAGAAAGTTCCCTGGATGAAAGCATCTTTCTATTGATACAGTAGCTGACAGCTCTTTGGGGGAAGCTGGGCATCTTTAAAGTTTCAGTATCTTTTCAAACAATCTTTCTTGGCTTCCCCTGCCCATTGGCTACTAAAAATCTGAAAGGCACTCAGCAAAATCAATTTGCAATTTAAAATAATTTGACTATTTTCAAGTCATCTGTTTAATAATGATTCTAATATAGTTTGTTGTTTGAAAAGTGAATTTCATATGTTACAAATAATCCTAGATCAGCCCCAGAATTTCTGGAGAGCTGAGAGAACGAGGCGGCCAGGTGTCTGGAGGAGGCATGTGCAGCGCCGTCCTGAGGGTCGGCCACTGCTCACTGAAAGCATGCGCGAGCGAGTCAGCCGCAGAAGCTACCAAGTCAGCGTCCTGCTTTACACCTTCCAGCCTGCATCGGGGGCTCTCGGAAGCATTAGGTCTGCCTTGAAGTTTCTCTTTCCACTTAAGTTCTCTTACCTTGCTGACAGTTTATTTCGAGCCAGAACTTGCCCATGCAGCCAGCTACTTTGGTCAGCAAGGTGTTTAAAATGGCTTAAATTAATGTAAGTGCAGACATGAGCTGTCTCATGACCGGTCAGCAGAGCTCTGTAAAAGGAGATAATAACAAATGGTTAAGCCAGCAGCAAGGTATTAGAAATGGGTAGAAGGGACTTAGGAAAAATTAGGAGAGGGAAATAGAAGTTGCAGTTAGGAGGCCAAAAGGGTAAAAGTATAGAGAGAGGGTGAACGATTGTTACACTATCTCAAAGAGACTAAACTGGTTTGATAAAAGGTGAAAGTTATTCCTAAAGTGTTTAGTTTTACTTATCGATTCAATTATTATTTCAAGAAGCATTTATGTACCTCATTTATATATCTCTTGCCTCTATGCAGGTGGTGTCCTGGATGCTAAGGGAAAAGCATAACACAGCAATATGATCTCTTTACCTTCGAGGCTCCTATGAGCTTGTATAAGAGACAGAAGATGATAGAGATAGATGGTAGATGATAGACAGATAGATATATGATAGATAGATGATAGATGATAGGTGATAGTTGATAGATGATGATAGATAGATAGATGATAGATGATAGATAGATGATAGATGATAGATAGATGATAGATGATAGATAGATAGATAGATAGATGATAGATAGATAGATACAGATAGATGATAGATAGATAGATAGATAGATAGATAGATAGATAGATAGACAGATAGACAGATAGATAGATGATAGATAGATAGATAGATAGATAGATAGATAGATAGATAGATAGATGGATGATAGGTAGATGATAGGTAGATGATAGATAGATGATAGATAGATGATAGATAGATGATAGATGATAGATGATAGATAGATGATAGATAGATAGATAGATAGATAGATAGATAGATAGATAGATAGATAGGTAGATGATAGGTAGATGATAGATAGATGATAGATAGATGATAGATGATAGATGATAGATAGATAGATGATAGATGATAGATGATAGATAGATAGATGATAGATAGATGATAGATAGATGATAGATAGATGATAGATAGATGATAGATGATAGATGATAGATAGATGATAGATAGATGATAGATGATAGATGATAGATAGATGATAGATAGATGATAGATAGATGATAGATAGATGATAGATGATAGATAGATAGATAGATAGATAGATAGATAGATAGATGATAGATAGATAGATAGATAGATATAGATAGATAGATAGATAGATAGATGATAGATAGATAGATAGATAGATGATAGATGATAGATAGATGATAGATGATAGATAGATGATAGATAGATAGATAGATAGATAGATAGACAGATAGATGATAGATAGATGATAGATGATAGATAGATGATAGATAGATAGATAGATAGATAGATAGATAGATAGATAGATAGATAGACAGATAGATGATAGATAGATAGATAGATAGATAGATAGATAGATAGATAGATAGATAGATAGATAGGTAGATAGCTGACCCCAAAGTTATTTACACTGACTGTGAAAGAATTAGAAGACATCAGGATGGGTCCTAGATTAGATATCAGATCGTTACAGATATGAGCCATAGGAAGAATACAGGCCAGGGATCCAGGATCAGTATTTTACAAAGTTTTTTAAAAAAATAAACCAATTGGGGGGGCGGGTGGCAAGGCAATCAAGACAAGAATGAAGCAATTCAGCACACACTGTTACCGTTGAGCAGATGAGTTTTAAGTCTGACATTGTCTCTCATTAACTGCATACTCTTAGACAAAAAATGTTACTTAATTTGACCATGAAAGTACATACTTCATTTATAAAATGGGAGCAATAAGACTGTCATTGTTTTACAGAGGAAATTCAGTTATGTAATACATGTAACCCTTTTTCACAATGTAAATAAACAGCTGCCTATCACTAGCCACAGGAGTACAAGAGTATTTACTAAAAGGTAACCAGCACTTAAGCCTATACAAGTGTTCATATTAATTAGTTACTAAACAGTGGACTTCACTGGACTCTAGTTAGCTAAGGACCAGCTACAGAACTGTGTATGGGAAGCACTAAATAGGAATCTTTCTAGAAAATTTAAACTAAGTGAAGTTTTTATGAATTTTGCCCCAGCCATAATCTACATACATGTTAACTGTTATAACAAATATGCCCTTCACCCTGGATCACTGAAGCTTTTCAGTTTCATGCATATTATTATTAAAAATTAAATGTCTGTCTCCAAACAATGCATTATAAATGATAAGTACTTTTTTGCTATTACTCATTACTACTTGCTTTTTGAACATTTGATAAATAGTTCTCTATGGTTAGTGGCTTTTATATACCTTTCAAATGTTTCTAAATCAAGATAATAAGAAACAGTGGTCCCACGTTGCCCATACACACTTAGCTCAGCAGCACCATAGAAATTATGTGGATGTGATTCACGACAAACTGAATGTGACCTTGTAATTCTCGCATCTGTCACAGAGCAGTGTCTCCAGAGCGAGTGGGCCTGGTTCTGCTACAGCTTCCTGCAAAACGTCGATGCTTCACAACAAATGATTCCTAAAGACAGGGCTTCACGTGGAGAGAGCGAGCAGAGGAAGATGCTGACGTTTTTTCTTTGAAATAAATCTGTTTTAAAATTTCAACTTGCTTCCACAATTAATCTTATTATGAGAGCATTTTATTAGAAAGATCATTCTTGGAAAATTAATCATTTAAACTAGTAATAATAAAGCACATTCATAAGGGTACATTTCTAATAATATTTATTTTCTCTCTCAATAGGTACTGTTTGTTCAGGCTGCTCAGAAGGAGAAGTTTGAAGGTTCAGTATTCTGTTTTGGCAAATCCAACAATGAAATGCTCAATTCATTCATGAATAAGAACACAATTAGTATAAATAATTTAGTAAAGTGCTTGGAATAAAAAGGATTTACCATTGAAATTCAGATGGAGCTAAGATAAGAAATGCCACCAAAAGAGAGGGAAAAGGTAAAAGATTTTTAACTACAGGCAAAATGTAAGTATCAGATAAAAAGTCATCTCAAACTTGTCCCTTTACCACTATATGCTCCCACATCAAGTAGATATTTTTATGAACATGTATAAATATGTTACTAATGATCATTTATAAAAGTTAATCAGCTACTGACTTTTTATATTGAATTTCTGTGTTTCTCTTTGTAGAAACTCACCCTTTAAGATAAAAATTTCACTACCTATGAATTCAAATACCACTGTTGGGAAAATACGAAATTTGTAGAAAAATATTATAAATTTAGCTCAGTAGAATAATTTCATGCACAAATGCTTACCTAATACTTTTATAAGAAAATTCACTTTTGGGGGGGGGATAGTATTTAAATACTTAATATTAATAAAATTAAATCTGTCATGAAAGAGATAAGTGGTAAACATTTTTCCACAATTGCTCTAATTTGTCAAAATATAAATTTATAAAGTTATAGCTGAAAAAAGTTATAAACACAAGATAAGAAAATAACACAAATTAAGTACCTAATATGCCTGAGCTTTACCTACCTTGAATCATTTAACACTTAAAACATCCCTGAGAGGTTGATTTATTGTGCCCATCTTATGGATGAAGAAATCTAAGTTTAAGCTGGAAATGCTACATGCTCTGAGTTATAGTTAGTAGAGGTGATGGTATTATGATAAAAAAAATTAAATACAACCTGAGGAAGCAAATGCACCGTTTCTGTGATTTGCAGGTGCATGCAGGTGTGAAGTGGGGTGAGCCACTGGGCCTGGTAGAGGTGTAGAGGGCGAAGTGCCTGGGTCACATTTACCATGGTTCCTGCTCTCAGAATTGTGAAAGCAGTCAGCATTAGCATGAGTTTAACAGTGGAAACTTCCTTAAGCTGTGCGCTCTAGACACCTCACCTGCCATAACCCAGAGAGAAAATAAGTGTCTTGGTCCTAGCCGAGCACAATGTAACGTGTAAAATCTTAGTGTGCGTCTGCCTTCTTCAGCATTTCTGATTCTCTTCTTGTTTTTCAGAAACCTTGGCCACTGTAGAGCCTCTTGATCAAAAACTTGCCTTTGGCAATCAGTTATGAATATCTGCAATGAACCTTTTTCTCTGATTTCAGAATGAAAGAACATAGCTTCAGTTACCTGCAGAATAAAACAAGTATCTTAAGCCTGTGCTCAGTACGAGGAGCTGAACTTTACAGGAGCCAGAAACTGAGGGAGAAAAGCAGAAAGGAAACATGTGGAGGGCCTATTTAGGTCACACATTTTGCTAACCACTCAGTGGGTATTTCCTGAGCACCTACAATGTGACACGCATTATTCTAGGCACTAGAGATCAATCAGTGACAAAATGGAGAAAAAACTCTGACCGAAAAGAGTGCACATTCTAGTAGGGGAGACACAGACAATAAACAAAATAAATTAGCAAATTATCTACAGCCCTTATGCAAAACCAGACTTCAAGGTTGCCGAGAAGATACATTTATCAAGGTACAAGAATAAAACACATTTCATTTAATAATTTGTTACCTTGATTTAAAACAATCAAATATTTATATTTACTGGATGTAGGTCTCCATTTGTACTTTTGCCCCAAGTCTGCAAGTATGACATATAAACAGAAGAAATAAAGGTTATAGAAAAATATACAAAAGAGTGAATGGTATTATGTAAAAAAAATGAGATGGGAATTGCAATTTTTAAACTACTATAAGCCTGGGGGTGGGATGGATGTGGGGTAGAGGGGATCAGTGGGGATAAAAAGGGAACATCTGTAATATTCTCAACAATAAAGATAAAGAAACATTAAAAAATAAATAAATAAAAATAAAAAACAAATTACTATATGCATATATCCTTTTTCATAAAATGCTCCTCTTTATCCCTAATAATATATTTGTTTTAAAGTCTATTTTGTCCGATATTAGCATAGCTTTCTTTTGGTTGCTGCTTGTATGACTATACCTTCTGCCATCCTTTATCTTTTGATATAAAGTATATCTCATATAGATGGCATATTGTCAAATCTTGTTGTTTTTCCAGTCTGGCAGTCTCTGCCTTCTGACTGGGTTGTTAAATCTATTCACATTTAATGTGATTGCAGTTGAATTTGTCTGGCATTTTACTCTTTGTTTTGTTTGTGTTGCATGCTTTTTTCGTTCCTTTATTTCTCCTTTACCGTTTTGGGGTTTTTTTTGCATTATTTGAATATTTTCTAATTTAGCATTTTAATTACTTTAATGCTTTTGTGACTATATTTTTGAGAGTAGATCGTTCAAGAGCATTGATGGAAACCAAAAGCTCATGGAGTACTTTTTTAAGGTTCTAGAAATAATAGCTATCAACACTGAACTATGTATGAAACTAAATGATCATTTAAGAACAAAGTAGAAATAAGCATATTTTCACCAACAGACCTGCAAGTTAAAACAAAACAATAAATGAAAACAAATTCATTATACTAGGTCATTTAGGAAGGCTATGTAAAAGAACTTAAACCTGTATTTGTTATATTTTATCGCACTAGTTGTTGGGTCCGCTATAGTTATTGTGATTCTCCACAGCTCTTTGTTTGAGAGACTTTGTAATTTTAAAAATGATTATAATATGAGAAAATGGATAATAAAAACACAGTGTCATAAATGACAATTTAAGAAACTCTCTAAGAATCAAAGGAAGAAAATAAAGGAAATGTAGCAGGTTGAATTGAGCGGTGCAGTTTCAATTGATAATTAGCACCTGGAATATTGAAAGCAAATAAACGAAAAATAAACAAAGGCACAACAGAATAATTAACTGAGTTGAAAACCATAGTGTCCTTAGCAAATTCATGTGCAAAGTTAATCTTCCATTGCTTCAGATCAAATGAATGCAAAGAGGATAGCAGACAGGTGGATTTTATATGGCAATTTACTAATATCAGAGTTAAAGTTCTTGTTAGTATCCTGGAAAAAAGTCTATTGCCAATTAAAAGAATCAGAAAACCTCAATTTTCTTTTCTTTCTTTATTGTTATTATTTTTTAATAATACTTGAACTACAATGGCACCATATCTATATATCAATGCTGAAAATTATAAATATAGGTATTTGGGAGATGTTGAAATAGTCATCTAATGTTGAATAAAATTAGTAGACAAAATATAAGGAAGATATTGGGGCCTTATGTTGAAGTAATTGATAAATTAGTACTAATAGACATATTAATACTAAAATGAACACCTAATGAACCTATATATTACACCTTATAGTGAAGGTTTTGTAAAACATTTACAGAACTCTTCATAACCCAGCTATCTACTTATTTCAGTTTCATAGGTAAACAAATATATATTTACATATTATAAGCATATATAAGTATATATAAATTCACATATTTATTCATTTATTTAACATCATTGTATTATGCACAAAATAAGGGACCTACTCAGAGGACAGAAATGAAGTGAAAACAAAAACTGAAAGAGGTGAAATTAGGGTTGAAGCTATTGGCTCACCTGAGTGTATCTTTTATTTCCTGGTGGTGTTTAGATTTTTATTTTTTACCATGCAAGTCCCAGTGGACCAGACACAGAATCAGGGCACACCCTAATGGGGTTACCCTACATCCTCCATAAAGTTAAGACTCTCATCCTTCAAGCATAAAGCAGGGAAAGACAACCCTGTAGCACAGGGCATGCCGGGGACATCCACGCTCCCCCTGGCAAGGGCTGCCCCTGTGCGCCCTGAGAACAGAATGAGGGGGGTTGTTAGACGCTGCTGGTGCTCTGCACCCACCTCTCCACCGGGACGAAGCCCTAACCCCAGCTCCTGTGAAGGACGCCTGTTACTGTCACAGCTGTCCCCTCCTGAGAATGGCCAAGCCCTGAAGGAGCCCCTTCACCAGCAAATGCCTTAGGAAGTTATGCTCCTTACAAGGGGCAGTAACAGCCAGCGGCTGCTTGATCTGGGATTACAAAGCGTTGGCCCCTTGCCTAAAAGTGCAACAGCTTTGTGGTTGTGTTTATTTTCCAGGGCTCTCTATGGACTTTAGATGAACCCATATCTTTGTCGGGCTTCTTCCCTTATTCTGCTTCCTTAATCCCCTTACGAAGTTCACCCGAGAGCCCTTCCTCAATAAATCACTTGCATGAGAATCATCATCTCAGGCTCTGTACTAGGAAACACAAGGTAAGGAAACATGCTACATGGAATTGCTGTAAACCATTTGTTATGCTAACAAACATTGGGGGCTATTCATGTCAGACCCACAAGATAGGCTAGTACTCGTTTCTCCTTTCTATGAGGCCTTCCTTTGCTAAGAGGTGTGTCAAGTGTACTGTGCATTTAAAACATCTTTATATGAATGTGTTTACCTGTGTGTATTAGTGAACTAAATATATTCATCTTTATGCAAAGCTTCTAATGGAATTAACCAGCATATCTGAACATTTCCAGGCAATATTACTTATTTTCTGCTAAAATAAAATAGGTTCCTTTAAAATCTTTACAGGACAAAACTCTAGCAAGGGTATGTGTGTGTTTGTGTGTGTGCTGTCCTCAGCTAAAGGCTGGTTGCTTGGCGGACAGTGTATCCTGGGCTGTTTTAGTGTGTTGCTATTTTTATAGCCCATTAAGTGAAGAACTGACCTACTAGAAGAGGCATCATTTCGATGAAAAGAGACCAATGTTGTTGAGTGAGAAACTATAGCAAAATAAACATTTTTGTAAGAAGAGATTGTTAAAGTAGAAATTTCTTCAGTTGAGATGAACCACAGCATGAAAGAATTAAGAAAGAGTATTTCTTTTAAAATAAGCCTTACCCAGCCAGGTGTGGCTCAGTGGTTGAGCATCAACCTAGGATCCAGGAGATCTCGGTTAGATTCCTGGTCAGGGCACATGCCCGGGTTTCAGGCTGGATCCCCAGTGGGGGGCATCAGGAGGCAGCCGATCAATGACTCTCTCATCACTGATGTTTCTATCTCTCCCTCTCTCTAAAATCAATAAAGATATATTTAAAAAAATAAAATAAGCCTCTATTTCCCCCCATAGATCTTTAGAAGTGCTTGGAAATGTTTTATACTTTTATAACTCAACAAATGGTTTCACTAGTTCTTTTTAACCCCTGCATATGATTTTAATGCCCAACAAAGAGTTTTTGTGATTAGATCTCCTTGAGCTTTTGTCAAAAAGCCAGGTTAGTTAGTTTCAGGCTTCATTCTCAGCATTACTTTGGGCTCTGGGAAGGCAGCCAGTACAGTAGCTAAAGATGTCCCAGGTCAAACAGTTGCATTTAATAAGCAAGAGGACTTATATTCTAGCTAGTTAGTCTTTTATGCATACATTCATGCACCCATCCATTCAATAAGCATTCCGTGAATATTCAATATGTGCAGAGAAATATGCAAGAGTCTCAGAGTATTAAAATTGGGCAGTGCACATTTATTCTCTAAAGGAACTACAAGTGTAGAATTAAAAGTCAAGCATTTAATAATGTATCACAAAGCATCATCTACTAAGAGTCTTAGAGGCAATGTAAACATAGCCCAAGCACTTCAGAAGGAAAAGAAGGAAACACAACAGAAGTTTGTTTTAAAGAAAAGGGTTCTTAATTTTCTATGCTCTGGTTAATCAAAAATGAGGGAACCTATTTTAAAAAAGAAATTGAGCCCTAGCCAGGTAGCTCAGTTGTTTAGAGTGCTATCCCAGTATGCCAAGGTTGCAAATTCAATCCCAGGTCAGGGAACATACAAGAATCAACCAATGATGCATAAATAAGTGGAACACCAACTTGATGTTTCTCTTTCTCTGTCTCTCTCAATTGAATAAATAAATAAAATAGAATAAATTGAACATAGATTATAAAGAACTCATAAAATAACACAGACATCCAAACAAAATAGTGGATTAGTATATGAAAATGTTGAAGTATTTTTGAGGGCAGGGAAACCCAACCTCTTTTAGTTAGAAAGAAATGGAATAGAGTATATTTATTTTTATGGACCATCAAATTTCTATATCTTGTAACACTCAGAAGCAGCCATGTCAGATGTGGGAAAATGCTGTCAGGGTTCTGCTCCATTTCATGTCAAAGCTTTCAAAATGAATTTTTGACTAGACTTGAAAACTTTTAACAGTGTACATTTAATCACTTATTGTTCTGTTCTGGACTGAGGCTCTAAAATTCAAGGATAAGTATTCAAAATTAGCAAAAGCCTAATTTCTCCAATCCATCAAATGCCCAACTATGTTCTCTGAGTATCTGGTTGAGTACTTTTGCCTAGATAGTCTTAGAATTTTTTCCAGCTGCGAAAACTACATGAAGACTAAGTTTATGGTGGTTACAAATCAGATGTTAAACTCAAAAAACGTATATACTTTTATTTTATTTATATAAATAAAATACAGCATAGAATTTTCCAACTGACTATTATTCTGACTTTCTATGTTTTGTAATTGATTTTTGCCTACTTGATCTATCGATTATTAAAATATGTATAAAATATTTGTAAATAGAGTGGTAGATTAATCTTTCTCTGCAGTTCTGTTATTTTGTTTAATGTTGTGGCTATGTTGTCAGAGTCATACAAGTTTAAAAGCTATGTCCTCCTGGTGAATTTAAATGTTTATAATTATATAATGAGCCTCTTTATCTCAATAAAACTTTATGTCTCTACTTATATTTTATATTAATATCAGCATGATGAAAACAATTCCCCTTTACTTAACATATCTCCAATATACTATTTTTTAATTTTTTACTTTCACCCTTCCTGCAGCTTTATGTTTATCTGTGCCTTTTGTATATAGCCTCCTTTAACTGTTTTGTTCAACCCTTTGTCTTTTCCTACTGTGAGGATTCTGTTTGCTTCTGCCATGTACCTGGTGGCATAAGTGAGAGCCACTTAAAACTAAAGTCTTAGTTCTAGGTGTTTTGGACCACATAGCTAATATATAATTTTCTGAAAATCATTCTGAGGACTAGATTAAGGTAAAAAATTCTGAGGATAATTTAACCTGTTCATTTAGCACCATGATTTGAGACTAGAAAATTTCCTAGTATTGCCCTGAAAAGTTCAGTAAATTTTAAATTTATTCTCACCCTGAGATCACTGAGACCTCATATCTATATGGAAGGTTGGGTGATATTAACTGTTAGAAAATAAATACATAACTATCAAGAACCAGGGTCTATATTTTGCTGAGAGAAATAAAATGTCCCCCTTCAAACATTTACTGAAGGATTTATAGTTTTCTGTATAATGCACAATAATGGGAGCAAACTTTCAATAGATTTCAGTCCAGCTATTGCTTGTCTTAGTCATTAAACTACACATGTTTTCTGTCCACTTCCCCTCTTGTTTTCCTCTCTTCTTACAGAGTTCAACATGGCTTCACTGCTTTTAAGATCTCCATAGAACAATCTCCATAGCATCTCTCTTCAAAACTTTATTTTTCTGATTTAATAAGTGTCAACTTTCAAACTGTATTTAAACCACTCATCCTTGAGTACACAAACTTGCTTTAAAGGCAACATTTCTCAAAAGTGAGTTCATGATTTCCCCTCTAAAGCTATCTGACCTATGGTCACATGGTGCTATGCAAATGCAAAGAGTCACTACTGGAGCACATTAAGTGTAGATTTTTACAAAGTACAATGTGCAAAGGTAAGGGAGGAAAACTACCAACACTGAGCCTCAATAATGCTCTCAATTCTATTTTTTTAAAAAATATCTTTATTGATTTCAGAGAGAGGAAAGGAGAGAGAGAGAGAGAGAGAGAGAGAGGGAAACATCAATGATGAGAGAGTCATTGATCAGCTGCCTCCTGCAGGCCCCCGACTGGGGATCGAGCCCGCAACCCCGGCATGTGCCCTGACCGGGAATCGAACCCTGGCCGCCTGGATACTAGGTCAACGCTCAACCGCTGAGCTACGCCCAGCCAGGATCAATTCTATTTTTTAAAAATAATTTTCCACTGCCATTTTAATCTTGGCATTTAAAAGATTATTAAAGGTAATGTTATATATCCATTCAGCAAATGTGAAAAATATTCTAAAATAGTTCAATTATACGGTTATTCACGTAGCTTATTTCTGACACTTCCTCTAATATGCAGCTCATTTACTCAAAAGATAATCACATTGCTAGCTAACTCTAATTGTAACTAATTTTTTATATAACAGAATATAGGCTATATTTTATTCCTTCTTCCCATCCTGATTCTAAATTGATACCCTGAAATTTCAATAAGATTACTTACATTTAACTCAAATTCTTCACAATTATCTACTAGGGTTATAATACAATTTTCATCAGACTGCCCACCAACTTAACAACCCAGATGGGATCTTTAATGCTTATTGGGTCAAATATCAGCTCTAATTCATTCAGAACTATTTGTCAATTAGTCCCAATTTATGGATTGAATGTTCAACCATCAGTGATTCTCAGTCTCAGCTGCATATTTTGATCACTTCAAAGTCTTTAAAAATACCCATCTTTTCATACGTTGGCCACAAAACAAGTCTCAATAAATTCAAGAAGATTGAAATTATATTAAGCATCTTCTCTGACCATGTTGTTATGAAACTAGAAATAAATTAGAAAAATAAAACATCAAACCACACAAAAATGTGGAGATTAAGCAACATACTACTATACAACCAAAGGGTCATTGAAGAAATCAGAAAAAAATAGCTAGAAACAAATAAAAACAGAAATATAACACAAAAAAATTCTGAATATACCAAAAGCAGTTCTCAGAGGGAAGTTCATAGCAGTAGAGGCCTATCTCAAGAAACAAGAAACATCTCAATAAACCACCTAATTTTACACATAAAGGAAGTAGAAAAAGAAGAAGAAATAAAATAAATGAAATAGAGACCAAAAAGACAATACAAAAGATCAATGAAACTAAAAGCTGATTCTCTGAAAAGATAAAGAACATTGACAAACCTTTTGCTAGAATAACTAAGGAGAAAAGAGAGCAGGTTCAAATAAACAAAATCAGAAATGAGAGAGGAGGAGTTACAATGGATACCACAGGAATACAAAAGATCATAAGAGACACTGACAAGCAATTATACACCAACAAAGTGGATAACATATAAGAAATGGATAAATTTCTAGAAACATATAATATTCCAAGTCTGAATCATGAAGAAATAAAAAATCTCAGGCCAATTACTAGTAAGAAGATTTAGTCAAATATTAAAAAAACCTCCCAACAAACAAAAGTCCAGGCTTCACTGCCGAGTTCTGCCAAACATTCAACAAACATATAACACCTGACCTTCTCAAATTATATCAAAATATTAAAAAGGAGGGAATGCTTCCAAACTTATTTTACAAGGCCAGCATTACTCTGATACCAAAACTAGACAAGGACACCACAAAAAAAGAAAATTAGACACCAATATTCTCAATGAACATAGATGCAAAAATTCTAAACAAAAATATTAGCACAACAAATTCGACAATACATTAAAAGGACTATATACCACAATCAAATGGGATTTAGTACAGGGATACAATGATGGTTTTAATCTTATACCATACACAAAAATTAACTCAAAATAGTTTAAAGACGAGGTAAGACCTCCAATCATAAAATTCCTAGAAGAAAACATAGGTGGTAAGCTCCTTGACAGTGATCTTAGTGATATTTTTGTGGATCTGACTCCAAATACAAGGCAACAAAAGCAAAAATAAACAAATGGGACATCAAAAAAAGTATCCAAATATTTGCAAATCAATCAATGTGATACACCATGTTAACAAAATGAAGGGTAAAAATGATATGATCCTCTCAAGAGATGCAGAAAAACCATTTGACAAAATTTGACAGCCATTAATGATAAAAACTCCCAACAAAGTGGGTATAGAGGGAACATACCTCAATATAATAAAGGCCGTATGTGACAAACCCATAGTCAACATCATACTCAATGGGGAAAAACTAAAAGGGTTTCCTATATGATCAGTAACAAGACAGGGGTGTGTGCTTTCACCACTCTTATTCAGCATAGTACTAGAAGTCCCAGCCACCACAATTAGGCAAGAGAAAGAAATAAAAAAGTATCCAAATAAAACAGGAAGAAGTAAACCTCTCACTATTTGCAGATGACATGGCAATATATGTAGAAAACCCTAAAGACTCCACCAAATAACTGTCAGAACTAATAAATGTATTTAGTATAAAGTTGCAGGATGCAAAATCAATGTACAGAAATCTGTGACATTTCTATATACTAAAAATGAATGATCAGAAAAAATAAATTGAGAAGGCGATTCCATTTGCAATTGCCTCAAAAAAATAAAATATCTAAGAATGAGTTTAACCAAGAAGGTTATGTCCTGTACACTGAAAACTATAAGACACTAATAAAAGAAATTGAAAAAACCCCGCAAATAAATAAAAAATTCCATGCTCATCTATTGGAAAAATTAATATTATTTAAATGTCTATACTGTTTAAAGCAATCTACATATTCAATCAAATCCCTATCAAAATTCAAATGGCATTTTTCAAAGCACTAGAACAAATAATTCTAAAATGTGTATGGAACCACAAATGATCCTGAATAGCTAAAGCAATATTGAGAAAGAAACAAAGGTGGAGATATCACTCTTCCTGATTGCAAGCTATACTACAAAGGTATAGTAATCAGTACAATATGGTATTGGCATAAAAACAGACACACAGATCAGAGGAACAGAATTGAAAGCCCAGAAATAAAAACACATATATAGACAATTAGTTTATACAAAGGATCCAAAAACATACAATGAAGAAAAGACAGTCTCTTCAATATATAATGTTGAGAAAACTGGACAGCCACATGCAAAAGAATGAAACCAGACCAGTATCTTATACCATACACAAAAATTAACTCAAAATAGTTTAAAGACTTGATGTAAGACCTCAAATCATAAAATTCCTAGAAGAAAACATAGGTGGTAAGCTCCTTGACATTGATTTTAGTGATATTTTTGTGGATCTGACTCCAAACACAAGGCAACAAAAGCAAAAATAAACAAATGGGACATAAAACTAAAAAGCTGCTGCACAGTCAAGGAAACAATCATCAAAACAAAAAGGCAACCTGCTGAGTGGAAGAAGATATTTGCAGTCATAAATCCTACAAAAGGTTAATATCCAAAATATAGAAAGAGCTCATACAACTCACAAATAACAAACAACCCAATTTTAAAAAGGAGAGATGATTTGAACAGACATTTTCCAAAGAATATATTCAGACGACCAACAGACACATGAAAAGATGCTCAACTTCACTAATTACTAGGGAAGTACAAAATCAAAACCTCAATGAAATACCACCTCACACCTGTAAAATGGCTATAATCAAAAAAGAAAAAAAAAAGAAACAAGGGTAGGAGAGGATATGGAGAAAAAGGAACCCTTGAACACTGTTGGTGGAAATGTAAATTGGTGCAGCCACTATGGAAGACAGTATGGAGATTACTCAATACATTAAAAATAAAAATACCATATAATACAATAATCCCTCCTCTAAGTATTTATCTGAAGACAAACACATGGATTCAAAAAGATATATGCATGCCTACACTCATTGCAGCATTATTTGCAACATCCAAGAGATGGATAAAACATAAGTGTCCATCAGTGAATGAATGGATAAAGAAGATGTGACAGATATACAATGAAATACTACTCAGCCACACAAAAATAATGAAATCTTTGCATTTCAGCCCACATAGATAAAATTGAGGGTATTATACTAAGTGAAATAGGTCTGGTGGAGACAGACAAATATCATAATATTTCACTATCTAAAAAACAAAATAAAAAAATGAACAAACAGCCCTGGTCAGTGTGACTCAGTGGTTAGAGCCTCAGTCTGCACACTGAAGAGTTGAGGGTTCAACCCCTGGCCTGGTTGTGGCGCATGCCAGAGGCAACCAGTTGATGTGTCTCTCTCACATCAATGTCTCTCTCTCCTCTCTCTCTCTCTCTCTCCTCCACTCCATACCCCCTTCCACTATCTCTAAAGATCAATGGAAAAAATATACTCTAGTGAGGATTTAAAAAAACGAACACACAAAACAAAGACAAACTCAAATATAAGGAGAACAGATTGGTGGTTGCCGGAGGGGAACGGGTTGGAAGGGGGTTGAAATGGGTGAAGGGGGTCAATTTATAGTACAAAACAGTCATACTTCTGGTGGCGATCACATTATAGTGTATAAAGATGTCAAATTACAATGTTGCACACATTTATTTTATTGATTTTGCCTCAATAAAATAAAAATATGTATTAAAAGTTTAGAAAACATCTGTGTGCCTGTACACAACCAGCTTGGACTGACTAAAATCAGTCGCTATCTTTTCCTTTAAAACATAATTAAAATGTGCATACTAAACAAAAACACAAACAACAAAATATCTTTGGACCCCCATCACATGCAAATTAATTTAGGATCTCTGTGCATGGAGACCGGGATTAACATTTTTGAAACTTCTGCAGGTAATTCTATGTGGCTGTATTTGAGACACACAATGTTCATAAACCCTTCAAATTCCATCATTAGTTCTCAAGTATTTACTGCTTTCTATGCCTTTTTCTGATAATTCTGGTCAATACTAGTATTTATTATAGAATACCATTCATATCCTCTCTCTCTTGCCCTGTCCATGCATTTTACTTTTGTGGTTCTAGAAGTTACATGACTCTTTGAAAGTAAGTTGAAAATACTAGAAAGTAGAAAAAAGTTTTTAATATTTTTGGGATTCTTTTCCCATGAAAATACCTTTGAGATTATCTTGTTAATGTTTTTTTATTGTGTCTATTTTTATGTACTTAATATATTTTGAGTATTTCATAACCAGCTGTGTCACTTAGTGATATTACATAAACATTTTGCCATGAAAATATGATAAATATATTTTTAATTTTTCCATGTTGCAATGGACTGGTTGTGTTCCTCCCAAATTCCTATACTGAAGTCTTAACTTCCAATGAGATGGTCTTTGGAGATGGGTCTTTGGGGATGTAATTTGATTTAGATGAGGTCATGAGGGTAAGCTCTTCCCTCTCTCACTACCCCTTCTCTCCTCTTTTCCCCTCACCCCTTCTCAGCCACTTCATGGACATGAAACTTATTAAGGGGCAGTCAAACTACCCTAAAGTGCTTTTCATTTTCTATTCTCACTAGAAGAGCCAGAATCAGAATTCCAGTTCCTTTACATCTTTACCAACACTTGGTATAGTTAATTGTGATATAATAAGTATGTAGAGGTACCTTATATTTTAATTTGCATTTCCCTAATAACAGAATTTTCAGTGTTTTTTTATGTTGACAACTGTATATCTTTTTTGATCATATGATTTGTCATCTTATTACCAAGTTTTGACATTTTACATGTATTCTGGAAAAAAGTCCTCTATTCAAAATATTTGCCAATGTCTTTTCAATAGCTTTTCCAGAGAAAAAGTCATTAATTTTAATGAAGTCTAATTTGTCAATTTATTTTTTATTGGCTATCTTTTTGGTTTTGTATATAAGAAACTCTTACTTTACATAAAGACTTTTTTCCTGAGTTCCCTTCTGTAATTTTCATAGTTTGGGGTGTGTTATTGATATATATAATCCATTCCCAGTTCATTTTTGGAGGTTATTATTTCTTTTTTTAAACTATGGATAACCAACTGCTGCAACAATATTGATTTAAAAGATTATTCCTTCTCCTCTGAATTGCTTTTGTAGCTTCATTGGAAGGTCAATCATTTATTTATGTTTATCTCTGGACTTTCTTTTTTACCGCATTTATCTATTTCACTTATGCCAATATCTTCATGTATTGATTAATGTATTTTTATAATGTGTGTCGAAATCAATGTCATATACTCCAGCTTTCTTCCTCTTTCTCAAAGTTGTGTGGCTATTCTCGGTCCTTTGCCTTTCCATATGAATTTTAGAAATACTTTAAACATTGACTTCTACATTACAAAAAGATTACTAGGATTTTGATTGGGATTGTATTTTATATTCAGTTTAGAAAGATTGAGCGCCTCCCTCTTCCGCTCTCTCAGTTCCCACCCCTTCCTAAGAGAAGGTACCAGCCAGGAAGACAACCGTCGCCAAGAACCAATTTGCTGGCAGCCAGGTCAGCGGGCTTCCCAGCCTCCGACAGGGTGAGACATACATTTCTACTGTATAAGGCCCTCTTCCAAGCAGACTAGGACACGTGACATCCCATTTTATATGTTATCCATTCACCTGGAGTTATTTTAAAACTCATTGCTATGATAAACTCACAAAAAGCATTTTTACTTATAAAGATTTTACTGTCTTTCTGAATATTTCATAAGGTGTCCTTCCCCCTCCTTCCAGAGGAATTTCAGGCATCCAACGAAAAATTCCAGGCCAGAGCACCTGATCAACCTTGCAATGTCAACGCTTCGTGCTACCTAACTGGAAATAATTCTAATGCTTTATCCTTAAAGAGTATTCAAATCAACTCTATATGGTATGATGATGCCTTGTATTATCCTTTTTGCTGCCTACGCATGTTTAAATTTCAATTTTATCACGTTTACACATTTGTTTCTGAAAAAATAAGTAGGTTCTTTTATGCAGAGAATACTATTGAATTTCCTTTCCCTACAGATCTGAAGATACTGAGCAGATATTCAATAAAGGCTTAATGAATTAAAATAAAAAGAGGAAAAATGTCTTCTTAATTTATCACTTTTCAAATGTTTTCTTTATATAGTGACCATGTTTAATAGACAAAAAATTAGTATACATGGCATGCCACTTGTGAATATGCCTCTGGGAATTATGAGATATAGACTAATTAGAACTGGAGATTTACGCTATCATACACAATTAGAAAGGTTTGTTTTATTTCAGTAACAATCCTCATCATTATATTGGTACATACAAATGAGCATAGGAAAACAACTAAATAAAATTCATTTTTACTGACCACTCTGTTTTACCTTATAAAGAACACTTTCTCCCTTACTGACCAAAATACTATTGTGTCATAGCCACCATAACTCAAGCATACACCTGAGTCAAAATGCAACACTGGATATTTAAAACTGTGTTTTTCCTAAGTCTTTACAAAATTAATTTACCTGGCAATTTGAAATCTCAGAGAAACTCACATAAACTGAAACTCAAGAGTTCTTCAAATCACAAATGGGAACTGGGCAAGATGATAATATAATTTATTTCCATTTCTGAATTGTACAAAACTCATATGTTAAAAATGCTAGTTGCTGCTCTCAACCTAATTCTTTCCAGTGGAGAGTTAGCCTGGTTTAAATTCCCTTGTTTAATTAGCAGTGATGGCATAGTGGCCTTTCTTATTGACTTGGAAAGTATGAGAGAATGTAATCACTTTGAAAGTTATGACAACAATTCTAATATTGTTGAAGTAGGTTCCAGTTGTTCTGAAGTTTTTCCTTCATAACTTTAGGCTTTTGCATTTTTATCTATGAAGCTCAGCTTTATCCTAATATATATATGTATATATATATAATTTTAATATTTATCTTAAATATTGACCCTAATCATCAAAGGAACTGCCCTCCTGTTACCTTACCAATTATTGAAATAATCAAATGAGCTAACTTCTGTGAATCTGCTTTCAATTTTACTTTGGGCCATACATTATTTATTCAGTATAATTTTTTAAAAAGCTTTTACTGTTACATAAAACAATCCAAAGCAAGCACTTAATAATATTTAAATAAACTCAATTTCCTAAACTATTTATTAGATACCCCAGTTTTAAAATTCTCGCCTGTCCATAAATATGATAATTTTAACATTTGCCATCTATTTCCTTCCCAGAAGTAATACTCTCAGCAGGCTCACCACTTCTGACATTTTCTTTCGTTTTACAGAGATAAGTGGCATCCTGGAAGTGCCTTCCCTTCTCCCCATCGCATTAGCATTCATAATATTAATTGCCAAAAATTACCAGCTGCAAGAAGTTTTATCTAACAAAGCTGCTCTATGGCTTTCTCAAGACAATTTAGTACCATTTATGTCCCAAGCAAACACTTAGGTATGTAAATAGGAAGAAGCCCACAGTATAATTAATATTTAAGAGATAAAATGTCAGACTCAGCTAAGCAATTTTTAACACCCTTCACCCCTCCACCCCTTCGCTTTAACGGCATGTTCATCCTGGAGATGAGCTCTGGGATTTTCCTGAGAAAGCTACAATTGATCACAGCTAAGTGTTTTGCTATAAAGTGCCAACAATTACCAAGGCCTGCAATGCTGAATTCAGGTTTGGGAAAGAATATATTTAACTCTGAAACTTCGATCACTCATTTGAATATTTCCACTGAAATCATTTATTTAAGCCAAGACAGCAAGTTATTTAAATTAGGTTAGTACAACAAAGATATAAATCAGGGTCAAGCAAGTCAGAAGGCGTTGGCGGGGATAGCAGTCTTCACAATTTGATACATATTGATTAATCACCTGCCAATAAAAAGCTGAAAATTGTATTCATCTCAAAAGTACAATGAATTCAAATTACTTCTATTAACCAAGAGGTCATCTTTATTCAGGTGTGTTGGTGATTCATGGGACTCACATCGATTTCTGTCACTCACTGAAGTTAAGGATTCTCTTCACGTTCTAAAGATGATTTACAGGAAATAAAATATATTCAATTATTTAAAATGTTTACTTATTATGAAGGAGGGGTGACACTGTGACATTTGTAATTCTGATTTCTAAATCAAAATCCCAAGTTCTTCCTTCTTGAACATTTCTAGCTCTTTGAAGGAGCTAGGGAATGAAATAGAAGGTGGCATAGTAAAAAACTAGGAAAAGACAAAGAAGGAATAATTAAGTAAAACCATCTCATCCTAAAAAAGAGTTTAGATTTTAGCAAATGGCAACATTTACTATGAGTAGGACTGAGCAACCACAAAACATTCATTGGATAGTTAGAACTAGGAGGTGAGATAAAAAGGAAGCATCAGCACAGAGGCACAAAATATTTCCAAGATACTCAAATAAATAATTAGAAATCTGCAAGAGTGAAGACATGCAGAAAGGACATCTTGACCATTTCCAAAATATATGCCTTTAAATCTCTACCTATGTATAAGCATTTTATTTTCTACCATAATGAGTTTTGGGGTTTTTCTTGGTTGAGTTTTTATTATATGTCTGCTACTTCAAAGTTAGTATCCCAAATGTCTTTAGCATCATTCTCTTATTGTAGCAGGAAAATTCTTCTAATATAGCAGAAAGTTTTTCTCATAAATGTTAAGATACAGTCATAGGTTTATGTGACACTGTTGGAAAATTACCTATAGCATCTAAGAGACTGCAGCTCCAGAAATGTGACCTATAACTTAGTTCCTTCTCATCACCACATATTAATTATAAAACAATTTCTATATTTTATAGAAAATTCTCTAAGATAACTTATACATACTCTATTAAACAGAGAATGTTAAATCTAATACTGCTTTCAATTTTTAATGTTTATCATTTGCAAAATGTATTATCTGGCCACAGTACAGTACTACAAAATGTGTTACATTTCAATTGCTAAGTGGACACACCCCAAGATGCTTGCTTTGAAAATATCTTATTTTTTAAAATATATTTTTATTGATTTCAGAGAGAGGAGGAGGGAGAGAGATAGAAACATCAATGATGAGAGAGTCATTGATCGGCTGCAACCTGCAACCCAGGCATGTGCCCTGACCGGGAATCAAGCCCTGATGGCCTGGATCCTAGGTCGAAGCTCAGCCGCTGAGCCACACCAGCCAAGCTGAAAACATTCTTGTTTGTATGATCTTATCCTCTCTCTGAAAGATCTGTAATCTTCTTTTGTTAACAAGCATTCAATCTGCCTTTAACAGTCTCTACCTCAATTCAAATTTCTTCTCTATAATTTGAAAATTGAAAATGCAAATTATTAGCATTGTTTATAAAATACGAAGTAAAATATTTCTAAGTGAAGGCCTGAGGAATTTATATATTTAAATATGTACATATCTGTATATATGAACACATTTTTCAACACTTATTTTGGCTTCTCAAGCATCTTTGAAATTAGTTAAAGCAATTACCTGAACTTCTAGTTAGTGGAGTTTGCTTCTAATATTAACTAAGGTGTGACTGAACTATTGTTTTTAGATATAGCCTTTTAAGGATTCTCTGGTTAGCAATAATAAATGAATGGCAAATATTTCATGACAATCATCTCTTTAGTAATAGTTAAGCCATGTATTTGCTAAACAATAGCCTAAAATAAGGCACAAAGAGCCATATAGCAGGTCCTTATATGCAGCAAATCCAGAAAAATCAAGATTATGATAAAAGATTAAGTGATCAAGAATAACAATTTAAATAATTGACCCAATTAAGAATTGGGTAAAGTATTTGAATAGACATTTAAAGAAGGGATATGAATGACAAACACAAGAAAAGGTCATCAACACGATGTTCCACAGGAAGAAGTGCTGCCAAGATGTCAACTTTTCTCAGCTTGATCTACAGATTCAACATAATCTCAATCAAATCCCAGAAAATTATTTTGTAGATATTGAAAAAATCATTCTAAAGTTTATATGGAGGGGCACAAAAAACAGAGTAACCCACACAATACTGAAAGAGAAGAACAATAGGAGGATTGACACTACTCCATTTCAAGACTTTTTATAAAGCTATAATAATCAAAACTGTGGAATTGGCAAAAATAGAAAAATACATCAATGGGACAGAATAGAGATCACAAAAATATACCCATATAAGTATAGTCAATTGATCACTGACAATGGAGCAAAGGCATTACACTGGAGAAATGATAGGCTTTTCAACAAACAGCGCTAAAACAACTGGACATTCAAATGCCAAAAAAACCCCACACAAACACAACAAAAACCTGCATTTAGACACAGACCTTATACCCTTCAAATAAAGTAACAAAAGAAATTGTAGAATGAAATGTAAAAGACAAACTATAAACTCATAACAGATAACACAGGAAAAAAACCTAGGTGACCTTAGGTTTGGCAATGACTTTTTAGATATAATGCCAAGAGCACAATCCGTAAAAAAAAAAAAAAAGATAAACTGGACTTCATTAAATTAAAATTTTCTGCTCTGCAAAAGACAATGTCAAAAGAATGAGAAAACAAGCCATGGACTGGAAGAAAATATTTCCAAAGGACACATCTAATAAAGGAATGTTATCAGAAATATTCAAAGAACTCTTAAAATTCAACAATAAAAAAACTAACACCCCAATTAAAAAGTAGACCAATGACTAAAGAGATACCTCACCAAAGAAAATATACAGACAGTAAATAAGCATATGAAAAACACCACATTTTATGTCATCAGAGAAATATAAATGAAAACAACCATGAGGTACCACTACACACCTACTGAAACAGCCCAAGTCCAGAACACTGAGATACCCAGTGCTGGTGAGGATGTGGAGTGATAGGAACTCTCCTCCATTGCTTCTGGCAATTAAAATGCTACAGCCACTTTGAAAGATGCTTTGCAGTTTCTTACAAAACTCTTACCATGCAATTCATCAATTGCACTCTTTTTGTTTACCCAAAGGAGTTGACAAAGTATGTCCACATAAAAACCTGCACATGGATGTATACATGCAGATTTATGCATAATTACCAAAACTCGGAAGCATCCAAAATGTCCTTGAGTAGGGTGAATGAATAAATAAATTGTGGTACATCCAGACAATGTAATGTTTTTCAGCACTAAAAAGAAATAATCTATTGATACACAAAAAAACATGGAGAAATCTTAAATGCATATTGCTAAGCGAAAGAAAGCCATTCTCAAAAGGTTACATACTTTAAGTTTCCAACCATATGACATTCTGAAAAAGGCAAAACTATGGAAACAGTTAAAAGATAGGTGGTTGCCCAGGGTTCGGAATGAGGGAAGGAAGGAACGAATCGATTAAGCATAGGACATTTTGAGGGCACTAGAAATACATGTCATTCTGTATGTGTCAGAACCCATAAAAGGTACAACATGAAATGTGAACCCTAATGAAAATTATGGGTTATAATCAGTTATAGTGTATTAATCTTGTCTTATCAATTATAACAAATACATATGTATATGTTAATAATAGGAGACTGTATATGATGCACAAGGGAGTATATGGGAACTCCATATTTTCTACTTACTTGTTAGGTAAACCTAAAATGGTTTATAAAAATATAGTCTATTAAAAAGTAAGACCATGGGAAAAGAGAATAGAGCAGTACAGAGTAACAGACAAACGGAAACTGCAGAGTGGGCGCAGCTCAGCCGGCCCAGGCGGGAGCGGTGCAAGGCCTGTTCCGCAGTAGGGATGAGATCTGATAGAGCCACAGGCAAACTCAAGTTTATCGAAGTACCAAGAGAAGCCACTGAAATGTATTAGAGGGTGACAGAACCAACCTGTGAAACAATAAGAAACATATATTTTGCCTCTGTCCCAAGTTCCTGACACAGGGCTCTAAATCGTTTGGTTTTCTTGAGTGTTAGAAGTAATAGGAGTGTCTTTTGTTCCAATGAGGTGACTCTTGGTGGGTCTATAGACACCTTCTGGATAAGGGCTGGTTGCCAGAGGAATCGGCCACGTGGTTAGAAGGATGAAACTTTCACCTCACATCTGTATTTCTGGAGAAGGGAGAGGGACTGGGGATTGATTTCAATCACCAATGGCTAATGATTTCATCAATCATTCCTGTGTAATGAAACTTCCATAAAAGCCCCTAAACGATGGGGTTCAGGTTTGGGGAATGCAGTTGCATGCTGGGAAATTAGCACCCCTCAACCTGATGAAGACAGAAACTACTATGCTTGGAACCCTCCGGACCTTGCCCCATGTATCTTTCCATTTTGGCTGTTCCTGAGTTGTGTCTTTTATAATAAACTTTTAATAGCACATAAAGTGTTTTCCTGATTTCTGTGAACCATTCTAGCAAGTTATTGCAACTGAGGAGGGGGTTGTGGAATCCCTGATTTAAAAGCAGATTATTCAGAAGAACAGGTGGCAGCTGAGACTTGTGACTGGCATCTGAGTGACGGATGTCTTGTTGGAATGAGCTCTTAAATGTAGCATCTGTACAACTACTGTAGTTGGTGTCAAAATTAAATTGAACAATAGGACACCAAGTTGGTGTCCCGAGAGCTGAAGAATTGGTTGGTGTTGGAATAACCCCACGTACTTGGTTTCAGAAGTGTTATGAGTATGGGGTAGGGAGAGGAGGGTATAAAAAAAAGAAGTGTTATGAGTGAAACAATACAAACAACATAGACAATAAAAATTTTGAAGACAAAGTTTAGAAAAAGTTTGATGCTGGTGGTGATGGGAGGAAAATAGGTGGTTACTTAAAGAAGAAAATGTTTAAAGCTAAATCAGGGTAGAAGAGATAGGCAAGCTTTCATAGAAATTCTATTAAATCCAAGGCAGCGATTTTCAACCAGTGTACTGCAAGAATTTTTAAAATATGTGATACCTGACTATTTAGTAGGAGGGCACTGACCTCTTTTCCCTTAGATTGTCAAATAAAAAAAATGAGAACACAGCAATAGCCATCCCGTGTGAATGCCCTGTCTTGAACCTTAAACATAAACATAAACATATAATTGAGTTGCATTTTATTGTTCAAGTTTCATAATAAGGTTGCATCTGGTTAATTCTTGGTACCAGGAATCCTTATATACAATTATAGGCACCTGATATACTTTTTAAAAAGTCACTTTGGAGTAAAAAGGGTAGGTAATTACTATTATTATTAATTTTTATAAATAAATAAAAATTATACCTATGTATTTGTCACATCAGCAACAATATTATATTTTTCATTTTAGTATTTATATTATAATTTTAGTAATTTATGTGTGCCATGAGATGAAAAAGGTTGAAAACCATTGCTCTAAGACGTCTCATCTCTACAAATAAAGTGGGAGTTCAATGTATTTCTTAAGGATAAAGTAGGAACACCATGCACTGCATTAAATAAAGAGACACTATATGCCCTTAAATAGGAATAAACAATAACAAATTTGATCCCAGCCTGCAAGGACCTGACAATTCCCCATGAACTCCAGAGAGAGATACCATGGATTCTGTGTCCTGCTCAGGAGGGTAGAGAAAGATGATCATCTAGATGTCAGGTGAAGAAAAACAAATTCTGTAATAATTGCTTAGAAAAGGTAAACAGTAGATATCAATGAGGTTGCCACAAATTTGAAAGCAAGCAATACTCAAAGGAATAGTTTTCCATATCATCATTTGAAGGTTGATATAACCTGAAAAATCAGCCCATGGTCAACTGTGAAGACTTCAGTACTTGAACTCAGGACTTCGTATTTTATATCCCTCAAACTGAGACTTTATGTTATACTGTGTTAACAGGAGAGCATTAGTTGTCAATTTTAAGTTAAGATAAATTGTCAAATTTATATGATTTTATTCATAGTGATGATTCTTTTGTTTTATTTATTATTATTATTATTATTATTATTATTAACTATCTTGAGTTCAATGCCTTTATTAGATAAACTATCTTTGACAATTTAGTTAGTTATGGAAAGTTTTCCAATTTTATATTGAGTTTTCCAGCTGTATATTGATCTCTACATATTTTGTGGGAAACTATGGCAACTTCAAAGGCAAGTGTTTTAATAAACCACAAAGCACCAAGGATTCTAGAACAATTAGAGCCCATATACCTCTAGTAAGAGACAGAGGAGACATAGCAATAAACCTTGTTTCTGGATAGAGAAGTCATAAAAACAGCTATCATGTCAAACAATGGAGAAGCTGGGAGAAATGTAAATTTGAAGGGAAATGAAAGAGTACATGCCCTACATGAAGTGTTAGAGAGTTCAGACTCAGATAATTCTTATAACAAATTGGTGAAAGCACAATTTATTTTCCCTATTTTGCTGAAGAGAGAACTAAAGCTTAGAGAGTTAAGGATACTCTCCAAGGTCAAATGGATGGTAAAAGATAGAGATGGGATATAAACAATTTACAAAACTAGCTAATTCATCTATTCATGTGCTAACAACCAAAGGAATAAACAATAGATATATAAACATAGCTGTTTACCTGCAAGGTGGCAAAGGACATGCCCATTGTTGCAGCATCTATGCTGACAACTGCTGCAAGTGATTTCTCTGTGAGTGTCATTGAACACTCACTCTCCGGAAGAGATGGAATAACCTCTACTAAGGTCATTCTGATGGGGCACTGTGGAAATCAGAACTCCAGCCAAACTACTGAAGTGTGGAGTCCAGATAGAAATGAATCTGTTCTGCTAGTTCAGTTTCACTCTTTGAAGTTGGTAACACATTGGCCTGACAGGAAACCTACATGTTCATAAAGTATGAAAGTGCGATTTCTTTTTAATTCAACTGCTTTCAGAGGCAATGGAGATACTGCAATTGAACTGAACTGTGCTGTCAAAGTCAGTCTAATGATTCGATTTGTATAGCTTTTGATAATAGACTTTCAGGTCAAATGAAGATACAGTAAAGAAAGCAGTGCACAGGCAAATTGTCTCAATTTAAGTTTAATATGACAGCGAACAGATGGAAAATCCAAATGATCATTAAAAACGAAGAAATTATGGGGAACAGAATATATGGATGTAATACATTTGTATGTTTGCATATGTAATACAGGCAGGAAGAACTTTAGCTTTTTGTTAAATGTATGATTTTAAAATTACAATTTCAGGGATGTAGGAAACATTAGAATTAACTATTGAGTATCCACAGGATTCAAAATAAACCACCTAACAAAAGCTATAACATTAATAACAGCAAATATCTATACAAAATAGATAAATGACTGGCATTAATCTAAACACTTTACATGTTTTTCTGTATTTAAGCATCAGCAAAGCCCTTGGTAGGTCAATATCTTATAAAGTTATTCTTTGCTGTTGAGAAGAAGAATGACACGGTAAGAGGGAATTCGAATATTTCTAATCCAAGTTACTTGGCGAATCAGCTGTGTAACCTTGCATAAATCACTGTTTTCTCATTTACAAATTTAGATCCAATGTAGTCATACTTTTTCCTTTAGTTGTTAAGTTTAAATGATATGATGCATGAGAAATTCTTTAGAGCGCAGAATCTGGCCCAAGTAAGTGCTTAGTAAAAAAATGAACTTTTATACTCAATGTCATCATTTACAGATGAAAATCTAAGAGAGAAGAAACTTGTATAATGTCACAGCATTGGAAAGTGACACAGCTGAGACACTGATGTTTAGCAAACCACTTTACAATCTCCAAAATGTCTTAGAGAAATATAAAATTTAATATTATTATTCCATTCTGATTGATATTAAAAAACCTGCCCAACTTCATTATCTGCTTTGATAAATAAATACTCCTTTAGTTAACATTAGGTATCTTTTAAACTTAATGTCAAGGATCAAATCAGTCCATTTTCCCTTTCTTAAATATATCTGGATTTCTCTTTCACATAGACTATAAAACACAAAACAAAACAGTTCTGATGTCTGAAAAGTATGTATCATAAAATAATAATATTTCTACAAAATTAATCTTCAAGCTACCATTCAACTTCTTCCTTTCCTTTAAAACTGAACTTTTCAAATGACAGCCTTAACAATTCCATTTATTCCTTAATTCATTTAAATCATTCACACCCCACACTTGATTAATATCTGGTGCCATAACTGCAGTCATGTCCTACTAGACCTCTTCACAAGGACTGACTTGAATGGCTGCTCTCTACTTGCTCATGGAACCCTCCCTGAACTACCTCCTTATGTCAGACTTTTCCTCCTTGGTCTCTTTCACGTAAACTTCAATCAACTTTCTCCTTAATTGTCAAAGATGCTGGGGTTTATTTTGACCTGTCCAACATGCAATATGATCCACACATTTTGAGGGCTAGAAAAAGTTGGTTTTGGTGTTCCAGTGGTCAAAACAAAAGGAGAACCATAATTGGAGTGTGCTTTGTGTGATTTCAGAAGAGTAGAAGAAAAAAACCTCCATCGGCCCTTACTCTTGATTCTTTGTCATTTGTCTAAGAGAATTAAAGAGATTTCCTAAGTATTACAGATATAAGATCAATATCTGAAAATGAAGTACATTTTTACACACCAACATAAAAAAGTTAGGAAATGTACATTTAAAACACTGAACTTTACAATAATAACTGAAATATAAAGTATCTATGCATAAATCTAACAAAGTATGTGAAAGACCTTAATGAAAATAATAAAACTTTATTGAAAGGTTTAAATAGGGTTCACTAACCAAAGAAATATTCCATGCCTAAGGTTAAGAAGACTCTCTGTCATAAATATTATGTTTTTTTCTCTCTCAAATTAATCTATAAATTGAATGCTATTTCAATCTTTATTTCATAGAAATCAAGAAATTAATTCTAAACTTTATAAGAAGCTCATATGTCCAAGAGGAGTAAAGGTTATTTTATAGTAAAATAAGATTAGGTACTTACCTTTCCAGACATAAAAACTTAATAAAAAGCTCTAATAATTAAAACAATGTGGTATTTAAGCAGAGGTATACAAATTAATCAAGGAAACAGGATATAAATCCTTCTAATAAGTGAGAGAAATTTTATGTGTAGATTTTTTGCTTCACATCACCACAGAAAGAATGGATTGTTAAGGATATGATGCAGGAAATTGTGTAGAAAATTGTGTAAGAAAAATATTCATGAACTGGAAGAATCAACATTAAAAGATACTCCCCAAATTAATCTAAACACAATGCAATTTCTATCAAAATACACACAAGGTTTTTGTACACATAGACATACTTTTATGAGATGTACATGTACAGATAAGGGCCCTAAAATTGCTAAAAACAATCCTTTGAAAAAATACAATCTAGATGGAAGAATCACCATACCAAGTTTTAAGGCTTCCTATATAGCTGCAGTAATCAAGGCCATGAGCTATTGATAGAGCAATAGACACTTACATAGGTCAGTGGAAACAAGTGAGTTTTGAGAAAGTGCAAGAACAATTCATTGGAGGAAAGACAAACTTTTCAACAAATGGTGCTGGAGTGATTGGATATTCATATGCAAAAACTACAACAGAAAGAACATGAATGCTAATTTTATACTTTCCATGAAAATTAACTCAAAATGGAGCATAAACTTAAATGTAAAATATGAAACACTGAAACAAAGGAGAAATCTTTGGAACCCAAGGCTTAGTGAAAAGTTCTTAGACATTATACCAAAAGCATGGACCATACAAGAAAAAAAATCAACAAATTGGACATCAAAATTAAAACTTTGCTCAGTTCAACCTGTGAAAAAAGTGAAAAACAAGCTACAAACTAAGAGATATATGCAAACCACATATCTAACAAAAGACTTAAATCTAGAGGATGCAAAGCATTCTCACATGCAATTATATATATATATATGATATATGCATATATATATGATATAAATGTGTATGTATATAGAGATAGATAGATAGCATATAATGAATAAAAGACATAAATAGGCACTTTATTAAAGTGAATCTAACTAAAGATCGCAAGTAAGCACATGAAAAAATGCTCAAATCACTAGCCATCAGGAAAACGCAAATAAAGACTTTGGGTATAATATCTCTACACACCTATCAGAACAGTTAAAACACTATCAAAAATACTATATTCTAGCAAGGATGTGGCAAAACTGAAGCTCTGCTACATTGTTGGTGGGAATTTAAAGTGGTGCGGTGACTCTGGGAACATTTTTTCATTTATTTAAAAAAGCTAAACATACATTTGCCATAGGACCCAACAATAATATCCCTTGGCATATATCCCAGAGAAATGAGAACATATATCCACACAAAAACACCTACGTGATTGTTCATAGCAGTCTTATTTGTAATTGTCAAAAACTGGAAAGCAACTAAAATGCCCTGCAATTGGTGGCAGTTAAAAAAAAATGCTACAGTCATATCATGGAATACTTCTCAGCAATAAAAATGAACACATTATTTTAAAATGCAGCAACTTGGATGTTGAGCAAAAAATAATTTAAGGAGGTCATATACTATATGATTCTATTTATATGACATCCTCAAAATGACAAAGTTATACAGATGGAGAGCAAATTAATGGTTGCCTAGAGTTAAGAATTGTGAAGGGGAGGGAGTGGGTGTAATACGAGGAACATCTGTGAGGTGAGAGAATATTTCAGCGTCTTGGTTGTGCTGGTGACTGCATGAAGCTACACATGGGATGCAATGACAGAATTTCTGCACTCAGTGCGCCCATGTAAATGTCCGACTGTTGCTATTGTACTGTATACAGTTATGGAAGATGAACTGGATGAACGGTACAGGGGAATCTCTGTACTCTGCAATTTGTCATGTATCTATAATTATTTTAAAATTAAAAAAATTAAATTAGATGTAATTACTGCAGACTGTTGATTTCAGACTAGAAAAGCCTTTTTAAAAGGCATACAGAGCACAAACTATAGAGGAAAGGACTGAGCAATCAGATTAAATTAAAATAATTTCTGTCGATAAAGAATAGCATAAGGAAGTAAAAAGCCAATGCAAAGGTTGAGAAGAAATATTTATGAAACATAATCTCATACCTATATATGACAACACACAAGGAAAAGAGAGAGGAACGGAAGGACAAATAGATTAAAAAGTACATGAAGAAATTCACAGAAGAAACAAAATGGTTAATAAACATTTTACAAGTTCTTCTGCCTCATTGGTAACCAGAGAAATGTCCATTAAAAGATCAGGTAACGTGGGGTGGAGGGAATCAGTGGGGATAAAAGGGGGGACATCTATAATATTCTCAACAATAAAGATAAAGAAACAAACAAACAAAAAAAGATCAGGTAGCATTTGTTTGAGTATTTAAACGACCTTTTCCTTCCAGCACTAAAGCTGGTTGGTTGTCTTCTTTGCCTCCCTGGGTATGGGAAGTATATTTGCTTGAATGCTCATGGATCCCGCTAAGAAGTCCGCCCTCCCTGCCTGTCTCTCTCATCGGCAACAGTCCTGTGATTTTTAGGAAATACGTGACACCTTTCATGATATAAATCTCAGTAATAATTTTTCTATAGAATTTTCTTCTTTTAGATATAATTTTTTCACATGTTTACCTGATACTTGAAGTTACTTCTCATCTTTGTGGTCATAAATTATAAATATTTTGGATAATAACCTTTAAGTGTGCTCCATAGTTTTGATTTTCTCTCTAATCTTGTTTAACATTTTCCCCGTTTACTTCGTGTTTCTTGCTTTCATTCATTCTTATCTTTGATGTTGCTGGCCGTGCATTTAACCATGTTTATTCCCCTTGATACTGTTTCCTGTGTGGCTCACAATGCTAGGACAGGTTTATTTCATCATCGATCCCTTTTTCTGGTACTCTATATGTCATTTATTTCTGTATTTTTCCAGAGTTGTTGCGCTTCCGTTTGAGGTGCTTTAGCAAATTTATTAAATTATTTAACTTGCAATATGTTTGGAAGAAATTTTATTTGTTCAATAGGGCCTCTTCTTTTTCTACCAAGTGACCCTTTGTGGCTTTTGTTTTAATTGTTCATTTCTTCTTGATCCAGAAAAATTGTCAAAATATGTTTTTGTGTGTTTTTACGTGCATGAGCGTTTTTGTACAATATTGTATGTCTTATTTGCATGTCTGTGTGAAGTACTTTCATTCGCATGTTTCACTAGACTGGCAGCTTCAGGGCACCAGTTGCCTGGAGTCAATCACACCCCATTGTTTGGTTTCTAATTCAGCTGGTGCCTTAGTGCCTCCCAGAATCATCTACTCTCAGAGGACACAACCCTCCTCTACATTCTCAAAGAAGAAATTTAGAGTTTTCCCTGAAGGATACCGTCTTTTGCAGAATCAAACACTACTGGCTTTACACAAAATCTTCAAGTCCAGCATCTTCAATGATCTCCCTTTAACCTTCAGGGCATTTAGCTGCCCTACTTTATATATTGTTGCTGCAAAATTTTATTTCAGTATAGTTAGGGTTTTCTCTTTCATTGTAACATTTGTTGACTTCTGGGAGCAGAAAGGAACCACTGCTATTTTAAAACCTAGTATCATCTAGTAATTTTATTTTTAATAATAGAAAGATTTTTTCCTATACATTTAGATGATTTTTAATAGACAAATGGTCTAGTACTTTAAAAGCAGTTGTTCATTTAGTTTAGTGTAGTTATAACAAAGGGAACATTGTGCTTTACAAGGTTATATTTCATGTGGATGCTAAACAACAACAAAAAGATGTTTCCTTTTGATTATAAAAAGGGTGCTTTGTGATGGACCTGTTAATCTCTGTTTCACAAGACCACCATGTAGGCAAGAGTGAAAAAAACTGTCATAACAATACCTTTGTGCATTATATGAGAGGACTAATACTTTACATGGAAGTAAAAATCTCAGCAGTTCTGAAATTTTGCATGGTCAGGGCAAATGTATCAATACAGTTCTGTCACCAGAAGGAGCCATGTTGCATGGAAAGATGGATGTAAGCCAACAGTTGATACAGATTAAGTATTGATAGAGGTTTTCTGACCAGTGCTAAACTGAACAGTCCCTAAGAGGTTCAGGAAACATTATCCTATAACAGTGAATTTGTGTGTTAATGCTGTTTCCACTGGTACTACTCATTATACTGTACTGGGCTCTGAAGATAGGTTTCCAAATGAAATGTTAAAGTAAAAAAAAAAAAAAAGGCCTGAGGCTGAGAGGTGAAAACCAATATTGGATTTAGCAAGAACATTAAACAGAGCTCCTTAATGAGCTGATTCATAGACCATTAACCCATCGTACAGCAAGGAACATGACAGCAGATTGCCTGCACCTAGAAAATGGAATCTTTCTTGGCTTTCCAGAATTAAGATTCATGTGAATAGTTCTGTCATCTATATTCTATTTTATTTTAAAAGAAAATAAAGGAGTGTATGGATCTTGCCTTTTCTTTTAAAAAATAAATACTTTATTGTGATGAAAACATTTAACACATCTATCCTCTTAAAATTTTAAGTGTACAATACAGTATTGTTATTATAGATATAATGTTGTATAGCAAATCTCTAGAACTTATTCATTCTAGCTGTTGAGGACTTGGAACAGTGTTTCAGAGTTTATAGCAGTAATTGAGTACTTTTTATATTTACAAGAACATTAATTTGAGGATTAGTTTGAGTTTTACTTCATCAGAATGAATGTTAATTTTCTATGAATGTGAAGTAGAATATGATAAATATATGATATTTTATGTAAGCCTCATGGTAACTAATAGATATGCAAAAGATTATGATAAAAAAATCAAAGCTCCAAAAAGACAACAAAGGAAACCACAAAGGAAAGCAGCAAGATTAAAAACAGAGAACAAAGGATCAAGGAAACAGTGGAAAACAATGAACAAAATGGCAGTAGAAAGTCCTTATCTATCAATAATTACTTTAAATGTAAATGGACTAAATTCTTCTGTCAAAAGACAAAGAGTGACTGAATGAGCACAAATACAAAATGCAACAATACACTGCCTTGAAGAGACTCATATTAGCTTTATGGACACATATAGTCTGAGAGTGAAGGGATGAAAAATGCTCTTTCAAGCAAACTTATATCAGACAAAAAGGACTTTAAGTTAAATACGGACAAAAAGACAAGAAGGTCATTACAGAGTGATTGAGAGGTCAATCCATCAAAAAGACATAACAATTATAAATATGTACTCAGCATTACAGCATTTAAAAGTAAAAAGCAAATACAACTAAAAGGAAAAATAAATAGTAATACAATTATAGTTGGAGACTTTAATATTCCATTCTCAACAATAGATAAACAATCCAGACAGAGAATCAATAAGAAAACATTGGATTTGAATAACACCAGAGGCCAAAGGTACCAACAGCAGTAGGATACACATCCTTCTCAAGCACACATGGATACATCATATGTTAGGCCACAAAACAAGTCTCAACAAATTCAAGAAGGTAGAAATTATATCAATTATCTTTTCTAACCATGATAATATGAAACTACACATCAATAATAGGAGGAAAGCTGAAAAATTCACAGATATGTGGAAATTAAACAATATATTCCTGCACAACCAATGGATCAAAGAAGAAATCAAAAGGGAAATAAAAAAATATCTTGAGACAAATAAAAATGAAAACACAATATAGCAAAACCTGCGGGATACAACAAATGTAGTTCTAAAAGGAAAGTTATGATGATAACTGCATACATGGAGAAAAATTCTTAAATAAATGGCCTAACTTTACACTTCAAGGAACTAGAAAAACAAGAACAAACTAAGCCCAAAGTAAGCAGAAGTTAGGAAAAAAAAATAAAGATTAGAGCAGAAATAAATGAGAGAATAAGAAAACAAAAGATTAACACAAGAGTTGATTCTTTGAAAAAGAGAAATAAAATTGACAAACCTTTAGCTAGACTAACCAAGAAAAAAGAGAGATCTAAATAAGCCTAAGAGCCTTAAAATTCAGGAATTGTGATTTCCAAGTTGGCGCTCGCATCTATCATGTATATCCTCTGAAGAGTTTCTTGTACCCGTAGAATAATTAGAATACCTTTCTCATGACTTTAGAGAAACACAAAGATCTCAGAGAGAACTATTGTGAAAGTGTTACATCTAGGTGCATCCTGTCTTCTCCACATGGTTAACAATACAACCACTGCTGTTCCTTGGAGGATAGCTGATAGTGTGGTGGCTGCTATCATCAACAGCTCAAATGGAGCCATGGAACTCTCTCCATCTTGTGTAAATGCACTTTAATTTCCTGTGCTCCTCATGAGGAAAGGTTGTGCTTCCCTACATAAGACGGGGAGAGGACTTCAATTACAAGTACAGACATACCTCAAATATATTGTTGGTTCAGTTCCAGATAATCACAATAAAGCAACTATTGCAATAAAAGTAGTATTTGTTTTACTTTCCTTTCTGAGGGGACAAAGGAAGCGAGCTCTCCTGCCCACCCAGTTTGGCCATGGCTCATCCTAATTTTCTCTAGGGAAATTTTTCAAGGGTCTTGATGTTCCCACCCCCGTTGATCAACTTCAGTTGCCATTGGATGGCCTTTGCATTTTATTTCTGTTAAAAAAAAAAAAAAAGGCATTTTCAGGTGTTTTTTTGTCTCCAAAGGGAGAAAATTACTAATCTGTTCCCTGCAGAATAAGGTTTTCGCCTTCATGGTATGCAGTGTGAATGGACTGTATCTAACAGTAACATCAGTTGGGTTTTATTTCTCACAGAAATGACAGGTCCCCCTGGAATTAAGTTGACCTGATATTTCAAAAATGGCAGAGTTTTAGGGTCCTTCATTTCGCTGAATAGAGCTGTAGATGTCACCCTTTCCACCAAGCATAATATGTTTGAATTTTTATTTGTGACTCCTTTCCAAACACACACAATATATTCAATGTTTCATCAGTTATCATACGCATCTGCTACACATTCTATTTCTCACTGTGGTGGCTTGTAAGCATGATTTCAGCACAGAGTTATTTCTGTAAATAGAGTTATTTCTATTTTGTGTCTCAACTTATTCTCACCAATCTCTCCCAACCCACACTTCCTTATTATTTTCTTCATTGTTAATACCGAATGCCATAAAATATTGTAAGTTAGAACCTCCTAAATGATATTTATTGAGAAATGATCTCATACATAAAGGCTATGCGAATCTAAAATTTGAACGTTTAAATGGGATATTTTATCAAATTCAACATCAAACCAACAATACACTCTATAATAACAGTTTGCCAAATGGAAAAATGTCGTACTTTGAATGAACATTATCCTTCATGTTGATAGGTGAAATTAATGAAATAATTAAAAAGCCATAAGAGGAAAATGAAGAGTGTCAGAAGACACCAAGATTGAAAACAAACTATTTCCGGCATGAGAATGTGATTGAAAACACACACAAAAACTTTCTCCAAACTCGAGAAGGAGAATAAAGTTTTACTCACAAGCTGAATAATTTTCCAGAGGGTTACTATATTTTCTTTAATATTCCAGAACTAAGTAAATCTGGCTTATGGGACAAGGAATATTGTTCCCGTGATTTGTCAGGATTAAAAAGCTAATCAGCCACTATATATACGTGCTTTTAAAGAACAATTTTATGATCCTGCCATATTTTCTATGAAAAAATCCAATGGCCTTTTCAACATAAGAACTGAGAGACACCAGCAGATCAACACAAAGTACCTCAAACACCAAACCACACTGCAGGGTCCATTGCATATTTATGAACTAGAAAATTCTCATTAAAAAACACTCTTGTCAGGTATTATCCCATTTGTTATGCTTAGACACCCTGTTTTCTCATGTTTTTTCACAGTGTAGTACCTATTAGAAAACTACAGGATAAAGGTGAGAAATTATCAAATTTCCTTGCTTTTTGTTTGTCTGGTTTTTTTTTAGGAGAAAAGGGCACTATCCAGAAACCTTTCAGTCGAACAATTCCCAGAAAAATGTAATTTACTTCTAAACATTTGACTTGTACAAAAAGTCAAATGAACTTGTTCCTTAATGAAAACTTATTCTATAATGAGAAAAAAACTAGCTCTATGATGAGAAAATAATTGTTCTGTGATGACAGGATCTTATTTGTATGTGTTGTTCTCATGCCAAGCAGAAGGAAAAATAGTAGCTTCCTGGTGTTTGAAAACTGAAGGCATAAGAGAAAGGGCAATAGGGAGCCCTGTTATCCCAGTCACAACTCTTATATTCATCCACTTTGTACCCATTTTCTCTAGTGTATGTCCTCTTGAGACCCTTTGGTGCTTCCCACAGCATGGGTCATACAGACTATACCTGTATGGTGAAATCCTTTATTTCTCCCATTTTGGATTGGGATATTTTTGAGTGAATTTTTGTGCTTAAAGGACACAGAGAGAAGGAAACAAATAGGTGCTGCAAATTCCAGGAGGGGATGTTAAAGCCATTACTCACAACAGTGGTTATGAGGCAAATCAGAAGCAACTGTCACCAGGAATGGAAATTCCCACTCTATTCTGTTGTGACAAAGGAAGATGCTCTCCTTTATTGCCATGAGGTTTTTCAGCCTAGGAACTAATAAATCCTAGATTTGAACTTCCTGTCACGCTGACTAATACAACCATATCTGCAACAACTACTCAAAGTTATAAACACAACCTAATGAAAGATTATCTTCATTTGTTATTTCTACAGACACACACACACACACACACACACACACACACACACACACACACATATATTCAATAGACAGATAAAAGGGCAGAGAAGCATAACTGCTTTGTTGCTTTGTTGAAGCATGAATGTATTCTGGGCCAGACCTAATTCAGCATCTCTTCCAAGATGAAGAACTCAGAAATCTCTTAAAAGATGAGGAATATCTATGTTCTGAGCAGACAATAAACAGGACTCTGGGGAGTCTGGTACCTCTGAACTGATGAGCCAGCAAAGATCAGCAGGAGAAATGGCTGAAGGTCATTGTGTACATATCTTGAGGGATCGAGGATGTTTAAATCATTATGCAAGGTAAAAGCCCAGAAAACCACCATTGTGGGTAGTGTGATGTGCCGTACAGATCCCCTTCAGAAATGGATTTATTTTCCCAACTGCTGGAAGAGCCAACAAGGGACAGTTCTCAGTTCCTAGCCCCTTTTGGGTTAACGCCCCCACTGAGGAGAGATGCCTTGTTCAAGATTATTCCCCCTTGTCAGGGGTTTTGCATCCAATGACTGAGCATATAAAGAGCCAGTCACCCCACTCCAACATGTGACAGTTAGAACTCCCTATGAGGACATCTGATGGTTCCCTTGAAATAAGTTGCTGCTCAAATTCTCCTTCTGCCTGGTCAGCTTCCTTCCCTTGCCTTGCCTTCCCTTCTTCGGGTATTGATTTCAAGAGACCTCCTAATAAACTTCCTGCATGCTAATCTGCTTATTGAGGAAACCAACCTCATACTTCTAGGTAATTTGGGCCTTTACCAACAGTAGTAAAAAAGATGAATGCTTCCAAAGTTAGTTGTTTGTCCTTTGCATATTTTTCTACCACCTGTGGTGACCCTAATGCCTTGAGTGCACATTGAAGGGTTTAGGAAAATTAGAAAAAGGCAGATGTAAGTGTTCCTAATTGATCCAGGATAGAGATGCTTGAACTCCCCAAAATTTCTTATATACTTTCAACTGAGAATTACAATAGTCTTTTCTCTTTATTCTTATAACTAAAGTGATGAAAACTGTTCCCCATATATGCGATGGTAACTCCAAGTTTCTCAGCCAACTGACAAAAATTTACTTTGTAATAATTTACAACACTTACACAAAAATTTCATGTGAATGACTCAGTAAAACTAAGAAACGAACAAGAAACCCCACGTAAAAGGAGAAAGTGACATTGATTGGTTATCTTCTATACACATGGCACTGTGGTAGGCATCTTAAGATATGCCTTCACTCTTTGGACAGCAGTGTTGTGGAGTTCATATTCTATTCTATATTCTTTCTACACACAAAGTAATTAAAGCTCAGAAAGATTAAATTACTTGCTCAAGGTAAGAGAATTGAAGGCAGCATTTAAATAGCCATCTAAAACACAGGTCCATGTTCTTTCTCTATGTTACACTCCCAAAGATTAGAAGAAAATAGGAATAATTTCAAATCAGATTACATTTTAAGAATGTAGATTTTATTCATTATAGAGTTTAGATGGAACAAATCACAATGTCTTCCTCCAGCTAGATTATGGAGCACATAAATCCCTTGTAATCATGTAATAACTTCACAGATTTGCTAAATCAAACCATTTTCTCACTTATGCACTTTTGCTCTCTATTCTGGTATTAAGGCTTATTCAGTAAAAGATTTATTGTAGTCAAACCAAGCCTGAAAATAGCATAAAATTTTATGTGCAAAAGTTATTTCTTACAAAGAAAAAAATACTTATGCATAATAAAGGTCATGTCTTGCACTGCAGTCTGGACATTTGTATTACTGTGAGCCAGCCAAATCTTTGCTACCATATTCCACAGTGTGAACTGCCTGCTCTTAAAATTACACTTTTACAGTACAATGTTTTAATCCATAGTCATTACAAAAAAATTAGTTACTTGATACAGTATCTCATTGAGAAAAGGTGTTTTCTGAAATCAAATTATTTTTAATAACAGCACTGAAAATTTGAAAACTATATTTGGTCATATTTAAATTTTAAGATGATAAAAATAAACTAAAATGAAAAGAAACTAAGACAAGTACTTTAGTTCACTTGTACTAAATAATTAAGCCAAATTAATGGAATGGGGTGATATTGATTGTGTATTTTTAAATAATCACATCAACTGATTAAGTCAGTTTGTAAGTCCTTGGAAGGTTAATTAAGGTGCCAAAATTGAGGGCTTCCATGTGGCAAAGAGATCAGTTCTAGAAGATAATTGGTTACTCAGACTAAGGCAAAAGTAAGACATCGTGCGTATCACCAGTATTGTGTCACTGATTATGCAGTGGAAAGAAGGACATGATCTTAAAGCCACAATGCGTTTTTGCTTCTCTCAGGTGCTGGAGCTCAGCCAAATAAGGGACAAATAGAATGACTCATGAGCGTCAGATCTTGTCCTTTGCTCCTCTATCCTTCCAGAATCAGAAGCTGTGACTGAAAAAAACAGAACTTACTTCATTCTGCCTAATGGACAATGGACTATTATTGTCTTGGGAAGATGCATTAGTCTTATCTCTATGAACTTCTGCTTGTATCATTATAATAAGACAATTACATTTGCACTAGACTATATAATAGACCTAGATGTCCAACAATGAATAACAATAATTGATTATAGCTCATTATAATCTCAAATAATTTGAAGCAGGGTTGGATTTTTAATTCTGCAGGGAAACTTAGTAGTTTGTTGACTGTCTATCCTGTCCATTATCTGAACCCAGTCATGAATCAATACTCTAAAAGTATGATTGATTACATAGACAATTAGATTTGAATCAACCATCCCATATACATGTATTAAACGACTACTAAATGCAAGATAATGTCTAGCTAGTGTGAGGATTTAAAAATATATGTAGTCCATGACCCTGCTTTTATGGATTTTATACTACAGCTGAGACAAAACGCCAGTGCAAAAAGTTGATGTTGCAGAAGCCTAAGAGTCAAAAACAGACCAACAGACCACGCACATTACCAACAATAAAAAAAAGGAAAGCCCACACAAACAATGCAAAAAAGTTCTTATGGTACATTTCTTTCTATTTCATTGCCGTGCAGTTATTTTTTGATAAAAGCTAAAACAAAACAAGGTCTATGTTGCTCTCTAATGTGCTGACAAGAACCATAATGTTTTAATCCTTCAAAATCATTTCTTGGCGCATTATAGCCAAAAACTCTTTGAAACTGGAATCTTTAAATCAGTTTATACTTTGTTAATCTTATTATTGAGTTTTCTAATTAGGTGTTCAATTATGATATACTTTCAGCTAAAGCCAAATAACATTACATAATGTTATTGGTGTACTTTGTTTGTTTTAATTATAGAATATGCTTCACTATTCAATTGAAGTAAATCATAATTCTGACTTTAGAACAAATTTTAGATCCTCTCATTTTATAGTAAAAATCCAGAGATATTATAAATCTTGTCCTAGGTAAGTTAACTGGTTGGTGATAGTTGTGCTACTAGTCAAGGTCTCTTTACTCAAGGGTCCAAGACTTTCCCTCTCTCCATCTTTGAATAGAACTTTACATAACAGAGAGAATTTTCGCATTTCACATCCATTATTACACTTGACAATTGTAATACTCCCATGAAGTATTCCATGATAATGTGTTAGGCGAAGAGGTTGATATTTACTGAGAGGATGCTGCAAGTCAAATATTTTCCTAGGAACTTACCTGTTCAGAAAACTGGGTTCATCAAAGGTGAACTCTCACACCCAGTGTTGCATAACTAATACGAAAACAGAGCTGGGATGTTAGCCTAAACTGTTCCGACTCTATTCAGTATCCTGTCCAATTGCCACTCTGCCCAGCAATATCATTACATTTGGTTTTCCTTATCTTAAAATCATTAAACAAATACTATGCCTAGCAAAAGATATTACAGCTGAAAAACAGAAATAAATATGGCTAATGCCCTGTCACTAATGAGCTCACAGACCTGACGGTAGCTAATATGTATTTAAATAAACAATTATAGTGCAGTGTGATGAAATGCTGTATTGGAGATACTTTCCTATTGGGTATAACGGGGACATAAAGTCTCTCAGAACTCTGAGTGATTTCCTTTCTCTCCTTAATTAAGTTAAAAAGGAAATATGAGTAATATATCTGGTTATAGAATTTGCCATGTAATAATATTTTAAGCTGTGTATTAATTGAGATTTACATTTATTATTGTGTATATGGTAATATTGACAGTACATATAAATTATCTCAAAAATTATATTAACCTTGAAGCTTTTAACTATTTAATCCTCATATGCATTTATAATCAATTATTATTTAGTCATACTGTTTATGCTACTTTCATACTGTCAAAAGTAGGAACCAAAACTTAAAAATACAATGGAAGAATTGCATTGGTTTGTACATGCATTTCTAGACTGAGATGAGGAAATATCCACTATACTGAGAAATAAGAATTCAATTCAGTCCATAAGGTAGAAAATTATTTCCTCCCAAAGAAAATTTCAGTTTGACTGTGGAAAAAAATAACCTTCTCGAGGTTTACAATGTGTTATATATTCAATTATGTCTTTGTAGAACATTGCTAAAGTGAATTTGTGATTTCAAATTTTTCTGAATCAGAAAGGTGCGCAGTGAGTGACAAATCTTTAAATTTGAGGGGGAAAAGCGTTGCTAAGTTTGTGCTTGTACTACCATTACTAATAATATTTCCGGAGTGCTTTACATTTATAAAGTTTTTTAAAAATTGCATATATTAGCTTACTTGATCCTTAGAAGCAGCCTGTAAGTTTGACTAACTCTTGCCATCCTGTTTTAAAGATAATGAAACTGTGACTCAAAGAGGTTAAGTGACTGAATCTATCTCATCTGCTAGTAAGAGGCCAAGAGGATAGTGCGGCCCAGACCATCAACCCAGCCCTTTCCATTATAGCTTGTTCCTATTAGTTGTAGGATGTTCCCCATTTCTCTGGAATTATCTATAACCATCCAGCAATAAAATGTAATATATGCTTTTTTATAGATGTAGGTTTTTAAAAGTCATATTTATATAGTTTACATAGAGAAATTTCCCCTTTCTCGTGGCCAGTTCTGTGAGTTTTGACGGACACCTATAACTGTGTAACCAACCACCATGCCTAAGAAGACGTGAAAGAGCCCCATCATCCCAACACATTCCCCTCTGCCCTTTATGGGGAACTCCACCCTCTCACTCTCGCCTCTGGCAACCACTGCTCTCTCTCCCCCTGTAGATTTACCTTTTGAGAATGTCAGAGTAATGAAATGATATGGTCAGTGCCAACTTCACGGGATTGTACCCTGTGCAGTCACAGGGAGCCCTGCATTTAGAAAGGAGCCATGCTTGATTCAATGCTCTGCTGTTGCTGTATTGAAAGTCTGAATGTTTAATAGGCCCCATATTTCCACTTTGCATTGGGCCCTACGGACTATATAGCCAGACCAATGTAGGTATTTGGGTTCTGCTTCGTTCTTTAGCATAAGACATTTCAATTAATCCATGTTGCTGTGTACAGCAGTTTGCTCTTTTTTATTGCCAAGTGATTTTTCCATTGTAAGGATCTACCATAGTTTGTTTATGTATTCACCAGTTAAAGAACATTTTTATTATTTTCAGTTTGGGGGAATTATGAATAAAATTGCTATAAACATCCACATATACTTTTTGTGTGAACATAAATTTTTATTTCTCCTAGGTGTGACCTAGTAGTACGAATGCTGGTGTGTGTGTGTTTAGGTGTTTGGAGAACTAGTGTGTGGGGGAGGGGTATTAAAATGACAGTAAAGAAGAAATAAAACTTACAGCTGGTGAATTGTATGGTCTTGAATAAGTCACCTGATCTGTTTCCTAACTCAGCAATATTTTGTATATTGGAGGGAAATGAAAGTAATACTTATGTAAATGTTCTAAGGTCTTTGGAGATGAAATTTATAATAATAAAATTTTAGGGCTAAATATGTTTCAAAATTCTCTAACAGGTAAGCTTTATTTGTATCATTTTCAATAAATATATTTGTTGCCCTAAATAGGTTTAGCCTAAATTAGATCTCAGAGTAGCACAGCTTTCTGTACAGCTAGAGTTCACTAACATATTTTATGCACTTAGACTCAGTTAAAATAAAAAGTAATGTTAATTCCAACCCACGGTTTTTCTGGGGGGAAAAACAATGAGTTTCATATGGGTTTATAGCATCTGCTGCACTATGCCAGGGTCCGCCTTGTGGAAGCAGGCCCCCTCAAACCCCAGTGTTCAGTTTCTCAGCTCAACATGGCCCCTTCACCTTTCTACACCTTTGTGTTTCTATCTTACTCCCTCTTCTATTTTGTTAATCCCTCCCTTTAATTAAAGTATAATATTTATGAGTTTTTCCCTCTGATGTACTAGATTATTAGCTCTTCAAGGACAGAAAGCACGTCAGTGATTTCTGTCTCCTTAGACCTGGGAAACTAGAAGTACCTCCTACAAATAGGCAAGAAATCTGAAAACCACAGTATGAATCATCACTTCCTTACCTAAGATTGACATTATTCAAAGGCACATTCCCTTACTCCCTTTGACAGTAGTTTCTTACAATTTAGTGAGGGACATATTGCAGGTAAGTGACACCATTAATGACCCAAAGCAACCTGTGGAAATTAAGAATCTGTTCAAACACTTGGATTGTCTCATGTTCGTAGCAAACATGGACAAGATCTATAAAACTCTAAACTGTTTCTGAAATATACTTTCAAAAGACTAACTCTTAGTCAAAGTTCTTTCATAATTTTATTATCCTTTGGAAAATAAAACAGAGAAAAACATGTTCCATTGTTTAAAAGCAAAACAAGCTTCCAGACTGAACAAGATACCATAGACTCATCTCCACCTGCTCCTTCCTACCAAATTCAACTATAAATCCTAGAAACAATTCAAGTAGCACCCCAAGGAGAGTTCTAAAAAATGGGAAGGGAAGGCTGGAGGCTGGAGCTGAGAACTAGTGACCAGAGGAAGAGCATAGCAATAGGGTCCCTCTCCACCAGCTGAAGGTGGCAATCCAGACCCAGAATCTCCTGACCCAGACAACGAAGTTAGGTTTATTTTCTAAATGTGACCACCATAATATACCCCATCCCACATGCTTTTATTCAATGGGAAATTGACCCTTCTTTCACTGAGTACTGGTGTCAGTATTGAATCTGGGCAGACTGGTGTGCCTGCCTTGATGAACAGAAAACAGGAGAAGCAACATTGCATAACTTTTTAGACTTGGTTATAATAAGAAACATGGCTCTGGTTAGATGCTTTCAAACATGTTCGGCAACAGTCCCACTCCTGGTATTCTTGTCCTTGTGCAGTCTTTTTCCCCTTGAGTCTCAGCTAGACCCAATGACTTGCATCTAAAGAACAGAGGATGGCAAATTCAATGGGATGTGATGTCCATGAATAGTTTATAAAAGGCCGATTTTCCTCTTGCTGGATTTTCTCTCTATGGCCTTCTCAGTGTGCACGCATCCATGAAGCAAGCTACCATATTGTAAAGCCCCACATGGCAAGGAACTGAGGATGGCTTCCTGCCAGGGCCAGTGAGAAACTAACTTCCCTTAGCCCAACAGCCCAGTAGAAACTGAATCCTAACAACAACTAAGTGAGAAACCTTAGAAGCAGAAACATCTCTAGTCAAATCTTAATAAGACTAAACCCCAAATAATCACCTTGATTACAGCCTATAAGAAATCCTAACACAGAGGATACTGCTAAGAGATGTTCAGATTCTTGACCCAAAGAAGCAATCTGTTTCATTCCACTGTTTTGGGGTAATTCTTTACACAGCAAGCATTAACTAATAAACAACTTCCACTTGGTTCTGTAGGATGCTTGCTCTTGGAAACCAGCTAGCATTCTAGGAGAGTACCAAGAAGCCATATGTAGACATTCTGACAGCTCCAGCTGAGATCCTAGCTGACTACCACCATCAACTACAAAAATGTAAGCAAGAGTCTTCATGTGATTCCAGTCTGCAGTAGCTGAGCTACCCTAGAGGACACCTTGTGAAACAAACATGATTTGTTTCCACTGAACCTTGCCCAAGATGTAAATTTGTGAGTAAAACAAATGATTATTTTTGCTTACTCCAGGAAATTTGGGGTCACTTCTTATAGAGCAATAAATAACTGAAACATTAGGAGACATAAATATTTCTGTTCATTTAATGTCTCTGATTTATGATTAAAAGCCTAACTTCACATTCAAGCCAAAGAATACATTTTATTTAAACATTAAAAAACATCTTTTTCTACCAAGAGAGGACTGTTCTCCAATGGTACAAATGATGGAGAATTTACATTTACAATTTGTTTATTACATTAGAAATAAAATTATTTACAAAATATATTTTCATACTTGTAGAACGGAGGACACACTATTCCATTTCTCCTTCTTTAATGACCAATAGAACCATTAGATTGTTATTCTGCCATACAGTTAACTGGATTTTGGTAACTTAGGACATATTGAAGAAGAGAAGAGGTAGACTAATGTAGGCTCAACTCAAATACAATTTTTTTTTTATAATTTAATTGAGCTATAATTGAAATATATTAAATTTTACATTTTTAAAGCACACAATTGGCTCTGCTTCAACATTATATAACCTTATGAAACTACTACCACAATCCAGATAACAAACATTTTTATCGCCCTCCAAAGGTTTCCTCTTGCCACTTTGTAATCCATCCCTCTCTTTACTCCTGTTCCTGAGAAAGCACTGATCTCATTTCTTTCCCTATAAATTAGTTTGCATTTTTTGACAATTTTATGAAATATTTGCGGGTAGCCTCCCTTTTTGCCTGCTTCTTTTGCTCAACATAATGATTTTGAGATTCACCCATGTTGCATGTAAGGATAGTTCTTATTGGTGAGTACTATTCCAATGTATGGACATACCACATTTTTTCATTCAGTTTATGGACATTTAGCTTTTTCTAGTTTATATCTAGCACTAGTCACTCTACATATGTTTGGGATTCATTGCACTCTTCTTAAAACACATTTTTCCTGAAGTACACTGGCGGATTATTGTTTTAGGCCGACTTCTTTTTACTGTATTCAGAATTGAGTTTCAGTATTTTTTATATAATTATATTCTGCTTCTTTCTGACTGTTTCACTTTTTCTAGAAAACATCCTTAAGAAAACTCCAGAGAAAAAAGTATGTTATAGGCATGCTTTCTGAGTCATATTTCTATTACTATCACAACTAAAGATATTGTTAGTATTGTTAAGGTTCAAAAAAGTTTTGTTGCCTTGTTTGTCTCCTTTATCTTCTTCTATCATTAAGTTTCTAATAAAAATTACATAAGGCAGTCAGACTTCAAGTTATTTATTTGACTTATATTGTGAGGTAAAATTCTAACTCTTTCCCTGGAAGAATGTTCTTCGATAACCTGAAATGTCATGATGTACGTCAGTGTAGGTTTATTTAAAAGTTACATTGAATTATAATTTACATATATATAAATTTTACATATTCATCAGTTATAAGTACATGTTTAAAGGATGACTTGTCAAATTTTAGTAAGTGTATGGAGTTGTGCAATAACTTCCTTAGTCCATATTCAAATAATTTCTGCAATTCTCAAAAGAGTTCCCTTATGCCCATTTGCTGTCACCTCCCAGCACAGGAAATCACTAAATTGCTTTCATTCTCTGTAGATGTACCTTTTTTAGAAATTGTATATAAATGAAATCATGGTCTTTCCATGTTGTAAAATATATATATATATATATTCTTTCTCTTTATTGCTGATAGGTATTTTATTATATGAATATACCACATTTGGCTTACCCATCAACCAGCTGATGTCTGTTTGATAGTTTACGTTTGAGGGCTATTATAATAAGACCATTGTAACAATCATTTACAAAAGTCTTTGTGTGGACATGCGTCCTAGGTTGATACCCACCTAGTTGTGGAATATCTGGTTTTTATGTTAAGTATATAGTTAACATTTTAATAAACTACTAAACTGTTTTCCAAAGTGCCCATTCATTTTACATTTTCATCAGCACTGTATGAGTGTTCCAATTTCTCCATATCTTTTCTAATCCTTACTAAATTCCTTTATTTTTTATAACTTTTTATAACTTTTTTGTAGATTCCTTAAGCTCTTCTACATAAATGATCATGCCATCTGCAAATAAAAAAAAATTACTTATTTTCTAATCACAGTATTCTTGATTTATTTAGCCTCTTTATCAGAAACATCTAAGAAATTACTGAGCATAAGATGTGAGAGCAGACATCCTTGTTAGGTTCCCTGTTTTTAAGAATTATTTAGTTTTTCATAATTAAATAAAAGTTTTAGATGTAGTTTTTTTATAAGTGCCTTTTGCTAGGTTAAGGAAGTTTCCTTCTATTTGGATATGGTGGATATTGTGAATAATACATTATTGTCTGCTTGGATTGTGTTGTCTTTAAAAAGTAATAGTTCTTTGGAAGACAGCTCATTGTAGAACAGCTTGATCTCTTTGAGGTTTATATTTAAGTATTTCTTGAGTCTTTAGGGCTAATCTAATCCCCTTAGAAAGTGTGAGCCTCTGGATCCTCTGCTAAATGCCCCAGATTTCAACAAAGTCTCTGTACTTTGAATGGAACTTAGATGTTTTCTAACATTGTGAATTCCTGAGCAATTTTATCTGACAGCACTCTGATAGTTCTTCATTTTGTTTCCAGAGTTTCACTCATGATTGTGTAGTGTAACAACCACAGACACCTTTACAGATTTCTGAGGCTCTTATTTTACATAGGGGCCTCTTCTCCAGTAATCATCTAAGTGTCCCAGGCTTGCTAAACTTTTTATCTCAGTCTCCTACACTCAGCATAGCTACTGAGTTCTGCGGTGTTCCTCTCTCTGTGGCAGGTGTCTGACAATGCTCCCAGGCAGAAAGCCACTGTAATAATTGCTTCCAATATCTAAATATATTTCATATATATATTTAAATATCTTTAGCTGTTTTCAATGAAGGGCAATTCCTTTACCAATTCAATCATGATGGATGGAAGCAAGAGTCTCTTCCATTTTTTATAAAATCTAAAGATTTTAAATTATTGTCTCCTGGTCTCTTTACTAATATTTTTATTCCTCTACTATAATTTTAATAAGCTGATCATGAAGGTTAGCCAATATCTTTGCACAGACTGACATTTTAAATGAAAAGTCTTAATATAATTGTCTGCTACCTTGTTTTTGAAAAATATCTTTTGAGAAAAGGAGCACAACTTTTGTTAATTGCAACAATAGTTAGTTAATCAAGAAGAATCTGGGGAATTTCTGGGCTGCTACATGGAATTATGAAGTGTGTTATGTTCCTCAGCACCTGGTATGGTGATTTTAGAACAGTGAGAACATTCAGTGTCTTTAGGTGTTAATGTCCTAGGCATATAATAAACACAATCCCATCCAATATCTGTAAAAAGTAAATATTCATATTTCCCCTTAAAATCACTCCTTGACATTTTAAAAATGCATTCAGAATCATGGGATACAGGGGAAATCCAAGGGAGAAATGATTGTCCGCCTTAAACCCAATGTATGCCTGTCTGACTCATGCAAAAAAGAAGACCTAACATGGCTTGCTCTATTTCAATCATTAAGCCACAGAAAGATTTTATCAATCCATTTGTCAGTATCTGAATATCACTGCTCATAAGTCACAAGAGAGTTCTATAAATGGAAGTATTCTAACATATTTAAGAGATTAATCCTACAGAATAGAATGTTTTGACAGGACTCTGATCTCCCACAGGGAAAGCTCTATAGTCATTTCCTTTCAAAGTGGCAAACCATTATCCTGTCTTAGTATTCTATTACCAGTGACAATTTTTTGTCATGTCAAATGATTAAAAAATAAATATGGCAAAGATAGAAGCACTCTGGCTGGCCAGCTAAGGGACTATAATCAGTAGGAGGTAAGGTCAGGAAAAAGGAAGGTACCTGTACTTTTACTTCAAAGCTTGTTTATTCTCCCAGCAATTATATGATTTCCCCAAAACAAACTACTTCTTCAAAGAAGGTAAGTGCTTGTTCCAGGCAGACAGGGGCTTCTGGAATCTGTTACAGTGTGTCTAATGTTACTGAGATATATTATAAAGATTTATGAGACAAGAGTGCTTATGAGCCTGAACCATGTAGCATTATTTCACCCACTATTTAGGCCACTTTCTGACTTGCACATAAAGGTATAAATCTCAGGGGAAACAAACAAACAAACAAACAAACATGTTCACTCATCTCATTCAGTGCCATTGGAAAGACATCGTTTGTTTCAGGATGGTTCTACACCAGAAAGCTTCCAAGTGTACCAGTTGCCTCAAGTACATTAAGAAAAATGTGAGTATCTGGGAAACTCCCTGAGTGTCCCCTTCCTACTTCCCCGGCATCAGTCCCCTACTGGGTTAGGTGTTAATTTCTGCATATTTATTGTGACATAGAGCAGTGACAGTGCTGCTTACACACATACATTCTCATATTTCATTATAAATTGTTTGAATACTGGGCTAAACCTTCACCACCTTTTAATTCCAAGGTCTTAGGGGAGTGCTTTGCACACCGTTGACATTCTGTAAATGTTAGTTAAATTATTACTCCTCTAAAAAAGAATGTAACCTCCAGCTGGCCAAGAACTTTTGTATGAACACCCACAGCATACTCTGCACCAGGCACCACTTGAAGATTTAAGTAAAAGACAACTAATGAGACATTTCGAAGTACCTCTGGAAGGTTGTTCAGTAAAATCTGTCGAAGGTCTTGGTAGATGGAGGGAAGTTACTATTGCCATGAACTAATCAAGACAAGACAATCTCTAGTTCAAATACCTTTAGTTCCTCTTCCTTAGATAGGATGATGTCATCATTATTATCATATATAGTTTGTTTCTCAAATATTCAGAGAAAAGATGACTAAATGCACATTTAGTATGTGATCAAATAATCCCTATGCTGTAAACCAGGAATTTATCATCCCCATTTTGATATCCACTCACAGGGATTTCCTTAAACTTTGATGTTTCTATCTGTACAAACCAAACATCAAGCTTTGATATACTAAGAGATGATGAATATAAAGAAAGGTGGCAAAGTTGACGGGGTTTTTTTAAGGTGAATAATGTCCAATAGGCAGAATTTAGTGAATGAATCCTATTAACTCAAATATTTGTCAAAATTAGCTATTATTAGCTGACTTTATGAAGCATGACTCTAGTCCTAGCAGACCTGAAAATCTCTAATGAAATTCTTACATAACAAAAAGTGAAAATCCCAACTGTCCAAGTGAAATTTCAAAATTTGGATTAGTATTAGGAGGAAAAGAATTAAATGGTAACAAAACTAAAGAGTTAGGTATTTCCAGGGAAATGTTTGCTTAATACAGAATTATTTATAGTATTAATACTACAACTAATAGTAATGACTGATATTCCTGAACTGCTGATATTCTACCTGTGCCGGGACTGTGCTAAATAACTGACATGATTTACTCCATCGAGTCATAGCCCTATGAAGTAGATGTAGTTATTCTCACCATTATACAGATGAGAAAACTGAGAAAGATTTCCCATTTTGTGCCTGAGTTTACAAAGTTAATAAATGGCCGAACTTGGACATGAATTCAGTCTGTTTGAGTTCAACATCCATAGCTGTACAATGATGCAACCCTGCCTCCTCTGAATTTATTTTTGGAGAAGAGATATCATTTTGAACTCTAAACCAAAACAAAGATACTTAAACAAGTCACACATTGTATAATACCTGCATTAAACTTCCATGGTCCATTAATGCACAAACACAATTCGTCTTAAAGTTAGAAAACTCTAAATTTGCAAAAGACAATTGCTTTCAGCTAATCTAAATGCCTCATTTTATAGACTGGGAAAGTGAAACCTAAATATTATAAGTAGTTCAAACAAGTCAACTAGAACCTGGGGACTCAATAGCCAAGTCTACACCTCACAAATTTACACTATTGCAACTGGCCAGGTTAATCATGCCTAAAATGGAAAACATACTTAGTTCTCCTTTAAAAAGTAATTGACATTATTTAAGACAATAATGAAATACTTCTTGAACACAGCCAAAATCAGTAAATATGAGTGTGCCAAATGAAAGAATTTCACTCATCCATCCATCTACGCACAACACATCTACTAACTATTTAAGATTTGTGAATCCTCTGGTATGTGTTAGGGTGACAAGTTTGTTAAAAGGATGATGTCTGGTCTCCTAGAAAATTTTCAGTGAATGTGGAATGATTGTAAAATAAATCAAAGACAGGATCCCTGCCTTTAAAAATATAAAGGCAGACATGCAAACTTACAATAAGAAGACAATAAACTCTATATCAATAAATACAAGTAGAATGCTGTGAAATTGAAGAAGAAAAATAAAAGCTTTAAGACAAAATCCTCTTGAAAATACCTCCCAATCTCTTTGGGTTGCAGATGCCAATACAGACACGAAGGTAAATAACAATGCAAAGTGATGTATAATAAATACTAGAGGCATTCAAAGGAATGATGGATATAGGGACTCACATAGCTTAGAAAGGTTTCACTCAAGAAACCTTAATTCTTTAAGAAATCTTTAAGAATTCTGTAACTCTTAAAGAGTTAAGAGTTACAGAGAAGGAGTGGTCTTGTGGATGAGTTGAAGAGATGACTATTCCACAGGAGAGAGAAATGTCTGACCAAGGCAAAGAGGGGAAAAAATTAAGGTTTATTGAGCAACAAGTTACCTTATATTCTCACAAATACCTGGCTTGTTAATTGGTCTCTGAGCCTATTAACAAACTTGTCACACAAATGTATACTTCTAGGTAAAAACATATTTTTTTACTAAAAGCAAATGTAAACTGGTACAAATATACATATCCCAAATATAAAGATCAAAAGATAATCAATATATGCAACACAGAACTATTGCAAATGCATTAATTCAGATGTTCTTTTCCTTTGTCCAAACTGATAATTTTCTTATAAAAATTATTCTTCCTTCATGAATACTAATAAAGTTCATTAAGAGCTAATTTGTTTGCATTTTTACTCTTTTCCATTCCACAGCAGAGCCCCAGGCTCAGTCAACACTTTAAAATACACTTTCTCTTAATTAGAGTCTTCATTCTTTCTTTAATAACATTATAAGTAAAATTTTTATTGAAGAATTTGCTAGTTTTTCTTCCCTGCTGCAGATATCAAGTCCTGTTTAGCCACTAGTTATGAACATCTAATAAAAATAAAGAACTCACATAAAACTACACATACATTTATTAACAAATATATGTATATTCTAAACAATTCTTAAATATACATTTAAGCTTTAAAATGTCAACCACAAAACATTTTATAGCCATCATCTTAATACTAATAATGGCATTGGTTGAAGAATAGATAGTTAAAAAAGTCATTTTGACTTAAAGTTATAGGTGGAAACTAGATAATCTATAGGTTAATTAGTAAATTTCTAAAATTGAAAGGCCAGAGTAGCGAGGAAAGAATTTATACTATAATACGCGAGTGCTGTCCCTAATAAAGCATAAATGAGGCAGGCGCTCTAAACCCTACTGGGAAGGCAAGTCTAGTTCCTATTCAATGATGAAGTGTGAATGTTGAACAAAAGATTAAAACACTAGCACCATGAGGGACAAAACAACAATTATTAGCAAAGGACAAATTCAGAGCAGAGGATTCCACACTGGTTGGTAACCACATCATCAGTAGTTATCCAGAATGTTGGATGGCTTAGTGAATGAGAAAAGTTCTGTAGGTAATGCTGCTTGTGCTGGAATGGACAAGTTTGAAGAAGCTGAATGTATTCAGCTGTATTCTATTAAAGTTGTAATAATTTTCTTAAGTTGAATATATTCAGATGTGTTTTATTACATTGATATTTAGCACCTATGTCTATTTGTCTTTTTTTTTCTCATTTACCTTTCTTGCTGACTCACATAGGCACTGGGGCTTTCAGGTTCTGCTAACTGTTCAGTTAACTGAAGTTTCTGACCATCTACTGATGTACTCATTAGCAAGGATGAGTCTTTGAAAGTATTGATCATTGGTTCTATTGCCATTGTAATTAGCTAGTTATTAATATTTATAATAGGAAAGGAGCAAAGGGAAGTCAGGCATTATAAGCATGGAAATCTGGGTAGCTTCACCAGGAAGCTGCAACTTTACACTCCCCAGGGAACCACCATTTCCCAAAGATCACTGGGGGAAGGGGTCCAACAAAGGGGAATATGCACACATGCACAGTAAAGTTGGGGTGACATAAGGGAGGTTCTTGCCTGTCAATCTAACCTGGGAACAAACATCATTGGTTAGGGGTGTGGAGCCAATGCAAGCCCAAGAAAATTTGGGAATTCATGATTTCCAGACAAAGGAATTCTCTCTCTTGTTCATCTGGTTTTGCCACTGCTTCCTTGTGCTCTCCCCTGTTACCCTCCATAGCCATGTTGCACTAGAAGCCGTGTGGCCCATGTCCATGCAGACCCCACACACAATGGACTGCAGCTGGGAACACAAGCTAAGCTAACAAGTTGCTGGACTGGACTGGACTTTAATATGGAGCAGAAACTCTGGACAATAGCTTTAATCTAACCCTTTCTGAAGACAAAATGGGACTTTTCCCATGGTGAGGTGGAGGGGGTTGGGACCTTGGAAACCCAAGAGTTTCACTCCACAGAAATAAAGCTTTCTACAATGCCTCATGCTCCCATGGGGGCCTCATGAAATTCTTATTCCCATGGCACCCCAAGAAGTCCACTTCTACCAGCAACTGGTGGGGACACAAAAGGCACACCACTGGTAACAGTCCCATTAGGATCCATTTAGAAACCAGAGAGGAATGAGATTAAGCTGATTGGTTAAGGAGTAGAAAAGTTAGCAGATGATACTCCTCAGAATTTGACCATTTTTACATTAATCCCCTCCTTTTGGTATAGGGTCAGACCTATCTGGTAGGGGAAAGCAAGGACTAAGGCAAATGAAGGAATGGTAGAGCAAATTTAAAAGGGGATCAGCAGCCTGGCTGGAGTGGCTCAGCAGTTGAGCATCAACCTATGAGCCAGGAGATTGCAGTTCTATTCCTGGTCAGAGTACACGCTGGGGTTTCAGCTTGATCCTCAGTCGGGGGCTTGCAGGAGGCAGCTGATCAATGACTCATCATTGATGTTTCTATCTCTCTCTCCCTCTCCCTTCTTCTCTCTGAAATCAATAAAGACATTTTTAAAAGGAGGGGAGGGGAATCAGCAACCGCTTAGCTCTCAAACTTTAATGTACACGTATTTCCTGGGGATCTTGGTACAATGAAGATTCTGATTAAGTTGGTCTCAGGTAGGGCCCAAGTCTCGCTTCTTTCACTAAATCATAAAGAAAAATAAATGTAGACTTTAAATGTTTTCCTCAGAATTATCTTTTACCTCCTAACACTGACACACTTTGGCACTCCCTCCTCATATGTCAATTAAAAAGATAAAACATCAAAATTTTTCTCTTTTCTTATTAATAGGACTGAAATTTGAATAACATATGCATATGGATCTAATCTATTCCTGTAATATTAAATCAACACACAAACACATTACTCAATGACCAACATCTTTCTGTGCTTTTTATGTGTTTTCTTAAAATAAACTAAAAAGTATTTTAATAGTTTTAGATTTACCAAAAATTTTCCAAAATAGTACTAAGGGTTTTCATGTACCTCACAGCCAGCTTCCCATGAGAGCTTATGTTAGTGCAATACATGTGTTAAAATTAGTGGGCTAATATTGATATTGGCCCAGATTTCCTAGCTCTGATAGCCAGTGGGGTGGGCATTCACATGGCTATGGCAGAGAAAGAAGCAGTGTTGAAATGGGTACAGGAGCACATTCCCCAGCCATTTACCAGAGCTCAGTGCAAACAAGAAAAAATACCCATCTCCCAGTTTCTCCCTGGATGGGGTTCAGCTGCATACTTAACCAGCTGCTGCAAGAGAGCCCAGCTCTGGAACAGCTTGATGAAAGTGGAAATATTCACTCTGCATGTGTATGTAAGGGGAGGTTTTCAGTACCAAAGTTATAACACTTATTTTATTTTAATTTTTATTTTAATTAATTAATTAATTAATTAATTTATTTGTTTTAAAAATATATCTTTATTGATTTCAGAGAGAGGAAAGGAGAGAGAGAGAGAGAGAAACATCAATGTTGAGAGAGTCATTGATCAGCCGCCTCCTGCATGCCCCCGACTGGGGATTGAGCCCACAACCGTGGCATGTGTCCTGACCAGGAATCGAACCCCTATTACCTGGATCCTAGGTCAATGCTCAAGCGCTAAGCCATGCAGGGCGGGACTATGACACTTTTTTTAAAATCAAAAAGTAACTCCTCTGGCTACCATCTCCTCATCTGGAACTTGTTATTCTCTTCTTTACTTATTTAGTGATTTACTGGGTTAATTTAGTGATGTCTGTTTCCTCTCCACAGTATAAAGCCTTTGATGTTGCCACTCTGGTTGCTGAGCCCCGGTTTGCCTGCAGGTACCCCAGGAGGAATGCAGTTTGGGTAGGGTTTTCTTTGACTGTTTGTTTCCCTGACCACACACCCTATTAAGCTCCAGTAATTGCCAGCTGATTGCTACATTGTTTTCCACAATGCCCTAGGGTATAAACTGCCTCACAGACTAACCCAATCAAATTCAAATTTCTTTATAAAGGAGTAAACCTTTAGGGTAGGTGTTTGAGATTTGTTCTAAACCCAGGGGGGCTTTTTTCTTCTGTCTCACTTTTTCCATCTGGTAAGTTAGCTGGCCTCTGGGCTTGTCAATGATTTTATCAATCTCTTCCCACATGCTATGACCAAAATTTCCACTGTTTTTAAGAGCACCCTTAGGCTTGAACCCCTCCACACTTGCATATAAAGTAAGTTTATTTGGGGGTGGTATTTAAAGTACTCTGGCTCCTAGACTTTTTACTTCTGCCCCTGGGCAAAATTTCTGAACTAACTGTCAGGGGCTGGGGGCAAGGACAATGGTGTGCTTCTCTCAGAGTCATATCCCCACTTTAGGAGCTGCCTGCTTGGTGGATAGGACAGACGGCAGCCCAAGATCTCCCTGGTTTGCCTTCTGTGGTCAGGTCGCCCACCCTATGAGCCTAGGCAAAGGCAAATGGGCCCCGATATTCTCAGCAGTGCCATGCTCCAAGTAGCACCTCAGTCCCACCAGTGGTTGCTGAGTGAAAGAAGGCAGTCCCTCCCTCCTGGCCTTCCTCATTTGAAACAGTCCCAGCAGCAATTAGCTGAGGGAAGGAAGAGAACTGCTTACATTGCACCTACATCAAGTCTGGGGCTGCAGGGAGAGAAAGCCTTGTGTTGTGGCTGTACCACTCTGGACCGGGGCTTCCATCTTACTGTGGACAAAAAAGGGGCCGTATACTAAACCTGACAAACTCAGGGGATGCCTGCATGGCTGGCCTTACAAACTCAGTGACCTAAAGTAGGATGGTCTGAAATGGAAACTTCCTAGCTAAAAGCCAGTCATGGCGGGCAGTCATGTCCAAGGCCGGTATCTTTCTAGACAAAGGTCAATCTTTGAGGCTGTCTATTGTCTTTTTGTATCTACATAAGAGACCATTAGACAACAGGGTAATATCCAGGCCCCTCAGGGCACAATCTCCCACCAGAGGAGAGACCACAAAAGCCCCCATTGTTATTGTTATCATGTTAATTGTTGACTGTTAACTATCCTGTACCCACCTGTGTAAAAAAGTATGTCTTTTTACTTTTTATCCAATCCCAGACCCTACCCCCTTTTGCTTTCCCCCACCTCCCTGATCTATCACCAATGGATTTCATGTAACCTCCTTATGCCTCCTCTTATTGTAAGGTATAAAATAAAGTACAAAACTGCCATTTTCTGGAGCATTTTCTCAATCAATTGAGATTTTGGTTCCTGGCAGTTGTCATCAGTTTGGCTCAAATAAACTCATAAAAATTCTTACTGGTTTGGGTGTTTCTTAGGTCAACATCTGAGCTGGAATGGTGAAGGGATAGCATGGTTCTTGGTTCTCTCAACACCAGAATCGCTCAGCTCTTAGCAAATTTTAGATGATTTTTTAAAATAAATGCTTCATCATTTGCTGTAAATCTGCAGGGCCATTTTCAGAGACTTTAAATGGGAGTGTATTTGTTGTTGAATTGTTTCCACCAGTTTCACTGGGGAGCAGTTCCACAAATGTCCTCACACAACTGGGCTGGAAGCTGGACTCCCCCACACAAGTTTTCTACTTCAAAAATTCAACTTCTGATTGATCAGCAATGAAAACAAGTCTACACTCCATAGCAAAGTGCATCCCATTCCACTTCCAAACATGACATACATGTGATTCACAGTCTTGTATCAATAATGTCATTGTTCAGAGTTTTACTGTGTGTGCTTGGTTTAGAGGAGTTTTAGAAATACTATAATTTAATTGTATCTGATAAATTCAGTGGCTATTATTACTGCTAGCAGAAATAGTATATGATGATGAAACTTAAGATAAAGAAAAATGAAAATGATAAAGTTGTGCATGTTGCATGGTGCTATATATAATTTATTTGATATTGGCAAGCTCTTCAAAGGACAAAACATTAATCATGTAATATGTGGAATGTGCTATATGCTTATATGACAGTAATTCATCACAGAAGGAGTAAAGGCATCACACACTCAGTATCATATTCCAATTTTTTCAATTGCAAGGCTTAATATTACTGCGAGAGGCAGTGAGACAGATATGATCAGAGTAAGGACAATGGGCCAGGTACAGAAGGTCACCAGGGTGGAAAGCCCCGGGTACCTAGCAACAGGTAAAACTGGGAAAATAAGGATTTCACTACCAGGGTGACCTTTCCTCCCCTAGCATATCCTTAGTCACGTGGTTTAGACCCCTGACCTTTCATATTGCTGGTCATTGGGTTCAGACCCTTCCCTGACCTTTCCTCCCATGGCATGCTGCTAGTCATGTGGGTTAGACCCCTTTAGAGGAGAAACAAGGGGGATGGTGAATAGCTTCATACAATGAGCACATAAGCCCTTGCACTACCGCTCCCTTAAGCATTAAGTCCCCAGGACAATGAGGTTCTGACCTGCATCAAAAACATCTAGGCCTCAGTTATGTTTCAGCTCCAGGCCCAGAAAAGCAGCAAAACCAGACAAGAGATGCCATGGCTGACATCAGGACTAGCAGCATTGATTAATGACCCCCTGCCCTGGTCCCCATAAATCAGCAGAGACTTGGACCATGAAAGGACACACCTGGAAAGCTGATGAATATTCTCTTTAGATCCTCCCTGGGACCTCCTCTAAAATGTCCACCCTTAAAAGTTATTTGGACAGAGGACCCAATGAGTTCTAACTCTAGGAACATGCCCACACTTTTCCCTATCCCTTTCCCCCAGGCTCTTTTTCCTTGCCTCTCTCTCCTAAGCTCCAAGAGCCTTTCTTTTGTCTCTGTATCTTATTTCCTGAGCTCATTTATTCTACAGCTCACTTCTTCTACCTCTGTGACTTTCTAAATAAACTTTCTCTTATAGTTTGAGTCTTGGCTCTGAATTCTTTCTTAGCCAGAACTCAAGTACTGAGGTTGCTGAACTGAGGTCCAGTCCAGCTCCACCCATCTAACACCTGGTGCCATTCTCACCACCAACATTATGACTGGAATATCAACATGAATGTTGGATTTCTATTAGTCTGAAGTTAATTCAAGAGAAAGCCAGAAGTTAGTTCAAGTATCTAAAATCAAAGTATCGTAACAGTGCCCTTGGTGAAGGAACACAGCAATGAATTATGATTCTGTAATTCCAAGAAGGTCTACTTGATTGAGCAAAGCATTGTCTACAGAGAAGACGAATACAAATAAAGAAACTTGCTGGGATCATCAGGAAGGATAATCTGTTTAGAAGACAAAACTACCCTGTAAGTTGTGGTTGTTAAGAAGGAGAATAAACACATAAACAAAGAGAAACAGACTCAGGTACAGAGAACAGACTGATGGTTGCCAGAGGGAAGGGGAATTTGGGGGACTGGGTGGAAAAGGTGAGGGATTAAGATGTACAAACTGGTAGTTACAAAAGAGTCATGGGGGTGTAAAGTAAAACACAGAGAATATAGTCAGTAGTATTATTATAACTATGTATGGTGCCAGACAAGTGTTTGAAATATGTGGGGGAACACTTTGTAAAGTATATGATTGTCTAAACACTTTGCTGTACACCTGAAACTAATGAAAATTGTAATTAAAAAATAAAATTTTTTTAAAAAGAAGAAGAGTAGTCTGGCCAGCATGGCTCAGCGCTTGAGCATCAACCCATGAACCAGGAGGTCACAGTTTGATTCCTGGTCAGGGCACATGCCCTAGTTTGGGGCTCGAACCCCTGTAGGGGGTGTGCGGGAGGCAGCAGACCAATGACTCTCATCACTGATGTTTCTATTTCTCTCTCCCTCTGCCTTCCTCTCTCTGAAATCAATAAAGACATGGTTTTTTTTTTAAAAAAGAAGCCTAAATTAGAAAGGTTTAAAGAATGACATATAATCCTATATTTTGGATATGAAACCATAGCCTGGAAGCTTAAACGATGCTCGATCAATTGGATATAGGAACAACTTTTTGAGGGATGTAAATCACCTACCATAGTTTATAGATAAATACAAATCCCTTTCTCCCTCAGTGGGCAGCCTGAGATCAGTGGATTTTTTGGTTTAAGAAACAGGATGTCTTGTTTGGGGTTCCCCAGGAATCTGACTCTGAAATTTGCATGCAGAAATTTCATTGTGCAGAACTTTGATAATTAGCCCATTTAAAGGAATGAGGGGAGCAGGATTGGTCATGGGGAGAACTCTGTGATGCAGTTCGACCAGAAGATCCAGCTGATCCCATGAAAAGTTCTTGGGCTGGGATGTCTTTTTTAGACTTTTTTTTTTTTTTCTTTAAACAAAGGAAAGTGTGGAAGTCTTTATACCCCCACACTGACAAGTCATTAGATAAAGAACATACCTGGATGAGGGTGTAACTCTGGGTGATGTAGATGGGGGCAATCCACAGAGGGTGACCCAGCTCTGAGTTTTAGCCGGGGGCACTGTGGACGGCTGAGGAATGGATGCCTCCACCCTGAAGGCAAGAACCAAAAGGCTGAAAACATTACTTTGAAGAACATTTACAAAGAAGTGGTGATTAATTTTACCAGGCTTATTGGGGAAGAAAAGGTTTATAAAGAGGTAATTCCTGAATTAAATTTTAAAGATTAGAGGTGTTGGCATGACAGAAAACAAAGGAAGTACATTTAAGAAAAGAGTTGTATCTTCTCAAAGCTTTCCAAAGACAATTCCCCTTCAAAGGCTAAAAAAGTACTTAAGCAGAGTAACCTATCTCATGCATGGACAATGGATTGGAGATTTTTTACATATGTTAGGTAAGTTAGGGAAAAAGGGTATTTTTACTTTAACTGGAAATCGAAGCTGATATTTCTTATTCAGTATCCAGTGGGTAGTTGTTTCAATACTTGACTTAATTTTATAAGAATAAAAACATGTGATTATATATCCAAAGCTTTAGAATGTCATCAGATCACAGGGCTTTTGCAATCTTGGGAGAGCATGAATATTTCTGAATTTAATTTGGAACTTTATTTTAAGAATGCCATACATTAATTCTGATTAAAATATATTTGATAATGTCACCTTTTAATTTCGGTAATTAGCATAATAGGCATACAATATTTTTGAATGAAAACTTTTTTAAAAGAAATGTTTCAACTTATATGATTCCTAAGGCATACCATTTAAATTTACATAGCCACTGTGTAAATGTCATGCTACTTAAGATGCTTTCTGCTATTTTGATATTTTTTTCTGCCAGTCTTCAGTTTATGCATTTCTGATCTCCTTCACTTTATAGCAATGACTTTAATTTTTCAACAAGCTTATTCCAGAAATGCTTTCCTTTGAGAACCTTAATTCTCTTTATTGTAAAAGGGGGAAAATGTTAGATCTTGGTCCCAGTGCAATGAGTCACGAGCAAAAATGTCTTAGTCATTTGGTGGGGAATTTGCTCATTCACCCATATTTAGTCATTTATTTATCCTTCATTTAAACCATTTGAGTAATAACTGTATGCAAATTACCATGAAATTGAACAGTTAAGGACCTGCAATAAAAGGCCAGTAATTGGTGATTTTCTTCAGGTGCCATCTTCTTTTCCCCTAAGAATCAGGAGTCTTTCTAGCCAACCTATCAGCTCTTGTTTCCTTCATCCCTGTTGACATTATGTATAATCATTACATGAAAATTCTGGCACTCACTACAACCAGTCTTCAATATTCCCCCCATCTCCAATTTATCTTCCCACCTCTTCATTCTTCGTTTCTTACAGTAGTTTCTTCATTATGCAAAGAGATTCACAAGGCAAACAAATCCATTTTAAACCATGTCCTTGAAGTACTTGGATCTTCACATGTTGCATGATCTTCCACTGATTTATAGCCAAACCTTGAATCTCTATTAATGTAAAATTTATAGACTGGGTACCCTGGCCAGTGTGGCTTAGTTGGTTGGGACATCTTCCCGTGCACTGGAATGTCACAGGTTCCATTCCCCATCAGGGCACACACTTAGCTGGCAGGTTGAATCCCCAGTCAGGGTGAATACAGGAAGCAGCCAATCAATGTATTTCTGTCACATTGATGTTTCTCTCCCCACCTCTACTCCTTTCCTCTCTCTGAGAAACAAAAAATCAATAATAAAATTTATAGATAGAGAATGAATAAATGAGAAGACGAACTAGTACAGAGGCTATAACACTTCACCAGGCAAGAGGTGATGCTATCCCAAACTATTGCAGTCATATTGATTGCTTTTAAAAAAGAGATGTTAGGTTTTAAAGATTTGGGAAGGTAAAAATAGATGTGGTACCTGATTGAAGGTAAGCTAAAAGGAAAGTCCAAGAATGTGACACCTGGGTGGTAGAGCCAGTAATTAAACTTAGGCACATAGAAAAAAATAGATTATAATATATAATATAATGTAATAGAATATCACTAACAATATAGATTATAAAGATAATAAAATCTAATGCTAAAGTTCTAAATCAAGCATATTATTAAAAATACATAAAGATTCAAGAAAATGGGAACAGAAAAAGAGTAAGTAGAAAATAAATATAAAGCAGGTAGACTTAAAACCAATCACATCAATAATTATACTAAATGTAACCGACTATACAATCCAATTAAAAGGCAGATTTCAGTCTGAATTAAATAACAAGTCCTATCTCTATACTGTCAATGAGTGATGGACATTAAATATGAAGAAGATAGTTTAATGTAGTTGAATGTAAAAGAACAACAACAAAAAAGGCATACAATTAAACGTATTTGGTGTAAATATATTAGTATCAGACAAAAAGAACATGGAGTTCAAAACATGAAGTATTAGTTGGTATAAGAAAGATAATTTGATAAAGTGATCAATTTATCTAGATGATATAAAAATCCTATTTTTTTGGTACTTAATAGGAGAGCTTCAAGTAAAAACTGAGCAAACTAAAGAATAAAGCAACTTACTATGCAATCATAGTTGGAGTTTTTAACAACCACTCTCACTTAGTGTCCAAACAGAGAAAAAACAAGTAAGAATATGAAAAATGGATTAATATTGTTGTCTACCATCTCTACTAACCTGCCATTTATATAACACTAGACCCAACAGCTGCAGAATATAATCACTGTTCAAATGCATATGAAACATTCACCAAGATAGAGCATATGTTCTAAAATAAACCTCAATTTAAAAAGATGAATATTTTACAAAATCTTCAGGAAAAAATCCTATCAAATGGTTTAAATAAAACAGTGTCAAGCACTCACATGGGACTAGAAATAGTACCTTTTTCCAGCAGTCAGACTGGAAAACTTCAATATTCCAAAGAGAGCTAATCAGGCCTAGACTGACACTGCTCCAATCCCACCTCACAAAATTTTAAAAATCAAGACCCAAAGAGTATGTCATTGTTCCCAAACAACTAACTGCACCCATAGGCAAAGAAAAAGAATAGTTAAAGGAATGAAAATATATGTAACAACCAAAAAGTGACAATTCATTTTATAGAGTAGTATAACATCACTTAAAAGCAGACTATGATGAATGAAAGATGTAGTCTTAACGCCCATTGCAACCACTAAAATACCAAAACAATGAGTTGTAGCTAAAAAGTTAACAAAGGAGATAAAATGGGAACTTAAAAAATATTCATTTAATTCAAAAGAAGGCAGTAAAGTAGAAAAGGTAACAGAGAACAGCTGACATAAATAAACATATGACAAGACAATATATTTACCTAACCATATTGATAATCACACTAAAAACAATTAATTTTAGAAGTGCCCTAATTAAAAAGAGATATTGTCAAATTGAATAAAAACACAAGACCCAGTTATATGTAACTTTCCAAAACTGCATTTTATTTATAAAAATAAGAAAATATGTTCTATACATATATACCATGGAACATTATTCAGCCTTAAATAAAAAGAATGAAACCTTCTCATTTGCGACAACATAGATGGACCTTGAGGGCATTATGCTAAGTGAAATAAGTCAGAAAGAGAAAGACAAATACCATATGATTTCACTTATATGTGCAATCTAAAAAATAATAATAATAAAGCAAAAAAAAAGCTCATAGAATAGATTGGTGGTTACCAGAGGCAGGGTGTGGGCAAAATAGGTTAAAGGAGTTAAGCATTTCAGTTATAAAATAAATAAGTCACGGGGATGTAATATACAGCTTGGTGACTACATTTAATAATACTGCATTGCATATTTGAAAGTTGCTAAGAAAGTAAATATTTAAAGTTCTCAACACAAGAAAAAGTTTCTGTAACAGTATGGTGACAGATGTTAACTAGACTTATTGTGGTGATAATTTTGCAATATATACAAATGTCAAATCATTATGATATACACCTGAAACTAATATAGTGTTGTATGTCAATTATACCTCAATTAAAGGAAGGGAGGGAGGAAGGAAGGGAGGGAGGGAGGGAGGGAGGGAGGGAGGGAGGGAGGGAGGGAGGGAGGGAGGGAGGAAGAAAGAAAAGTAAAAGAAACAGGTCAAATGCAAAGGATGAAAATGGTCTACTTGTCCAACAGTTACATAAAGAAAGCCACAGTGACTGTATTAATATCAAACTTCAATTCAGAGCAAAGAATATTACCAAGCACAATGTTCTTCAGACATTATTATCAATGTTACAACAATGATATTAGGTCTGCGCAAGAACTATTGCAAATGCTTTGCTGGGGTTGGATGCTATCTTTAAATGCTTTGGAGTTTATCACCATCCACCCCCCAACCATGACCTTTAGACAATGAATGACCTATGCAGAAACAGGGGTACAGTATTAGGTCCTACTCCCTTGCCTCCAGTTGGGACAAACTTTGAAGTGTAATATATAGCCCAGAGTTCCCCTACAAACCAGGGCGAGTCTGAAACTGCCTGAAACCACTTCTTGTGGTTTTTCTCCCTTCCTGTCCTGCTATTCTCACTCCATTACAAACTTCCTTTGGAAGCACCTCCATAATAAATCATTTTCATGCATACAAGTCCTTCTCTCAGGGTTTTGCCCTGTGGAAACTGCCCTAAGACAGATGATAAAGACTATCATCATAAGAAACTTTCCCTGAAAAGAGGACAATGTTGAGCAGAAAAAAACCCCACAGAATTAATTTTCAAATGTTATCAAAGGCATAAATCCCAACAGTTTTGAGGCCCATCTATACAATATTTCCCTCAATTTCCATTTAAAATGGTGTGCTTAATTTCTTCTATTTTAATCATATAGTTACTGGCTAAGAAATGTCTTCCTTTGATTAGTGTTCTAAACAAGAACCACTGGCCATATGTTCACATTAATTAATTTCTATACTTATAGTCATTCTTGAAACTAATCATAAATGAGAAAACACAAAGTAAGTTATGATGAACTGGGCAGGATCAGAAGAGAGGGCTGTGTTCTATTATCTAAACTTAACCTATGCTTAATCCTCGGAACTTGTTGAAGCTGCTATTGAAGATATTTGTTTTTCCTTTCAAATTACTGGATGAACTTTACACAATTCATAAATCATCTGAGATAAAATGTAAATGGTTTTGTACAAATTATTTGTATTTTTCTAAGGAGAAAGTCAACTTTCAGGAGATTCTCAAGGACATTGTACTCCCCCTGCCCCTACTTAGCTGTTTTCTTTATGAATGCAAAGAGGCAAGCAATCTGTCCCTCTGACTTCCCAGAACCAGTGCTCTCCCATCTTTCTTCATTTTACTTTTGAGAAAATGTGTCCTTTCCGCTATCTTAACTATTTTGCTTATGTTCTGTATCATTTTATTCTTTTAAATACCTAATTATGTTTTCCCATAAATTATTCCCTGATTACTTTTGTTTCTCTAAGTTCCCTCAATGAATTTAAGCCATCTCATGACTTCATGAAACATCCTGTTAGAATGACCCACAACTGTCTTGGCCCTATGACTTTGCTTAGAAGTATAGTTTTAATGCCATTTCCTCTATCTACAATTTCTTAATTTCCCTAACTCTAGCATTCATAATATTTTTCTCACTCTTGCCACCCTGTAGAACCTTTCCCCTAATCTACTTTGCTTGAAAATATAATTCTTTTTTTTTTTTTTTAAATATATCTTCATTGATTTCAGGGAGAGGGAGAGAGAGACAGAAACATCAATGATGAGACAGTCATTGATCCATTGCCTCCTGCACGCCCCTAAGTGGGGATCGAGCCCACAACCTAGGCATGTGCCCTAACAGGGAATCAAACCTTGATCTCCTGGATCCTAGGTCAATGCTCAACCACTGAGCCACACCTGGCCAGGCTGAAAATAGAATTCTAACCTTGAGTATTTGAATTTATTAACCTGTTAGTATCTCATACATAATATCTTCTTAATGATTTTTAATGGAAAAACAAATGAATTGTTCATTTTATTTGCTTTGGTTGGTTAAAAGAAGAATTGAATAATAACATTTAAAAGTTGTTCTCCTTGAGGAAATTATCTATTATTAGGTTTCCATCCATGTTAGCAATATTTCGGGCTATAGATAAAGGCCAGTACTAACAAGTGTTACACTGCATGCCCTCTGCACAGAAAGACAACCATGTGTCAAGACATAAATCCTAGAGATTGGTGAGAGACACATATCCACTATATCTTTGAAAACTATATAGAAGGAGGAATTGCTATTAGCATAGTAATTTGGTTAAATGAATCTTGCCAAATGATTTTAAATTTATAAGGTAAAAGTTTAAGCAGTTTTATAGAAAATTGCTCTCCAAATTATACCCCTAGAAATAGCAGGCATTAATCACATCCTACAAGGATGCATATATTTTGCAAGAGCCAAATCCTTTTGTAATTGAATATAATAGGTAATGTAACATTTTAACAACATCAAATATATTACATTTATAAAATATATTAATATTCTAATAAAGCAGCTATTATGTTACAGATTTAAAAAGCAACATAATTGCAGGATCTACCAATTTATGAACAGATGTAAAATAAAAATTTCTTGACTGCTTTTAAGCACAGACTGAACAAAACAAGCCATGGACACATGACTAGTTGTTTTAACCAGATGCATCAAATAGCTGATCAACTCAGAAATCCACAGCCAACATCATACTCAATAAGCAAAAGCTAAAAGCATTTCCCTTAAGATCAGGAGGAAGACAGGGATGTCCACTTTCACCACTCTTATTCCATATATTACTGGTAGTCCTAGCCTCAGCAGTTAGACAAGAAGGAGAAATGAAAAGCATCCAGATTAGAAAGGAAGAAGTGGAACAATTATTATTTGCAAATGACTTGATATTATACATAGAGAACCCTAAAGAGTCCACCAAAAAACTACTAGAACTGATAAATGAATTCAGTAAAGTAGCAGGATGCAAAATAAATATTCAGAAATCAGTTGTATTTTTGTATATCAATAATAAACTATCATAAAGGGAAACCAAAAAAACAATTTCATTTACAATTGCATCGAAGAAGTAAATAAATAAAATACCTGGGAATAAATTTTTAAAAAGAATATAAAAGACCTGTATTTAGAAAATTATAAGACATTAAAAAAGATACAAATATGTGGATGTACATACCATGTTCATGGATAGGAAGAATTAACAATTAAAATATCCATATTACCCAAAGCAATATATAGATTTTTTTTTATAAATCCTCACCCAAGGATATTTTTTCCATTGCTTTTCAGAGAGAGTGGGAGAGGGAGAGATACATTGATATGAAAGAGACACATTGAGTAGCCCCCTCCCACTCAACTCCTGACTGGGGCCAAGCCTGCAACCAGGGTGTGCACCCTTCCCAGGAATTGAATCTGGGACCCCTCAGTCCATGGGCTGGCGCTCTAACCACTGAGCCAAACCAGCAAGGGCAGCAATCTATAGAGCTAATGCAATAAGATACCAATGGCATAATTCTCAGAACCAGAACAATATTCCAAAAATATATATGGAACCAACAAAGACCCTGAATAGCCACATCAATCTTGAGAAAGAAGAACAAAGTTGGAGGAATCATGCTACCTGATATTAAACTATATTACAAGGCCACAGTAATCAAAACAACATGATACATGCATAAAAACATACATATAGATCAATGGAACATAATAGAGAGACCAGAAATAAACCCACACCTTATGGTCAATTAATATTTGACAAAGGAGGTAAAAATATACAATGAGGTAAAGATAGCCTATTCAATAAACTATGCTGGGAAAATTGGACAGATACATGCAAAAAATTACATTAAACCACCTTACACCATACACTAGAATAAAGTCAAAATGGATTAAAGGCTTAAATGTTTGACTAGAAACATAAAAATCTTGGAAGAAAACATAGGCTGTAAAATCTCAGACATTTCTTGTAGAAATATTTTTTCTGATATATCGCCTCAGGCCAGGGAAACAAAAGAAAAAAAAATAAAGAAGACTCTAGCAAATGGTGGTGGAAGGAGACTTGACTTGGGGTGGTGAACAAACAATACAGTATTCCTGACCACGACCCTCAAACCATTTCCTTAATTGTTATTTGCAGCTATATTCTGTTGCCCTTTCTACAACATCTAAATTGTCTGTCTTTGCCCGGCCAGCATGGCTCAGCGGTTGAGCATTGACCTATGATCCAGGAGATCGCTTTCCAATTGCAGGTCAGGGCACATGCCCGGGTTGTGGACTTGATCCCCAGCAGGGGGTGTGAAGAAGGGAGCTGATCAATGACTCTCTCATCATTGATGTTTCTCTCTCCCTTTCCCTTCCTGTTTCTGAAATCAATAAAGAGATACTTAAAAAAAAAAAAAAAAGTCTGTCTTTCCTATCCACGATACCTCCTAAAATATTTGAAGTTCCTAAAATGGCATATTAGCAACTTCTGGGCTCACTCAAAAGCTGTAGGCCTGAAAGAGGTTAATTACAAAAGCCCCTCTGCTGTTTGCTAGTATAGAATTGAAAGTATATAAAGCAAACATTGGCAAATAATACTTTGAATAAGTTTGAGGACATTTCCTAGAAATATTCAGGCTAAAATATGTCCCTCACTCTTCGAAAGCCAAAGCAGAAAGCAGAGGGCCTTTTCAGAAGGCCTGCACACACAGAGGGCACATGGCTTTTGGCTCTGACTGAGTGTGAGCACATTCAGCAAGAGTCATCCCTCCCACGTCGCCTGCTCTGCACAGATTTCTGCAACATTAATTAAGGGCAGAAATGGCGGAATGGTGAGAAGAGGCTTATGGTTAACCCTAAAATTAGTATTATATATTGTCACATGTCTGTTTGTATGTAATTTAACTATTTAATAAACTACCTACTTTTACATTTCAAAGTATAGATTTGTATGTATTTTTTCTCAGCCAAATTTTCTGTTCTCCACATCAGGCTGTCTGTTAAAGTCAACATGAAGAACCAAGGTAGTGCCTATGTTGTGTTAATGGCCAACTTTCTTATTAATAAATATAAATAAATATGTATTGTTTCAAGTTTAAAGAAATATATATATAAGTGCCAGTAGCTGGCACAGCCTCTTTATATAAAGGTGCTCAATAAATTTTGCTAGGTTTAAATTTAAATCTTGATAATATACACAATTTTTTTTCCTTAAAAAATTTTATGAAGAAGGTGATTACGTGCTTTTTTATCTTTGCAAGTTGGAATGTACTGCAGTAGCTATTTAATAAGCCATTAATCTTAAAAGCTTAAGAATGGTTTTTATATTGCTTTGCATTGAAGTGGCACCTAACTCAGGGGATTAGGTTTTAGAACAACCTCTGTAGCAAAGCACTGGATGAACTGTCACTGTTTTATATTGCTAACCATCATATTTTAATCCACCTACTATTCTCTCATTACATTGAATAAACATCAGTTACATCTGGTAAAGTGAATGTAGGAGTAAAGCTTTTTTTTTTTTTCCAAATCTCATTTACCCTGAGGGTCACACTGATATGTCCTCCCAGAGGTCAAATAGAGAACTGTGTCATGGGTTAGTGGTGATTTTTCCCCCATAAACTTTAATATTTGTAAGTGTATCACAGAGAAGCATGTTCACATTGGGACACTAATATTCCTTTGGGATCTGTTTAAGTCACTCAATCCTAATATTTTAGTATCCCCTTAAGAAAATCACTGTAAGAGTCCATCTGTGTTGTGACATTTTTCTCAGTTCTCATCTCAGTGGTTCCTGACAGTTCTTCAATACTAGTGGGTCACAGAGTTCATTTCATCAAAAAGCCAAGACTTCTTACATATCTGTATGTTACCAGTGGCTTACAAATGATGTTATATATATATAATAGTCATATATATATATATATATAAAATAGTACCTTGCATCACTTACCCTTGGTTTTTCTTTATCTTTGTCTAAAATTTCCACCATAAAAACAAAGTCCTTGATTACTATATAATTTTCTGTGAAACAATCAATAAATTCACTAAGGGGCTAGATTAAAATCTTCCTGGACAGTAATCACCCCATTCTCTATTATCTTCTTTCGAAAACATTGGAATGATGTAATAGTATTAAGAAAAAGCAAAATAGTTTTCTAATTATTATAGAATATCTTTCTAAAACAAACAAACACACACTTCTGAGCTTAGTTGTGAAAGAGGAATCATCTGACTGGAGGGAGGAGATGACACAAAAGCCTGACACTCCCCAGTAAGTACACCGGCCAAGAGCTCAGGTTCTGAAGATAGATAGTTCCTGGTTCAAATTATGCCTCTTCCATTTAATATCCACTTGGCTTTAAGTATTTTATTTAAATACTCAATTATCAGTTCCATCAAAAATAAAACAAATATAGTAGTTCCCTCCTCATAGGGCTAAGTATTAAATCAGGTTAAATTATGTAATTCATTTAACATAGTACTTCACAAATTGTAGGCATCCAGTAAATATTAACTGTGGTTCTTAGTCACTTGGGTATCCGGTCTAAGTCTCATCACTCCTACTAGAAAGGTTGGCAGGAATAAACCTTTAGTACTTTAAACATGTTTGTATATTACCTTCAGTGGGTTCTCTTTAGGACAAACGTGGTAGACTAGAACCTCCAAAAAGATCTCCTAAAAAGCTAATGTTAGCAACATAAGCATCAGCTCAGAGAAAAGTCTAAAAGACAGTTTATGTCTGAAAAATCTACCTGACAGTCACATAGCTGGTAAAAGTTTGCAGAATAGTAAGGGCAACTTCCTTCCACACCTGACATACTTGAACGTGGAAGACAGCAAGTTAACAACAACTTTCCAAGACTCCCTAAATTTTCATCTGTTTTGGTTCTTTTTTTCAAGCAACCAAAACTACTCTCTTGCTGCAAGCATAAAAGACAGTGATTGAAGGAATTTTAGGAAGTTCACTGGATTCCCAAGAAGGTTGCTGAGTAAAACTAGAGACATGGGCAGGAATTCAGGGAAACTTAAGTAGAGCCAGGACCACATATGTAGTAACTTCAGCCTCTGCTGCAGAACATTAAATGCTATTGTTTTTGTGGTCACAGACGCCACCGCTGCCACAGTCATCTGCTGCCAGGAGGGGTTCTGCACAGCATCTGTGCCTTTGCACCCACCACTCTTCTTTGAAGTTTGGGATAGTGCATCTGGTGGGCAGCCTAGGTCACGCGCCCAAGCCCTGCTCGCGAAGGAAGCTAAGCAAACAAATACTTGCCACGTTTAATGTTTAGGCTCTGCCATCTGGAAAAACTCATAAGATGGTGACCCTCCAAATACAGAAAAAGGGTTTAGATTCTTACCAGAAAAAAAAAAAAAGGAAAAGGAAAGAGAGATTAAAAAAAGAAAAGAGAATTTAAAAAAGAAAAGAAGAGGGAAGAGAGGAGAGGAAAGGAAAGGAGAGGAAGGAAGGGGAGGGGAGGGGAGGTTACTACCAGCAAGAACAAGAAAAGCAAAAATGTTTTTCTACTTTCCATCGGAAAGTGTCTCCCTTTTACATTTTCTACTTCAGGTCTGGAGGATTTCTCTCTCCTCCAGGGGAGGGGCATGACTGCATACATTGCTCAACTTTCTAACTGAATCCTGATAATGTGTCTTAGTTTCAATATGATGGCAGGTAACTTGTGTAACAGGAGTTACGAAGAGCCCATTGCACCGCAGATAACCCAGTTGTTGGTGTGAGTGGTATTGGTGATGTGAAAAGAACATCTGGATATGGCAGTACTGAAAAGTAAAGTAACTTGAGTAGATCGGCCCAAGATTAAGTAGTGTCCTTTCCTTCAGCCTAAATCCTACTCACTTTAAGATGCAGCTTATTCAAGAAGCCTCTACAAATTGTTCCCTTCCCATTCTACACAGACATGCAAGCTCAGGGAGGGGCTGCTATTCTCTGCTCCCAAACATTTGGTGCAAATTTCTTATTGTTGTTATAATATTTAAAAAGTCTTTTTTTGCTTCTATGTCCCTCAAATCACATTACCTTTCCAGTGACTACTATAGTGCCTGACTCATAATAGGTCATTGAGAAATATCTGTTGAATTCTGTATTTCGCAGATATATTTAATATCCAAAGCACAAGTAAGTACACAGAGAAACTGAAAACATTAAATTACACATTAGCAGTATCTTGCCAAGATCCTAATTTAAGTAATTTTGTTAAATAAACAATTCCTATTTGCTTGAGGTGTAGGGTAGGGATAAATATAGGAGCTCCAGACAAGTGGAATCAGAATAGATAATAGATATGGGCTGATTGTGTTTCTTCCCAGGAAATGGCAAGGAGACCATGGGGTACAGAATGCCATTGCTTAATAACATCTCATGTCTATTGTGTTTTTACTTTGTGAGCACACTATGTCGGGCATTGGCTCCTTTCATTTATTTCTCACAAAAAAACTTGGGATAAAGGTGTTATTTTTATTCTAGCGATAACAAAACTGAAGTAAATTCATAGCAATGTTAAATTGTTCACGATAAGATAATACTGGCAGATCATTCCTTCTTACGAATCCTTGATGCTTTGTCATCCTTTCTATCTTTAAATTATAGTGTATTTAAGAAAATAAACCGTAGTAGACAAATACTTTTGGTGCTTTCCTCACCAGTTCTGCTGGAGTCATTGTCAATTTCATTCATCATTTTTTGAATCATTAGCATTACATAGTCATTTGCAATTCATCTGTGATTTCTTATCTGTATCACCTAAGCTACATACAGGTAGTGGGCAACCACAGCCCGCATTGTCTCGTCAGTTTTTGCAGTACTCTCTCAATGCCCCCTTTTTTCCTGAGGCCTTTATGATTTCAACACTTTCTTGTTAGTGGATGTCAGCAATATACCAGTTTTGAAGAATTTAAGTCTCTGTAACTGAAATGAAAGCCTGTTCCATTTGGAGAAGTGATTTTGGGGACTGAGGCTACTGTCTGTTTTAAAGCTCCCCTAATTCATGAGAGAGGGCCTACAACTCTTAGGGACGTAGCTCAACCTCATCTCTTTTTTCTAACCCATTTGTCAACGCTTCCTAGATGACAATAGTGAATTTACATAACTGAAAAAGTGAGGATTGTGTTGACAAATATTAAAGTACCTCATTGCCACTCACTGTACCATTCTTTTAGTGCTGGGTATACACTTGTTTTGGGCTCTGAATTGTTTAATTAGTAGGCTACTGACTAACTCTAGTGTTCTTAAAGTTTTCTACCTAATGTCCCTTTACAATAGGGAAGAATAAATACATACAACCCCAAGTCCAGGAATATAACTTAAAGCATCCTATCATAAGAATTAAATGCCTTTGCAGTCACCTGCTTTATGTTTAAAGTTCATAGGAATTTTGTAAACTAATTGGTAACAAAGTATACATTTATCTTAACATTAAGTTTTATAAAATTGCCCTCTAGTAAAACTGATAATCCAAAAAATTATGATAGATTGATCCACATTGTCTCATTGCCCAATGCCAGCAACACAGTGCCTAGTATCACTGAAAGTGCCCTTATTTCAAATCAGTAGAGCTATACAGAAAGTAAAAATGCTCCTATAATCTGAATAAACCTATGATCTTAGTGATCTATCTGATGTCCCTCAAAGAATATGCCTGTTGCTACTCAGCTTTGTCACACATCACTTACACTGATTCATTAAATGGGGAATGTTATAATGTGGAATGAGCAAGATAATGGAAGTAATGATAAATCATCTGAACATACTAATTTTAATATTTGTAGCTATCTTGTCCTCTGTAATCTCCTGCCTGGGTTTTAAATCCACACAGGAGCACTTGGAACTTTTTGCATCTCCCCCAGTCTTCCTCCACCTCCAGAGTTCAAATACAGTGACTTGAACTATACAGATATGCAACAAATGTTGATTTCTATTTTAAGATCCTGTAGATTTTTCAATGAAAATACTGTTGGCATTTTAGAAGAGTGGGATTCTTTTTTTCTTTTTTTTAAAAATATATCTTGATTGATTTCAGAGAGAGGAAGGAAGAGGGAGAGAGAGAGAGAGAGATAGAAACATCAGTGATGAGGTTCATTGGTTGGCTGCCTCCTGCACGTTGGGATTGAGGATCGAGCCCACAACCCAGGCATGTGCCCTGACCGGGAATCGAACCCTGATCGCCTGGATCCTAGGTTGACGCTCCACTGCTGAGCCACACCCAGCCGGGCTAAAGTGGGATTCTTTAATGTGCAAGAGAGGTACACATAGTACTAGATCCCTGGGACCCTGGAACCTGAATGCCAGTAAGAGTCTCAGATAGTGTGACAATCGGAGCTCCTTCTGCACATTCTCAAATGTTATTTAAGGTCACAGCACCATGCCTTGGGTGGAAGTAATACAAATGCATTTGTACATAAATAAAAAACAGAGCAAATTGATGCCAAGGGAAAGGGGCAAACAAGGAGAAAAAGAAACCCAACAAGGGAGTCAACACTAGTTAAAAAGGGACGAAACGGAAACGTTAAAAAATGGAATATATTAGTATTCCCAGTCCCTATACAGGTTGTGAGTCACTTCAGTCATTGGGTAAAGGTTAGAGAAATCCAATTAAAATTATACTGCAGGCATCTCAAAGACTACAGAATGACTGATCAAACACTTTAAAAGGGATATCAAGAAAAAATATAAATAAATAAAATAAAAAACTTAGGTAATGTTAAAGTAACTTGCATCTTAAAAGATATATTTACGCTCTTTTCCCCCCCTCCCCTTTTTTTTCATTTTTAAGCAAACCTTATTGAACAGATAGTTCTGTCATACATGGAGTTAGGTGATAAGATTATAGGCTCCTCAAATTTGAGGGACTTATAATGAATTAAACAAAAAATATAAAGGTATTCCAATAATTATGGTGACAATAGTTTGTCCAGAAAAAGTTAAGACACAAATACAGGTGAGATCATTTCTACATGGGATATAATGACTGGGGGGGTGAAGTGGCAAAGAGAAAAAAAAACAATCTTTACCATTTTTACAAAGTTGAAACTCATTAAAGTTAATCATTATAAATTTCAACACATAGTTCAAAAAATGTTTAAATAATTTTCCTCTCAAACATGTTGTACTATTGTCTTTGAACAAGGAAATAGTTCTAACTTAAGAACCATTAGACTCAATAAGTATTGGTTCCACTTATTGTTGAAATGTGAGCCATGCTTGGGCAAGTCCAGTGTCCCAAGCTAGGTTATAAGAGCCTTACGGGTGGGGTAGAGTCAGCATTTAGTGCAGGTGGGATGAAATTGGGAACTGCAGTGATAATTGGAGAGGATCCAAAGGGAGGTGCCCTGGAAAGCCAGGGAAGAGACTTTTGGAGAGAGCCTCACGTGCTAGGGCAGAGGTGGAAGGCGTTTGAAGGGCATCTCCGAAGAACACAAACTCTAGTTATTTTTATTCTAATCTTGCAGAATAGCTGTTCCTGTTGAAATCATAACACAAACTCTGATGCTTTCTGGCCTAGTTCACCACTCTGCTGGGAAATAAAGGGGGGGGGGGGCGTGAGGAAGAAGGGCATTTGCGTCCAAAGAAAAAGGAAACCAAATTGAAGGCTCTGCGGCCACGCAATGTCACAACAGAGCAGGGCGTCAAACACGTAGGGGAGAAGGCCTGTGCCTCCTGATTCCAACACAGCTTGTTTCCCATCCTGCTCAGTTTCTACCTAGACAAGCTGCTCGACACTCTCTAAAGCTTCTCTTGCCTCTTAAACCCCTCCTAGTTTTAAGAACATCTTTTCCCAGTAAACAGGCATCCTGTGGTTAGAAATTATACCTACTCTCCTCAAACCTGAGTGGAGAAGACTTTCCTGTTAATGCAACTATCTGGAAGTAATCGAGCCACAAGAACGTGTTGACACCCCCTTTAGCCTGACCAATGGAGAAACAGGAAGGTTGTCTGAGTGGGATATTATACAGTATTCATAATAATTTCAAGAATAAAAATACATCTATGAGTTCACTAGCCTGTTGAATTAACCACAACACAACGGTTATTACAAATCAGTGTTTGCTTACAAAGAAGTATTCAAGTGTCCCAAACACTCTTTACCATAAAAAATATGTGTTTGTATCAGCCTTTCTGATTTTTTATTAAAATAAACTTGGAAAAAATAAAGCAGTTATTTATTATATTAAAATAACAAGATAATGAGAACATTTAGTATCATCTATATTTATTTTTCTACATTATGTCTGTGAAAATTTTTAAAAATGTTCTGTCTTAGCCAGTGTGTTTTAAAAATCAGATACAATTATTACTAGAGGTTGCAGGAGGGATTTTGGATGGCCTGAAAAACCTTCACTGATCCTAATTTCATATTTATCCTGGCTTAGTGATTTATCTGGTAACTTGATTCTTAAATAAAACAAAGAGAAACAACAAAAAATCAGCAGCAACAATGAAATGCTGACACAGATAGTTCTGTGAATCAGACAAAATATTATCAGTTTCCCAGTCTCTTGTTTGTGGAAATTATACATGTTTTTGCAGGAAATAATGTTGTCCTATATTGCTGGAACTATTTCTCCAAACATCATACTTCAACCCTGTTATTTAAGAATATAACTATATATTTGACATGTGTACTAACAACTTCACTTTTTCCCGTGAGATGACAGGTGATGGTACCTTCTGTTCTCACACTGGGAAGGTCTACTGTGCAGAAATGACCATCATTCCTTCTTAAAAATGTTGCTTGTTTGAAAATCTGGGCACCACACAGAAGTGCTATGCTTAGACATTCCTTATGAAAACTCACTGAAATCCAAACTGTATTTAAGAGAAGCCATTTTAATTCACAGTAGAAGATGATGGTTTTAATATCTTCATCTCAAAAGATGATAAGAACAAATAAAAATTAAACAAGCTTAATGTCATAGTTAAAATCAAGTTATCCTCTTTCTACACCTTTGGAGAGGGCTTCTTACATTAGGGTGCACCTAAAATGAAGCGACATCACCCCATAGGTGCTACTAACAACCCTTGTTCTCAGAAAAAGAGTTTTCAGAATTGTTTTCCTTTCTGTTAAGTGGCATTGTTGTATTTTCAGGTTCTCATAAAAATAAATCCATTAGAACTTTCTTATAAAATAGCATTTGTACAACCACAGAAGATGCTTTATAGTCTATAATATTGTGGGATTTTTATCACTGATTACTTACCAAGAGTATTATATTTAGGCAATCCAAAAAATAAAATAGTACTTAAGATCAAAAGAGGTATGAGGGTTACTTCCAGCAACACCGTGGACATGCTGAGCTAACTAAGAAGAATGGCATGCTGCCCTTTACACAACAATTTCACTGTGTTTGTTAGCAGTCCTGCAGGACACTAGCCGTAGATTAATGTACTTTAAGAAAACACTCTTTTAAAGTATTTAATATTGTTACCATAGGCAGTTAGAGAGTGGGTAGCTGGAGGCAAGGTGGGCGTAAGCCCTCCTGGCCACTTATGAGAGGTTAGGGGGCAGGCTGCACAGAGGACACAGGTGCACAGGTTTCCAAGGCTATCCCCAGGACTCCCCCTGGCTCCCCCTAATGTGCATGTGAAGGCACCATGTCCAGGATCTGGAGGTGGGCTGTGGGCTGCAACACCTCCAAGCTTTCAGATGGCAGATCCTGCAGCAACCTGCCTCCCCACTGATCCTAAAACTGTAGACAGTCAGGGAGCAGGCTGGGGAATCTCCTCCATTGGCCAAGATGGCACAGGGGGAGATTCTTACACTGAATGTTCTGAAAGTTAGATGAATGAGCAGGGCCCCCAGCACTCCAAAAGCTAGCAAGATAATTGAATAGAAAAAAAGCCCTCCCCTCCCTATCTTTATAAGATCTACTGGCTTGAGCAGGAAGGGGACATGTTTTTTGAGACAGGAGTCCACCATTCTCCCAGGTCAAGGCAACTAAACACATCTCTTTCTTTTTGCACCAGCACCTGTCTCACAATTTTGACTTTTGGGACTGCAGGCAGCCAAACCTGCATTTTCAGTTACAGTATGTACTAGAAACTGTGCTACACATGCCAAAAACAAATGTAAAACAGAAAAACACCCTCCCCTCTAAATATGTATTCGAGACACAAATGTCAGATCTACTTGTTGTACAGACCCTTTCTGTGCTGTTCCTCATATCCACTAAGCCCACTTGTGATTCCAGCAGGGTAGCAGTGGAAAGTTCCACGTACATGTTGATAGGCTCTTCCTGAGTCTGTTCAATTTCTGCCCCATGACTTTCTTCAAATGCACAGGAATCTCCCTGTTCCAGAAGTTCAGGGGAGTTAAATCCCATGAGGAGGAAAATAGGTCCAACTACTTCCTTGCCTCTGTCTCTTCTTTTGGGGGAACACAAACTAAGGCATTCAGTGAATCAAATAAATGTATTTAGAGGAGGAGAAATAGAGGGCCTACTAGGGGCCAGATGCTGTGGATGTTCACTTTTTGATATTAAACACTTGTGAACTGAACACAATGCAAGTCACTTTATTTACATTCTCTCTAACACTCACAGCCATTCTGCAAGATAAATATGGGGTTCAGAGAGATCAACTAACTTGATTACATTCACACAACTAATAAATGGATTTTCAGGAATTTGAAACTCAACTTTCCCTAACTCAAACATTTTTAGTCATATTAATAAACTATAACTCACTTGTAAATGAATGCATAAATCATATGATTAATGGACATTATCCTCAAAGAGCATATAGTCTAAAAATAAAGAGCAGCAAGTAGCATATAATTGAAATTTAATAAGAAAGAGTGTTATGTGCTTTTGAGTTGGCTCCAACTCCTAGAGACTCTATGAATGAGTGATATCCACAATGCCCTGTCTTCAAAAACTCTGCTCAGCTCCTGTAGACTCATGCTTACAGCTCCTATATGGAGTCAATCCATTTCATATTTGGTCTTCCTCTCTCCCTGAAGCCTTCTATTTTCCCCAGCGTTAGTGTCTTTTCCAAAGAACCCTGCTTCTCATGATGTGCCTGAAGTAGGATAGCTGCAGTTTTGTCATTTTTGTCTCTAGTTGTTTCAGACTTAATTTGCTCTAGAACCCACTTGTTTTTATGTTTCTGGCAATCCAGAACATCTGCAGAGTTCTCCTCCAATACCATATTTCAAAAGAATCAGACTTTCCCTACCATTTTGCTGTCCAACTTTCACATCCAAATGTGGAAGGAATAGGCTTATCTGAAGACAAGAAGGTGACAGTAGTCAATTTGTAATATTCTCTCCAGTAAATTTACATGTACAATTTAGTGTATCCTTAAGACATTTTACATGACCTCAGAATATCCACCTGTCCATCTCTTCTCATTCTCCAGTCCCTATCTCTGCAATTGGCATCTGGGCCTGAAAAATCTGACTGTCTACCCCTTTCCTGAAGTCATAGCAACTTATAAAAACTGTTAGCATCCACAATTTAACCAGGCAAGTACTCTCACATTTTGGGCTCTTGAACTCATCTTGCAGACTTCAGCCTCAGGATTTCTCCTCTAGTTTGGTACTTTCTTTGTCCCTTTAAATATGTTTATTCCCTGGTCCTCAGTCCTGATATCTAGCCTTCAATATGCTTCTTGATTGTTGACACAGCTAAAACAATAAATTTTCTGTCACATACAGAAAAACTTAAACATACATACTTTTGGTTTCTGCTTCCTTACAAAGGCTCTGAGATACCCTACCCAACACTGTTTTCCCCACATAACCAAGAAAGACCTTTAAGTATAAATATGTATAATATATATAGAATTGTACACATATAGAACATACGTTACACATATAATAGAGAATGTATACAGAAATATCTATTCTAAATTTTACACCAATAAATTACCAATAAATAATTCATATCATTAATTACCAACATTTATTGTGTAAGTGATGAGTGATATTAATATTTTCATTACATATTCCTCTTAATGTATTCCTATTAAAATAGAACATATTCATCAAGAGAGCAGAGAGTGCCCTCTCTTTCATCTTGTTTGTTAGCTGTTTAAGGGAGGCATATTAACGAATTCTAAAGTCAAATGAACCTTGGAGATGGTAATCCACTTGGCAATATACTGCATTATTACCAGTGTGGTTTTAAGGTTGTCAGTCCATTCTTAATATTTTCATTAATCATCCAATTATTATGCTTGTGTATTGCTAAGCAGTAAATATACAAAGGAGATCCCCTCAAATTTCTATTTATTCTATTATTGTTTCCCTTTTCGTCTTTCTTTTCCCCTCCTTTCCCCATCCCCCCCTTCAGATAATGCAGTAGGTTTGCAGTTTGTTATCAATAATAAAAAAGGTAGGAATTGTGTGATGAAGTGTTTGATATCATAACTATTATATGAACTTCTGGGAGTGCTCCTGCTGAATTATTCTTCATATTATGCAAGACAAAAATTTACAGCTAAGATGACAAAGGAGTAATAATGTTAAATATAAGGTAAAATATAAATATATAAAATAACTTAAAAACAAATGCAATTAGACATTTCCCATCTCTGAAAATGTCTGCCAGGGGTCTCATAGTTGAGAGCTTCCCTGAAATGGTAATTGATCAATGGGGGAAAAAAAAAAGTGGTTTCCTGTCATGAAAATTAAGCATTGTTTAGAACATGCTGGAGGTTAGGCACTTTGGATAGAAACGCCGAGGCTTATTTTCCTCTCTAGAAAACAACATTCAGGTGGCTAGCTGTGGCAACATTCACCCCCATCTTCACTGAGCTGATGAAAATGACACAACCATTATTTGATATCTTGGGACTGTTATTATTCTGATATGGATAATACAAATAGCATTAAGCATGGTTAACTGTCCTGTAAACAGGTCTTGATTAAACTCTATATAAGGCATCTTTGGCCAATGAATCAAAAACCTTTGCAGACTCAAATTGCCTGTCAAGTTTTCTGCAATATTGTAACATCCCACCTAATAAGATTTGCTTGCCATTATCTAGAGTCTTTTAATATGTCTTTAACTGATATGCTTATTTAATAGCTATTGATGACTATATTTAGAAGAAAATTATCACACAGATTAGAAAGGCTAAATCTCACAAACACCTCACTCCAGCAAGGCACAGCTCTGCTCTTTCTACTAAGCTGTGTAACAGCTCACTGACTCAAATCATTTAGTTATTATTAAAAGAGGGAACTGCTGTGGCATATATCTAAAAAGAAATCAAGGCAAAAATCCTTTTAGAGTCACACTTTTCTCTGGAGTAATTCAATGAGTCGTCACAATATGACAACTGTGTGATTTCTTGTAAAGAAAGGAGCAGCCATTTTAAAGCACAAAAATTATAGATTTTATTTCAAAAAGATTGAGACCTCTGAAAACACTTCATTTACAGAAACTTCGATGCCAAAGTCTGCACAAACAAAATAAATTAGGAATTGGGAAACGCATAAATAAGATTGGTTATGTTTAAAAGAAAAACCCGAATCAACAGTGAACAAACTTTAAACAACCTTTCAGCGAAACAGAGGAGGATGTGAGAAATTTGAATATAAATTTTTTTTATTGACTTTATCGTTATTGTTGAGACCATTACAGATGCCCGCCTTTTAACTCCACTGATCCCCTCCACCCCGCATCCATCCCACCCTCACCCTCAGGCCCTCCCCACACCAATGTCACCATCCATGGGCCATGCCCATAAACACACAAGTCCCCTGATTAATCTCTCCCCACCCACAGCCCCCTCCCCGCCTTTCCTCTGGGATCCCTCAGTTTGTTCCAAGCTTCTATGTCTCTGGATCCACTTTGTTCATCAGTTTATTTTATTTATTACATTCCATAGATAAATGAGATCATTTGGTACTTGTCTTTCTCTGACTGGCTCATTTCACTTAGCATAATACTATCTAGTTCCCTCCACGCTGTGCCAAAGGCCAAAAGGTCCTTCTTCTTCACAGCCGTGTAGTATTCCATGGTGTAAATGTGCCACAGCTTTTCTATCCACTCATCTACTGATGGGCACTTGGGCTGTTTCCAGATCTTAGCTATTGTGAATTGTACTGCTATAAACATAGGGGTGCATAAGTTCTTTGAGATTGGTGTTTGGGGTTCCTTAGGATATATTGCTAGAAGTGGGATCACTGGGTCAAATGGCAGGTCAATTTTTAATCTTTTGAGGAAACTCCATACTGCTTTCCATAGTGGCTGCACCAGTCTGCATTCCCACCAGCAGTGTACTAGGGTGTCCTTTTCACCATACCCTTGTCAGCACTTGTAGCTCCTTGATTTGCTGATAGTAGCCATTGTGACAGGTGTGAAGTGATGCCTCATTGTGGTTTTAATTTTTATCTCTCTCATGATTAGCCACGTTGAGCATTTTTTCATATGTCTCTTGGCCATTTGTATGTACTCTTTGGAAAAGTGTCTATTTAGGTTCATTGCCCATTTTTTAATTGGATTGTTTGTCTTCCTTTTGTTAAGTTGTATGAGTTCCTTATATATTTTGGATATTAACCCTTTATCAGATGTGTCATTGGCAAATATGTTCTCCCATACAGTGGGCTCCCTTTTCGTTCTGCTGATGGTTTCCTTTGCTGTGCAGAAGCTTTTTATTTTGATGAGGTCCCATTTGTTTATTTTCTCCTTAGTTTCTCTTTCCCCAGGAGATGTATCAGCAAACATATGAGAGATGTCTGAGATTTTACTGCCTATGTTTTCCTCTAGACTTTTTATATTTTCATGCCTTACATTTAAATTTTTATCCATTTTGTATTTACTTTTGTGTATGGTGTAAGTTGGTGGTCCAGTTTCATTTTTTTGCATGTATCTGTCCAATTTTTCCAATACCATTTATTGAAAAGACTGTCTTTACTCCATTGTATGTTCTTGCTTCCTTTATCAAATATTAATTGACCATAATGGCATGGGTGAATTTCTGGGTTCTCTGTTCTGTTCCACTGATCAGTATGTCTGTTCTTGTGCCAGTACCAGGCTGTTTTGATTACAGTGGCTTTGTAGTATAATTTGATATCTCATATTGTGATCCCTTCAACTTTGTTCTTCTTTCTCAGGATTGCTGTGGCTATTTGGGGTGCTTTTGGTTCCATATAAATTTTTGAAGTGTTTTTTCTAGATCTGTGAAATATGTTGTTGGTATTTTAATAGGAATTGCATTGAATTTATAGATTGCTTTGGGTGATATGGACATTTTAATGATGTTAATTCTTCCAATCCATGAACATGGTACACTTTTACATTTGTTTATATCTTCCTCTATTTCTTTTTTTGGTGTCCTGTAGTTTTCTGAGTAAAGATCTTTTACATCTTTGGTTAAGTTTATTCCTAGGTATCTTATTTTTTTAGTTGCAGTAGTAAATGGGATTGTTTTTTTAGTTTCTGTTTTTGAGAGTTCATTATTGGTGTATAAAAATGCCATCAATTTCTGGGTGTTAATTTTGTGTCCTGCTACCTTGCCAAATTCGTTTATTAAATCTAGTAGTTTTCTGGTGGAGTCTTTACGATTTTCTATGTACAATATCATGTCATCTGCAAATAATGACAGTTTTGTGTCCTCCTTTCCAATTTGGATGCCTTTTATGTTTTCTTCTTGTCTAATCGCTGTGGCTAGGACTTCTAGTACTATGTTGAATAAGAATGGTGAAAGTGAACACCCGTCTTGCTCCTGTTCTTAGGAGAAATGGTTTTAGTTTTTGCCCATTGAGTATGATGTTGGCGGTAGGTTTGTCATATTTGGCCTTTATTATGTTGAGGTATGATCCCTGTATTTCCACTTTGCTGAGAGTTTTTTTCAAAAATGGGTGTTGGATTTCATGGAATGTCTTTTCTGCATCTATTGATATGATCGTGTGTTTTTTACCTTTCAATTTGTTTATGTGATGTATCATGTTTATTGATTTGTGAATACTGTACCAGTCTTGCATCCCTGGAATAAATCCCACTTGGTCATGGTGTATGGACTTTTTAATATATTGCTGGATCCAATTTGCTAATATTTTGTTGAGGATTTTAGCATCTATGTTCATCAGGGATATTGGCCTGTAATTCTTTCTTTGTAGTGTCTTTATCTGGTTTTGGAATCAGGCTAATGCTGGCCTAGTAAAAAGAGTTTGGAAGTGTTCCTTCCTCTTGGATTTTTTGAAATAGTTTGAGGAGGATAAGTGTTAATTCTTCTTTGAATGTTCAGTAAAACTCCCCTGTGAAGCCATCCGGGCCAGGGCTTCTGTGTGCTTGGAGCCTTTTGATTACTGCTTCAACTTCATCAGCAGTTATTGGCCTATTTAGACTTTCTGACTCTTCCTGATTGAGTTTTGAAAAGTTTTATTTTTCTAGGAATTCATCCATTTCATCCAGGTTGTCCAGCTTGGTGGCATATAGTTGTTCACAGTATTTTCTTATAACCCTTTGTGTTTCTGTTGGGTCAGTTGTTATTTCACTCTTTCATCTCTAATTTTGTTTATTTGGGTCCTCTCTGTTTCTTGATGAGTCTGGCTAAAGGTTCATTAATCTTGTTTCTCTTTTCAAAGAACCAGCTCTTGGTTTCATTGATCTTTTGTATTGTTTCTTTAGTCTCTCTCTGTCATTTATTTCTGCTCTAATCTTTATTATTTCTTTCCTTCTACTTACTTTGGGCTTTTCTTGTTGTTCCCTTTCTAAGTTTTTAAGTTATAGGGTTAAAGAGTCCATTAGAAGTTTTCCTTCTTGAAGTAGGCTTGTAGTGCTGTGAACTTCCCTCTCAGGACTGCTTTCACTGTGTCCCATAGATTTGGAGTTGTTGTGTGTTCATTCTCATTTGTTTCCAAGAAGTTTTTTATTTCTTTCTTAATCTCTTTAGTAACCCATTCATTGTTTAAAAACATGCTCTTCAGTCTCCATGTGTTTAAATGTCTTTTAGTGTTTTTATTGTAGTTCATTTCTAGTTTCATGCCATCTTGATCCAAGAAGATGCTTGATATGATTTCAATCTTCTCGAACTTATAGAGACTTGTTCTGTGTCCTAACATGTGGTCTATGTTTGAGAATGTCCGGTGTGCGCTTGAGAAGAATGTATATTCTGCAGCTTTGGGGTAGAAGGTTCTGTAAATGTCAATTAAATCCATCTGATCTAGCCTGTCATTTAGGGTCACTGTTTCCTTGTTGTTTTTTTGCCTGAAAGACCTATGCAGTGAAGTCAGTGGGGTGTTAAAGTCCCTGAGTATGACTGTATTGCTGTCAACCTCTCCCTTAAAGTCCTCTAGAAGTTTTTAAATAAATTTAGGTTCTCCTATATTAGGTACATATATGTTTATGAAGGTTATATCCTCTTGCTGGATTGATCCCTTTAGTATTATGTAATGACCTTTCTTGTCTCTTGTTATAGTCTTCATTTTGAAGTCTATTTTGTCTGATATGAGTATTGCTACCCCAGCTTTTTTTTCATTTCCATTTGCATGGAAAAAAATTTTCCATCCCTTCACTCTCATCCTGTATAAGTCTTTTGTTCTGAGGTAGGTCTCTTGTAGACAGCATATAGTTGGGTCATGTTTTCTTATCCATTCAGCCACCCTATATCTTTTTATTGGGGCATTTAATCTATTTACATTTAAGGTTATTATTGAAAGACACTTATCCACTGACATTTTATTTCTTTATAGCTCTTTCTCATTCTCTTTATTTCTACTTCTAATTATAGACTATAATAGAATAATTATGAATATAAATTTAAAACAAGTTCATGTCCAAGCCAAATGTGTGAATACCACCTAGAAAATATAGAAAAGTACTGCTGTCTCAGGACTAACAAGAGGCATTTTAACTGTAAACAACTCGGAATCAGTAGATGAAGTTTTTTGGTTAAACCTTCATAAAATGGTAGAAACCTTACTTAAGTGGAACCTCTGAAAACAAAAAATCTTCTGCTCTTTCAGCTGAAGCAAATAGTGTTCATTTGATTTGTCTGTTCTAAACATGTTCACCATAGCCATGCAATTCACTAAGGATTTCAATAGACTATTTTAAATCACCTTATTCATATTATTTTAGATTTTTCTTTTAAAAAAACTATCCCAGGTGGGGAATTTCTTGCACCATTGAAGCCAAGATATCTTGTTGGTATTTGTGCCAGTTTCTATCATTTCCTGAAAATCATGCAATGGGCAAAAGTTGTTCTTAAAGGAAGGTCATGCAAAACTTCTTCAAGGATTAGAGATTTTCTCATGAATATGAAATAAGAAATACCTGTTTTCCCATTTTATTTAGTTATGCAAAGGCTATCTCTCTCTGATGACCTGACACAGACACAGTCAACACCATCCATAATGAAAATCAATGGCACCAAGTCACTAAACAATTACTCTGTCTTCTTTAAAAATGCACAAGTCTTCAAAAAACAAGGATTTAGAGACTGATTAATTTGCCATTTGTCTTGGAGATTGCACTAGCTGCATTATTTAAGAAGTGCCTTGTCTTTGTGCCCTGGAAACCTGAAACAAGATCAAAGATTTAAGAATCACCAATTCCCAATGAAAGGCATTTGGTGACAGTATAAAAGGCAACCAGAATTTGTGACCTGAGAATGTATCACTCAAAATATTTATAGAATAAATAATATTTATGGAATGGAAAAGCTACAACCCATCATGGAAATATATATATGCTTTTTCATTCTTCAAATGGTTCTAATATAGAAAAGGAACCTCGGCTCAAAAGTGGTTGTGCATTGACTACTCAAAGAAATGTTCATGGGGATATATATATATTTTTTTTCTAGGCATATTTTCTAAAAGAAGGAAAACCAAATTCAGTGCATCCAGTCAGAACCCTTCATATTCTCATACTGATTTCTTCCTTCTTCTACTTCCTCTTTTTTCCAATTCATCTGTAAGTGTTGCTGATTCTACTATAAAAGTGTTAATTATCTCTTTCCCCTTTATTTTTATCATCTCTATACTATCCCTAAACAGAAACTCCCACTCTCAGAATTTCTACTCCAATAGACATAGTAGAAAAATTTACCAAGGTGTTACATTCTGTGCGTGTTTTCCTTTCTTGTCCTGTGACCTCAATCAGAGAGGGAAGCTAAGTATTTTCCCATTTCTTTAGCTCTTAGGTGTTTATTTGATTAATTCAGTTAATTATAGGGCAAAAAGAAGAAATTGTTAAACTTTTTTTTTTTTTATGAAATTTTACAATTACTGAAATTATTTTCATCAGGAATGTTTCTCTCTCTCCCTCTCTCTCTCTCAAATCAATAAAGATATATTTTTTAAAAAAGAGTTAGAAATAGGAGGTAAGAGAGAATAGAACCCACATGATCCTCTGGGTAGTTCCCCCAGGAAGGTGGATCGGGTGCCTCAGGAAGAACCTGAGTCACCTGAGGAGGTACGGCAGTGTCGCATCCATGAAAGGTAGACCCCAGGCAGAAGACTGCACATTAAATCACAGATGACTTCACTAGAAAGTATTGGAAGCCATTCTTACATGTTGGCTTAGATTTTCTGAGTATTATATACTCTGGTTATATTTTTTTGCATGCCATTTAACTATTTCCTCAGTCTGTTCCTCATTTAGTGGATAAGACTCAGTTCTCAGTATGTTTGTTCAGTAAATGATAAAATTAAGAATAAGTGATTGTCATGCCTAGCCTGAGACCAAGCAGGTGTTTCCTTCAATATTGTTTAGGATAAGCCGTCTGTGAAGGAGGAATAAAGATGGAATTCTGATAGTCTTGCCCTTTTTATCTTTGACATGAATAAGTTGTTTTAAAGATAATCAGAAGCCAGTCTTCCAGAAGCTGGGGATGGAAACCTTTTGAATGTTAGAAACTGTTTTGGACAATGTGATTGATTCCTGATTGCTTGAGCATTCTCTAAATGTATATGTTGTTGTTCCTTGCAACACTGGGAAGGGAATCATTCATTCCTTTGACACCTGTGTGATGTAGTAAAAACACATATTGCTCATATTATTCCTAAAACAAGCCGCTGTCACAGGTGATAGCAAGCAGATCTAAAATTATCCTTAATTAATATATGAACATATCAAAGCTGAGAGAGGTTGTGACTAACTTAAGGTCACACGAATTACCCTTAAATGACAGAGTGTGTCTCATAACTTCAATGTTATTTCCATGATCTTGTTTGTGTCACCTGATTTTTCTTTTAAATTGAAAAACTATAATGCCCCTTTCTGGTTTACTCGCTACCATTTATTCAACCAAGAAGTTGTGAGAGGAATATACATTCAATGAGATAAAACAAAGCAGGGAGAGAAATAACAGTCTGTTCTGCCAAAGGTCTGTAAGTATGTGTTGTGTTGTAACTCAACATCACACCCTCAATTATCACTAAAAATGTACATACATTCTAACATTTTAATGATGTTTAGATTCTATAAACATACTTTCAAAAGGTATCTGTTGACTTATTAAATTTTGTGTTCTATAAACTAATATTTGTTTCTGCTATGAGTATTTTATATACTTTAGGGCTACAAATAATTATTTTCTCTTAGCTGAGTGGAACCTTTTGAGCCTGTGATGTGATTCAGTGTAATTGTAGGACAGAACCCTTCCTAGAAAAAAGAACAAGTGTTGCATTTCCAGACTGTCCTTCCCCGCCTGGGTCCAGGTTAGACTATGGCAATGAGGCATGCTCCTGTGAGGCTGAAGGGCTAAAAAGACGGGAGGGCATCTTTCCCTGGAGGCAGGAAGGCGGAAGCATGGCATATGGCAGACTTGAAATTTCCTCGGGCCTCCTGAAAAGTTACCATCACTCACTCACTTTGATGGCCTAGGCAGTGGCTCCTGGAGTGTCATATGCTTTGTGATGGTGTACAGTATCCAAAGTCACTTCCCTTGAGTGGCTTGAAAGATTCCCTCTGAGGTTCTGATGTTTCCAGACTCTCAGGGGCACATCCTTGCGAGATGCTCATTGCTTCTGGAGGCTGAAGTCATGGCACAAGCTTCCCTGTCCCCTCTGCCAGATCTAATAACTGTGTAACTCTTTAATTTTCTGTGTTAAACCCTTCATTGATGTAAAACATACAATCATTGGTTTTTGGGACCTGCCTGTCACAGAAAACATCATTAGAAATGCTAACCTTATACAGGATTTGCCTGTGTGCTCTTGTAATGATGATGTTACACAGGTTAGTCAGGGAACTCATGCAATTAAAACTATTATGTGGCCAAAAAAAGCTTTCTAGAGTCAGAAATCCTACCAGGACTGTTAAGTAGACATGCTGTCGATTGATTATTTTTCAACTAATCATATGTATATGCTATAAATATAAAATAAAATGAGCAGAACATTATCTCTGAATCAAATTAATCATACCCTTAATTATCACTAAAAATGTTTACGCATTCTAGTATTTTTATGACTTGTTAGATTTCATAAACATACTTTTAAAAGGTGGTTGCTGAATTATTAAATCTTCTGTTCTATAAACTAATATTTATTTCTACTATGAATATTTTATATACTTTAGGGCTACAAATAATTATTTTCACCTAGAGGAGTGTAATCTTTGGGGACAGTGTAATTGTAGAATAGAACCAACATAGTAAAAATTTACTTTTACTCTGAAGGTCATTTACTTAAATAAAAATAGAAGAAAACAAAGATTAAGCATGACTGTTGCTCGGTGTGATAGTGTCTTTGTGATTATGTAAGAGAATATTCATATTATTAAAGATGAAAACTGAAGTAGTTCTGAGCATGGCATAGAGGATTTGCTTTTTATAGTCCATTTAAAAAAAAAACAACTTAATAAATAGGTAAAACATTTGTACTAATTAAATGTGACAAAATCTTTGTGGCTTTAAAATCTGGTTTATAGGTTATATGAGGATCCCTTGTCTTACTCTCTGCTCTTTGGCATGTTTTAAATCTTCATAATAAAATGCACATTAGTATAGAAAGATAAGGCCTTAAGTATGCTTTCTGACTTTTTATGTCATCAAAAAATTAACTTATTATAAAATAGGAAAAAAATAGGCCAGCAAAAGTATTTAAAAGAATAAATAATGGCCTAAACTGAGTAAAAATTAATATTAAAACAAAAAACATTTAAAATAAATATGAATATATATGCTTTTACTTTACATAAAATAAATACCAGTGAGCTTTGTTTACGTGAATCGACCATGTGCATGTAGCTTTCTCATATCTCTTTGTTTTAGGATTTTGCAATATGTAGCCCTCTTCAGTGGCCAATGAATGAAACTAATGATTTAGTGCATATTCTATTTAAGGATGTTGTAAAATCTCAATTAATTCTTATATTACAGGTGATGAGTAGGTATTATTTCCTCTACTTTACAGAATTAGAGCTTAAAGCTCAAAAATAAATAAGCTAAGCACATCATAACCCCCCCCAAAAAAACTGGATTTAAGAATATGCCTACGTGACTTCAAAGATTTCACTTTCTTGCCCTATGATGTTTCTCTTTCTCAATGACTTTGAATACGGTTTGTAATATAGTGTTGAGGTATATTAGTTTATATTATTGGAGATGTTTCTGGTCTCAAGATTCCTCTATCTATTTCCTATAAATAAAGTGAGAGATGTACAGCTGGTAAATATATTTTAATTCACGTATCCTTATGTTAAGACAATGCGGTTACATCAATTGATGTTACATTTTTTTAAAAATGAAACATTTGTAGATGGAATGCTTATATGCTATGTCTCTTGTTCAAAATCTTAACTTCTCTTTACTTAAGTTGTTTCTTTTGTGAAAAGGTCTAATTTACATGCATATTTGAACTAATATAAAGAGGTAGCATATGAAACATTGCTGGTAAATATGAATGCAGAAGTCCATGGTAGAGAGACACTGTGAGGAAGGTATCCTGGACTAAGTGCTAGCAATGTTTGTATCTAATATCAGTTCTAATATTAATTAATTGTTGGACTTAGAGTTAATTATATTACATTTTTGAATCAATTTTCATGTCTATAAAATAAAACTCTTTGACTAGAGTTTTCCAAAATGTGTTGCTTATATATCTTGTGTTCTACTGCATGGCTTCAGAGGTCTCTATGCACTTAATGAGGAAGAAGTTAACCAGATGGAGATCCCAGCCCTTTGTCTACTTCAGTCAAAGAACTACTCATGTTTCTTTTATGTATTGTAAATTCTGTTGCCTAAAGTGTTACCACCAAACCATATAATCTCCAAGGTTCTGTAAAATATTTATTGTACCTAAAGTTAAAGAAAGTATGCAATACTTCAGATAAAAAAATAACTGCAATAATAATATTAATAATGACAGATACAGTTTCGGTGACGTCTATTGCCATTCAACAAGATCTTGTTGTATGCCACACAATTTAAGTGTGTTTAATACTGTGTACAATCTTAAAGGTAGGGATCATTATCTCCATTTCTAGGATAGGAAATGGAGGCTCAGAGAGATTCTACACTTTGCCTAAGTCCAAGTACGTATAAAGTGATAAAAGTGTAGAGCAGGGCTAGGTAGCTACAAAACCCATACATTTGTTTACACTCCAATCTTTTCCAAATTTTGTTCATGATAAGAGAGAAAACTAGTGTGCAAGAAAGAGTTTCTGAAGCCATGCTTAAGAAATAGAAGAATTTGCCTAAAATGCAAGAATGATATCTAGTGAGGATTGAGATTCAAATCTACATGCTCTAACCCAACCTATCTCATTTTTTCCCTTGTGCCACAATAGAGTGGGAAGAGAGACATGGGGTACTTTTGGGTTTGTATACGCTATCAACAAACCTGGCTCATTTCTATATTTTGGCTACAGTTAAACTTAATTATGCCATTTTAATGGAACATGTTCCTTGAACAAACAAAACCCACAGAAAAATAGAGTTCCAAAGGACTCATCATTTATTAATTACCCAAATAGTTTTTAAAAATATTTTTTGTTCAGTGACATTTCCACTTACTTCCACTGTTGGTCAATAATTTAAAACATTTTTTTAAAGCATTTTTTAAAAATGTTAACAAGATATTCACTATCAATTACAAATTATCAAATAAATAATGGCGGTTGTACAGCCTCTAAAAATCCAGCTTTCAACCCTTTTACTTTGTCACACACTGTCATCTTCGCATTGAAAGAAGCCATAGTTTTACTTGGGACTGTCCACCATTTATCAGTTAGGGTTCTATGCCTCTCTTAACTAAGCCAGTTGCCCTCTACCTTTGGCTGCGAAATTACACCATCCCAGTTGGTAGTCATATATCGGCTAAATTTCGAATTTCCATATATCAATTTTGCCATTGGCTTCAATTTGTTTTCCTATTTTTAAAAATATTTTCATACTTTCAACTGTCTTATTTCTCTACATTTTTACCCTTTTATAATTACAAGTCTATGAAAGCAATCACTGTTGTTGGTTTTCAGTGAGGTTAGGTCTAACTAATGGACAACAAATCCAATAAACAAACAACAGAAGTGGTGAATTTCTATTGATTTATCTATACTATTTTTGAATCCTGTTTTTGAAAACCAGAGATGTAAGGCATATATCATTAAATATTAAATAGAAGGAACAGAAAAAACCTAAGTGAATAATTGACATGTAGAAAGCTTAATGGGGAAACCTGACCCCAGTGGCCAGGAGCTAGTCCTCGTTTTCTAGAGAAATGGTTATTCAGAGCAGAAGGCATTCTGAAGCTTATCATAGATTCAGTACACAGTAACATTTAAATATCAGAGAAGCTATTTCTTATCATTTCCCTATTAATATCCTAGGTGTTAAAAATAAAGTTGTAACCATTTATAGAAACTAATTTAATTGCCATAGATTATTTATTTTAGCTCCATTGATATGTTGGTGGAGCCCAAAATATTCTGTTTGTCCAACAAGTTGAGAGTCAGACTGCTGCTTTTCAGCACTGGTGTCTGGGCCTCTGCTTGATCATATGCATTGGCAGATGCTCCAGTGCCACCCAGATGAAAGTCACCTAACATCTTGTAAATCTTATATCATTGTCATTGACATCTGATAAAGGTAGAATTGTCACTCTGTGCCAATAACAGACTTGCTACTAAAGCTAATAAACACATTCTTAGCGGAAGTTTAATAAATATATAATTTTTACTTTTTTGGAGCAAATGTTATCTCTTTATTGTGACAATATTGTGAACTATACAAAATGTTCATATGACACACAAAGTATACATTGAGTAGATATGCAACCTTTAGTCTTTTTCAACCAAAGTATTGAAACATCTAGAACCCATATGCTAATATTCATCACAATGAACTAAAATAAAATTGCTGATGGTTTCATGTAAATAATAGTTAGGTTTTTCTAAAAATAAAATTTTAGTTATATTATTGGCACTATTTTTTTTAATATACTTTTATGTTAATGTGTTTTATACTTCTGTGTTGATTAAAAGCAAAATCTAATTGGATTGTTGTTTTAGTTTCTCTTCCTGAGAGTACATTATTGGTGTATAAAAATGCCATAGCAGTGCAATTTACAATAGCTAAGATCTGGAAACAGCCCAAGTGCCCATCAGTAGATGAGTGGATAAAAAAGCTGTGGGACATTTACACCATGGAACAAGATGCAACTGTAAAGATAAAGGATCTCTTATCCTTTGAGACAGCATGGAGGGAACTGGAGAGTATTATGCTATGTGAAATAAGCCAGTCAGAGAAAGACAAGTACCATATGATCTCACTCATATGTGGAATCTAATGAACAAAATAAACTGATAAACAAAATAGATCCAGAGACATAGAAGCATGGAACAGACTGAGGGATCTCAGGGGGAAGGCGGGGGTGGGGGAGTGGGTGGGGAGAGATTATCAAAGAACTTATATTTTATAAGCATAACCCATGGACGCAGACATTGGTATGGGGAAGGTCTGGGGGTAGGGTGGATGTGGGCTGGAGGGGATCAATGGGGGGAAAAAGGGGGACATCTACAATACTTTCAACAATAAAGACAAATTTTTAAAAATTCAAAGTGATTAAATCAAGACATACTTAAAAAAAAAAAAAATTAAAACAAAATCTAGTCCCTAATATAGACAAGTCATCTGATATAAAATGGGGTTTAATACTTCTTAATTGATTCATGACCTATAAATTTACATTAGTTATGGTGAAGTGTTAGCTTAGTGTAGAATCTCACAAGATTAAATAACTTTGAGAAACAAGCTGGCGGCGTAGGTCACAGCTGCGCCCGCTGCCTCCCGCAACCACATCAGAATGACAACTAAACTTACAGAACCACCGTCACTCAGAGCCTCCTGAAACCTGGCTGAACAGAAGCCCCACAGCCAGGGAACTGAAGGAGCAACCAGAGCGGGAGGAGGGGCGCAGACTCGGGCGGATCAGGGCTGAATCGCAGAGACGCGGCCTCGGGCCCACACCCGGTGCCGGGGTTTAAACCCGGGAGGGCATCTCGGCGGTGGGGGTTTCCGGAGGAGCGAGGGGTCCCAGCCCCACAGCAGGCCCCCAGCCCAGGGCTCCAGGGCCAGGAAGAGACGTTTCCCCAACTCTGGGCTGTGAAACCAGCGGGGACTGTCCCTGAGGGTCGCGGAGGCTGCGGGAGCCCCAGCAGCTCCTCTAAAGGGCCCGGCACGGACTCACTCGGACGCTCCCTCTGAGCCCAGCGCCGGGCAGCGGCCTGAAAGGACCCGGGACACTCGGGGGGGAACTAACCTGCCTGAGATCCGGGCGAGAGCTGGAGGGGCGGCTTCCTCCCAGGCAGAAGGGCTGGCGGAGGCCATGGCTCCTTTGGCGAGTCCTCCCCGCACACAGCCGGCAGGCAGGCGCCATGTTTGAATCGCCAGCACCTGACGCACCTTTGGCCCCGCCCCGTGATTCCCGGAGGCCCCGCCCCTCCCCACCTGCAGCTCATCCAGGCCATTTCCAGGGGCTTTTCTGTGCAAGTGGCCTCTCGAGCCTCATGCTTAGGACTTTCCTAAAATCTCTCAAACAGGCAGCAGCGGGCCCCATACAGCTTGATAAGGGGCCCCAGGCCTGGCACTAGCGGCAGCTGCATTGGCTCATAGCCTGGCCTCTCCTGGGCACCTCCAAGGGAGTTCATCTCACCCTCATGTGGTAACAAATCCTTCAACACCTTTTTCAATTAAACAATCAAATAATTTAGATTTTAAAACGATAATGTATTTATCAGGGAAGTCTCTTTACAGAGTAATGTCCGCTAATACATTTAAAAAGAATGATTGAATTATTAAATTACTAATTTGCAATTCCCACATTGTTTCAGCATGGTTCAGCAGTACATTGAAAACCATTAGATTAAAAAATTCTTGGGGGAAAAGGTATTCTCATGGTGCCAAGGTTTCACCTGGGAGATCGTATAGGGAAAAACCAGGTGTGTAAAGTGAGAAAACCTCCAGCTATCCCTTAAACAAGTGATGCAACTTAACATCACTGATATCATGACTAGCTGACATCTGACTCCTGATGTGATGCAATTATGAACTGTCTCCATTAAAGAAAGCGGTGTTGTTAAAAAAAAAAGCTTACCTTGAATATAATCAAAGCTTTAGAGCTATTTTTCTGCTTACTGGAAATAGGATGGATAGAATTACATATTAGCTGGCACCACTAGACACATTTGGACTGTGGCACATTCTATGACACCTTGGTTTCTCCAAAAGTCAATGTCATTAGGGGAAAAAAGGAGGGTGTGTTTTATATTAAAAGAGATTAAGAGAAATCTTGTTAAACATACATAATATGACGGGGACTCTGCTTTCTGTTTAATTTTGCTGTGAACCTAAAACTGTTCTAAAAATGAATTTTATTAATTAAAAATGTAATTTGTGAGTCTTGATTGAATTCTGGTTTGGAAAATAAATCTAAGGCAATTGAGAAAAGTTGAATATTGTGTACATATTGGGTTATATTATGTAACTGTTGTTAATTTTCAGTTTTGATAATTATATATCCTATATAACATTATATAGAAAAAGTTATTTTCCTTAGCATATGCATGCAGATGTATTTAGGGATACAGTGTAGTGGTATCTGCAAATTCTTTACAAATAGTTCAGCCACAAAAATAACTACAGCTCTGTGTATGTGTGCACGCATAGAGGTTAAGCAAAGGTAAAAATTCTAACTGTTGTTAAATCTATGTGGGTGTATAGGAATATCTATACTACTATGCTCTAAACTTTTCAAAATATTTGAAAACCTTTATATAAAAAGGTGGGAAAACTACCCCTATGTGCCTGATAGTTGCTCAGCCCTTGACTGTGGGGACCTTGGCTCCACAGACTCAGGTCTTCAACCTGGATCTGGACTGCAAAAGAAAGGGAAATAACCACCCGATTGCTCTATTTGCGATTCTGGATATTTTAAGTTGTTTATTTGCATTTTACTGACTTAGTCAGTTTTTATTTTTGCACCTATTATTCTGAAGAAAATAGATACAGAGAACTGTGATGATGATTGGATAAACTGAGAAGTATTAGAATATGGAACAGAAGCTGCTCTCTGCCTTGTATTCTAATAATCTCTGGTTAAATTATGATAAAATAAATGTCACCAAGATAAAACTGTAAGTACTCGAAGCTGGGCACCATAGGTGCTTCTGTCTTAGTACAAGCAAGTACTGCTCCACTAGGACTTTCATGTGCTGTAATAGCATGTTCAGTAACTTATAAGGGCCTGGCATTTTATTTTCTCTGAGCTGTGTTTTAGAAAAGTGCCTATGTTTAGGGCCCTTATCTGTGCAGAAATCCCTTCAAATTTATGATCTCTTCCATGGAGTAGGATGCTAATTGGTAGCTCTGTCAAACAACTGCTAGAATTTTCTCCACTCTTATCCAGACACAACCCAGTTCTAGGACAAGTTTGCATTCTTGGCTTCTTTTCTTTTGTTTCCCTTGACTCTGGATACTGCCAGCTTTAGATAATTTCTCACTCTTACCAATTAAAACAATGAGCTTTGCTAAATTAAAAGGTACCCCTTTAAGTACCTTTTTAATAATCATGCACGAAATAGGACTTTCCTTCCCCTGACTGGAATGAACAAAATTTCCTCAGAGATTGCTTTAATGTTATACCTAGATAATGCTTTAGGATTACAATCTAAATCATCCTAGAATAACTGCATTAGAATTACTCTGATACATCATCCTAATGTACAGGCCTACATATAATGTTACTTTTGGAGTATCCAATAAAACCAGTGAGTCCCAGAACTAGAACTGTGGGAGAATGGTCTTGAAGATTGCCAGAATATATATTGTTAGGGAGAGGAGAATCTGCAGATTGTAACCATAAAAATCCATGGGCATTATCAAGGGTAAATGGGAATAATTTTACAACTGAAGACAGGTTATAGTTATAAATCCATGCCCAGGAAACTGAAAATAATGCAAAAATCATTGGATGCTAAAAGCAAGTCATCTTGCCTTAATAAAACTGACATGCATTCTCTTGAATTTGACATTTGAATCAGTTACTCTTGGGTTAAATGATTCAGCTTCTCCTCCCATTTGGCTGGAAACATGGGTTGGGATAAGAGAAAGGTCTAGATATGGGAGTTAAAGGTTTATGTTTTATTTCCTGCTCCACCACTTTAGAGCTGTGTAATCTTGGGCTACACATTTGCCACTCTGTAACTCAGTGTTCTTACCAATAAAGATAAAGATAAAAAAGGTAAAATTCCATCCTCAAAAAATAGGGTTAAGTAAAATATCTGTAATTCTCCTGACAGTAGGTTTTCAATATGTATGTTTAAATTATTGTGTGTGGGCACAAGCCCTTTGCCCATCTAAAACAACTCCCTTAACACCCTTCTGGGATCAAAAATGTCCACTATTATTTTCAGAAAATTATTCGTTCATATGCAAATACATTTCTTATTGAAAATCCTTCAATGACTGCTGATTGCCCTTAAAATGAAGTCATATTTGGCTATCATCTTTTATATAACTTTTCATCATCTGAACTATTTATCTCTCCAGAACTATTTATCTCTCCAGTTCTATTTTCTAAAATTCTCTCCAGAATCATTCCAAACTTCTATTTTCTTTAAGATTCACCCCACCTCCCACCCCCGACTTTAATCCTTGCATTGCCCATGCTCTCTCTCAGTTTCAGAGCTCGTCCCTCTGCCTGCAACTTTCTTCCCCAGTTTGCCCGTCAGGCTAATGTCTTCTTGTCTTTCAAATCTCTATCTAGATACAACTTAATTTGCAACCCCTTTTCTCATCCCTCAAGTCCAAGTTGGGCTCCACTGCTATGTATCCCCACAGTTCTATCTTGCAATATTTTGAGGCTATTGCTTTTTCTCTAACACTAGATTGAAAGATCCATGAACAATCTATGAAAGATTACTTCTGTTCCACAATGCTGGATTACTGATGTGTCCACAATCAGTAGAAGGCTGACCACATGATATACACAGAAGGTATTTGTTGAATGAGTAAAGAAATACCCCAAGTTTCACAAATATTGTGTTAAATATTATCACAAATTGGGATATTTTGGTGTCTAGTATGATTCATGCTGACCAATCACAAGGAAAAATTTACTTTGTCTCCCATCACATAATTTTTAATATTTCATTTTTTAATTTTTAAATTACAGTTGACATACAACATTATGTTAGTTTCAGGTATATAGCCCCATGATTAGACACTGACATGGTTGGGCAAAAGTAGGTTTACAGTTGTTCATATGGACAATAATTAATAAATAATAACACAAGAATAAACTGTTTTGCAGACTCACAAACCGATTTTTGCACCATCCTGTATATAACTTATGATCACCCACATAAATCTAGTACCCATCTGACACTATGCATAGTTAATACAATATTATTGACTATATTCCCTACGCTGTGCTTTACATACCTGTGACTATCCTGTAACTACCAATTTGTGCTTCTTAATCCCGTCACGTTTTCCACCCAACCCTCCAATCCCCCTCCCGTCTGGCAGTGGTGAAATTGTTCTCTGTTTCTGTTCTGCTTGTTCCCTTATTTTGTTCTTTAGATTCCACATGTAAGGGAAGTCCTGCGGCATTTGTCTGTCTCTGACTTATTTCAGTCAGCATAATATCCTCTAGTCCATCCGAGATGTTGCAGGTGGCAAGATTTCATTCCTTTTTACGGCCGAGTCATAGTCCGTTGTGTATATGCGCCACTTCTTTACACATCCACCTACTGAGGGGCACTTAGGTTGCGATGGCTTCTGCGCGCACTTCTGTGTGGGAGAAAGATGCCCTTCCACAGCTCGTGCTGAAGCCAGACAATGCATGTCCTCCCTGAGCCCCGGGAGCCTTTCGAGCTGCTGGCCCAGTGCCGGAGCTCAGAGGGGATGAGTCCCAGTGTCAGTGCGCTGGCCTTTCAGGAGGAACGCCTGGGACTCCAGCAGCCTCCCTCTCGCTCAGTCACAGTCCCCGCTGTTCTTCAGACAGGAGTGATGGGACTGCTCTCCCCAGCAGGGGAGTCCTGGCCTTGGGGTTCTGGGGCAGGGCTGGGACCCTTGGCTCCTCGGGGGGTCCTCCAGCCCAGATCTCCCTCATGATTTTTTACCCCCAGGTGTGGATGTGGGACCAGCCTGTTCCACGTCTCTGCCCTTCTTATCAGTTTACACGTGGTTTCTTCTTTATATCCATATTTATAGGACTTCTGTACAGCTGGATTTCAGGTGGTTCTAAATGATGGTTCTTCTGAATTTAGTTGTAATTTTGATGTGGTTCTGAGAAGTACTGAGTTTACCTACATTGTCATCTTGACCAGAAGCCCCATCACATAACTACCTTTTTTTTTTTTTTTTTGGTGGTGAAATCATTTACCAATTTACTTTTCAGCAACTTTTAATTACATAATAGTTTTCTTAGTTATAGTCGCCATGCTGTACATCAGCATGTTAATTTTATAACTAGAAGTTTATACCCTTTAACCAATATTTCCCCATTTCCCAAACCCATGGCCCCTGGTAACTACACTCTGTTTCTCTGAATTTGGCTTTTTAAAATTCCACATATATGTGATATCATGCAGTATTTGTCATTATCTGTCTGACTTATTTCACTTAGCATAATGCCCTCAAGTTTCATCCAGTTGTTGAAAATAGCAAGATTTCCCTCTTTCTCAAGGACGAATAATATATCTGTGTGTGTGTGTGTGTGTGTGTGTGTGTGTGTGCGCGCACACATCACAATTTCTTTATCCATTCATCCGTTGACAGCCACTTAGTTTCCATGGCTTGGCTATTGTAAATAATGCTGCAGTGATCATGGGGGTACAGATATCTCTTCAAGATCCTGTTTGCATTTCCTTTGGATAGATACCCTGAAGTGAAATTGCTGGATCATAGGGTAGTTCTACTTTTAATTTTTGAGGAACCTCCACACTGTTTTCCACAGTAGCTGTACCAATTCACATTCCCAGCAGTGTGCAGGGGTCCCCTTTTCTCCTCGCCCTCACCAACACTTACCTCTTGTCTTTTTTATAATACAAGGCTCTTTCCAAATAATCTTAAATTCTCTTGAATCTTCACAGGAACAGTTTTGTATTCTTTATGTAAAAGATAGTTTTGATGTCATGAGTTTTCGTATGTCTTTTTTTGCAAATTTTACAGGAGTTTCTTTTTTCTCAACCAGTTTTGGTGCATGGTATCTATTACTTTGTGCCTCATTCTAAACTTGAAATTCAATATCCAGTTGTACTAATTTCTCTAGCACACAGAGAGGCTCTGAGTAAATACAATTTAAAATATTTCTTTGGTTCAGTCTGGGGGATGCCTGAATATGAAATGAACAAGTAGAGTACCTGGGAACCCTGGTATTTGAGGCAGAGCATGTTTGATCATAGGGATAGAGACAAAGATAACAGAAAAATTCCTGAACAGTATAGGAAATTGGATTAGATGACCTCTAATATGAACATAATTTCAAAGTGCTTATACTAAAAAACGCACAAAAATCAGGAAACTGAAGATCAAACTATCAATGAGATTTAACTAAAGTTTTGTTGATGCCTTCATTCATTCCATTTGAACTCAACATATTGAAATCGTAATTATACAATTTCTAGGTCAGAGACTTATTTCCATATAGCTTATTACCTATGCTCTATAAAGCATTTTTAGTTAGCAAATAATTCAATGCACTTTGTCCCTCATAATGGACATTCTAACTCTTGCTTTTGTTATGTCTTTTATTCATGTTGTGATTCGTGCAGACTGACCTGCTCATCTCCTAAATGTCTTAAAGACATCTATAAACCTTTAAGACAAGGGTTCCTTGTGGACTGAGTTTCACTCATTTGCAATTAATAAAATATGTCCTTATAAATATATGATGAAAATAAATGTTTTGGTCCTTAAAATATCTGGTAATTAAAAATTTATTGCAATCTCAAGTAGGTTTGTATTTGTTTTAGGGTTGATCATGTTTCCAAGAGGCACAAACAATCTTCTAATGAAAGTCTATGGGAAATAAGTTTCCATATACAATTATTCTTTCACTGCAATTTTCAGAAACTTTCTGTATATTAGAGAGTTACTGTGTCAGCTGTCATACAACCCCCTTTGGGAGCAACTATCTCCCATTCTCTGGGAACAGCCTCTCCCTTTGCCTACATGGTCATAGGCACACTCATAATACTTGGCTTTTCACTTCTTTGTGCCACTAGTTGGTCCAGGTTTGGGCATTTGACATAAGTTGTGCCAACCAAAGTTTGGTCTGGAGATTTGGAACGTCGACTCAACAGTTCCTTCTATGTGACTGCACATTCAGAGAGGGAAGATCTTTTTTAAAGAATAAAATATTAAGAGTACCCATATTTCTTTATAAAGAAAGAAGTATATGGTATATGGCCTGAATGAAGAGAACAGAGGGCACTGTATAAAATAAATAATGGAAAGGAGGGGGGTGGATTACAAGGATTGATTTCCTGGGTCTCAGGCAAAAATCTGTCTCTATGGCTTTAGTTGTATCCTGTTCCTTAGATAGTTAGAGATACTCCTTCTATCATAATAAATTTTTCTCTTTTTGGTTATATTCGCTCACTACCTACATTGTGTCTACGTTGAAACAAAGAGAGCAACATAAACATTCCTAAGGTGATGTATGCCTGTTTTGGACAGCAAGTTCAAAGGTTACCTAATAAATAGTCCTGGCATTTGCATGTTTTCATTCTAAATCTCAAGCTTTCATTCTGATTGTTTTATATCAAGCACATCATATAACCAAAAGGTGGCACATAAATCCTAGTTTGTTGTGTCTATGAAAATATGGAAAATACTTATAACTTCCCTGAAAACTACAAATTTTCTCTTTATTTCGAATTTTGAGTTGACAAATTAGTAAAATACATATTGTCTAATATGTCCCAGGCACAGTTTCTGAGAAATGTACCCTAAGACAAATGTTTCATAATTCAAACTATCCCCATGAATCCTCATTGTCATCCAAAATAAAGGTAATACTAATAATTTAATGCAGTTTCTTACTCTTCAAACATCTCTAATTCAAACTTTTCACCTCTCTACTCAGCATATTCTTACCGTCCCCAGGGGATACTAAGTTTTACATTCACAGCTTGTTCAATACCTTTCTTCTCATCACATTTATTTGTGGTTTTACTGTTGAAGGTATCTGTTGAGTATTCGATTCTCATCACTCAAACATGCACACCACTGCATCTATAATAAATATACACCAACTGCTAATATGCTCCATTTACAAACATCTCCACTAGGCCTTCAGGCAATCGCAGAGAGCACCCCTGCCCCATGCCTCTGCCCTTTCATTCCTCATTACTTAATGGAGAAAACAGATTGATCTGTTATCTGACAATTTGTCATCCTCACAGCCCGCTGGTGTCAATCAAGACTAGGGGAGAGACATTCATCAGAACAACCTGGACCTTGTCATTAAAAGTTAACGTGTATTTCCTGTAAAGTTGAGCTGAAATCTGAGCACAAAAAGCTCAGTAAACAGGATATCCCTAAAGGTCACTTGAAGGTAACTATTATTTATGGAAGGATAGCAACACCATTGTGTCCAAATCCACGGTTGTGTGTCTTTTAGATAACAGGCAGAACTGAATTGGAGAGAAAGAAGGGAGAGGAGAGGAAAACTAGTGAAGTCTGAAACTTGTGAACTGAACAACTTCCAAATTCTTTAGGCTTCAAATATAACTGTTATGGAGAGATGCATGGATAAATTGGTTACATTTATAAATGAAAAATAATCATTCAGACTACTCTATTAAGGTTGTATTTTTTTATTAGTTGCAACTGCCAAAATATACCCTATAACAGTAAGCACTCTTATCATAATAGTAGATGCCCGGCAAAACTACAGAAAAAGCTTTAGGAGAAAAACGAATTAAAATAATTTAAAATTACATTCATTTCAGAATAGAGTTGACAGTTATTAACAAACATTTGTAAAATATATGTAGTTGCACATTACTTAGATCTCAAAACAGAGTTTATCAACAATCAATTTTTTATTGAAGTTACAATTAGTTGGAAATTCTAATGTTGCCATGAAAACAATCATTTCTCTTAAACTATGTTTGAAAGATGCTTATTAAATTGATTAAACATTTTCATTGTGTGGTAGGTTTTCTAATAGAAAAATAGTATTCTCCTGAATTTTTTATCTGGCTCAATGTCAATGAACAAGCCAATGACATGATCAATTGAAAGAATACCCTGTCATTGAACCAGTTATTATTTGTTTAAATTGTGTTTCATTTAGATGTTTTTAAATTATATAATTTATTGACTAACCTAACAAATAAATAAAACCTTGTGACTACAATACATTTTGAAGTATTATATTATTGGTTATATGTATTTAGAGATTCCTTTAGCAATTCATTGAAAAGAAAAATGAAAGTGTTTCCTGCCACCAGTAATTCATTCATTTCCTCATTCACCTGCCCCCAAATTCAGCAGATATTCCCCTAGTCCTAACTGCTAGACACTGAGCTAGAGCCTGAATGCACAGTGATGAATGAAAAATGACAAGGTCTGTTGGTCCTAATAGAGCTGTAAATGTAGGGATCAAAACAGAAAATGGACAAGTCCTAACAAATATATTATTACATGTTATTAACTGTGATAAATGAAGGAGAAAGAAACTGGAGGAGCTCTGCCAGGCATGACTCAGTGGTGGAGCATCGGCCTGAGATCCAAGAGATCGTAGTTCGATTCCCAGTCAAGGCACATGCCCTCAGCAGGGGGCGTGCAGGAGGCAGCCGATCAATGGCTCTCTCATCATTGATGTTTCTCTCTCCCTCTCCCCCTCCCCCTCCCCCTCCCCCTCCCCCTCCCTCTCCCTGAAATCAGTGAAGGCATATTTTAGAAAGAAAGAAAGAAAGAAAGAAAGAAAGAAAGAAAGAAAGAAAGAAAGAAAGAAAGAAAGAAAGAAAGAAAGAAAGAAAGAAAGAAAGAAAGAAAGAAAGAAAGAAAGAAAGAAAGAAAGAAAGAAAGAAAGAAAGAAAGAAAACTGTGGGAAAGAAGAGTGATCTGAAGGTGGGGCTAATTCAAATAAGAAATCAGGTTCATACTCTTTGAGATTTAATTTAAGCAGAGAACGGAAGGGTAAGAAAGATCCGGGGTATGAGAAACAAGGGAGTGCGTTCCGGGTGGAAGAAGCACCATGCGTGGAGGTCCTAAAGCTTGGTCAGCATTTAGTAAATAAGGGAAAAACTCCTCCCTTGATGATGCTAGTGATGGAGGCAGGGTGGAAGATTTGGATTATGATTTATTTGTGATGTAAGTCAGTGATCGTTGTTTCAAGCAAATGTCAGTATCTCTCTCATACATACACACATTCATACATACATCTGTACATTTCTGGTGGGTATATTAATTAGCACAATCCTTTACCTGTTTCAAAAGCTAGTTAAAGCGTATATTCACACTAAGACAAAATCCTGTATTTGGTGGAAAAAATAATCATGAAACACATACTTAAAAATTATAGCAAAGATGTTTGTTGTAGCATTATCTCTGAAGCGGATAATTGGGGAAAATCAAAATTTTCAACTATTATCAGAGTAAAGGATGCATTTGAACTAACAATTAAAACAAAAGTGCAATTCTTTATATTATTTACATTTTAAATATTTATATTTATTATTATTATTATAAAGTAAATAAAAAGACCTCATATTAATGTTTATGAGGCATGGGCAAAGTGCATGCTTAGGCAAATAGAGAGACTCAAATTAGCACATTTTTTTTAACTAGGAGAAATGTGAAATGCTTAAGTGTTATTCAGTAGGAGACCAACCAAATAAATTATGATATATCCACCTTAAGAAAAATAGTATAATGAATATGCCATTTATTCCACTCACAAATGTATCAATATATCTTTTAAAGTTTTTCAAACTAGTCACTTATTTGACCAAACTTCCTGAGCATTGACACAATGGACATCAAGATCTCTCTTCTGAGACATCCTCCTTAACTCTTCCATAAAGTCTTAAAATTTCTTTTCTCTAATCTAACCTTACAAAACTTCATTACAGTATATTTCACCTTTACAGTGGGATACAAAATTGATTAGGTATAATTTGGTGGATAGTGTCATGCCATAGCACAGTTCCTGAACTGATTGCCTCTTCTATGTACATTTCTACCCCAGAAAAGCTTCCCATGTGCGTAGACATGATCTGTCTGTAACATTGATCAACTAAGATGTTACAGCTGACTTGGTATAGAAATTGACCTAAGTGAAACAATAATATGTTTTAAGATATGTAACATACTTTTCCTAACCTATTTGGCTGGTTGGTTGGTTGGTTTGATTAGTGTTCCAAGAGATATGCATCCATTGTGAGATGCCTCAGCATATTAATATCTCAGATTGAAATTAAAAATTTAAGCAGTGAAATGTAGCAGATGATTCACCTATGTGATACAACTTCATTAATGTCAGGTAGTTCTTAAAACAAACACTCTTCCAAACACCTAATTATTGCTTGGTATTCTTTAGTCATCCATGTATTGTTTAGGTTTAAGTCACAATTCAACTGAATCTTTCATTTTACCATTCAATAAACACTCATCAATACCCTTATAATGCAATGAACTTGATGATGAATTTACACAGGTTTATATATTATACTTCATAAGCATCATCATTAGGTATGTGGTTCCCCTTCTTGGTTTCCTGCATTGCTTGTGTAGCATAATTCTGATGTGGTCCAAAACTCCATCATTTTCTAACTGCATACAGAGTTGGGAACCTCATTTTACATACAGAGTTGGGAGCTCTGTACCCTTCTACTGTAATACTTATCATGTTTGCTTATAATTTACATAGAGATGTTTATCCCATGACTATGAACTCTTTAGGCCAGAAAACATGTTTCCACCACTATTTTTAAATTTTGTTTTTATTGATTTCAAGGAGAGAGAGAGAGAGAGAGAAACATCAATGATGAGACAGTCATCTATGGACTGCACGCCCCCTACTGGGGATCAAGCCTTTAACCCCAGCAGGCACCCTGATGGGGAATTGAACCACGACCTCTTGGTTTATGCATCTACACTCAAACTCTGAGCCACGCAGGCCAGGCTGTTTTCCACTACTTTTTATACCCAGAGTTCAATACAATGCTTAAAAATGTTTGCTAAGGAAATAACTAAACCCATGTTTGAAATAAATGCTTACTTACTCTACTAACATACTTTTCCCACCCTCATCAGAGAATAGGCTATAAGAAATGAATGGATATGCATAATCAATCATTATTCTTAATGTGCTGATAAATCAAAATGAAGTCAGGCACTCAAAATGTAAAGAATTGTCAAATAAAACAAAGTGTACTCTGTGCAAAATGGTGCTAAGTGAATAAAAAAAGCAAGTGTTGTGTGAAGCGTGGCAATTTGTTGGCATGTGTTAACTACAAACATACTTTAGTAAAATCAGAGGAAAAACATAATTCAGGAGATAAGATTTTAACTTGTTAAAAAGTACATGACTGCAGTTGTACTAAGTATATATGATAAATAAATATTATTTAAGATCAATTTACAGCTGATATCCCTAAATAAAGATAATTTAAAAGTGCACATGAAAGCTAGGATTATTACAACCAAAGTGATTTATAGCAGCAATAGTACCCTCACAATTTATTCTCTCAAGAATCTCTACCACTAAATTAAAATCATCATAAGGAAATGACAGAATTGGATAGTATTGAAGAAAAGTATGTTTCTATTGTTTAACATGAATCTCTTTAAAATGTTTTCCTTTCTTATAAAAATTTGTTCCAGGCATAAATTAATTTATAAAAATTATACACACACATATACACGTAATGACATTTTTGACTTTGGCTACTAAATAAAGTCAGTTCCTTTTATGATATAAAAGGTAACTTTAAGACATATTTATATTTCATGGTGCAAGCTATTAGCCTGACTTATTGGAAAATAGCTAATTTAATGCCCTTGATTGAGCTATATAGCTGCCTGTAACTTGACAATAAATCAGTACAGATTTTGTGTTTCCTTAAAAAGAAAAAAATAGTTTAACACAGCACATTGGAATGTTAAAATGATTTCGAGGAAGATTAATAACATCCACATGATAGTTATCCTCTTGCTTTGCAAGAAACACATTATCTATTCCATAGCAATTGATTGCTTTTCTGAGGAGTGTCCTTGATTTCAATGGTATTGTTCAGGCTCTTGATGCTAATCTGTATGATGTTGTTAGGAAAGAAACTCAAGTCATCAGGCATTCTGCAAAAAAACAAAAAATTCTGTACCTGATAAATTATCCATGTTCTCAAAGGGACAATTTTCACTTCAAGAACTGGTGCCCTCTGAATACTTTCAAAATAAAAAAGCAGAAGTATGTTCAAGAATTTTAAAAACACACCACAAAATGTATCATCTTGAACAAGAGATAGGCTATAAAAACAGAAAATCAAACTTGCCCTCTTCAAACTTACTTTGTCACTTTGTGCCTTTTTGAGATGCACTTTCTATTTTTCATTGGCTTTAGAAACATCTGTTGATTTTTAAAAATTGAACAAAGAAAAATTCATTGCCCTCACCAAAATCGTTCAATCTATACTTAGCAAGCAATTCTGGAACTTAGGAAGCAGTTTTCTGCACTTAAAAACAAAGAAAAATGGTTGCTCAAACTTTTTAAATAATTTGCAATTATTTTTTTACATTTGCATACTCTCTTCCTGCTAAGCCATGTGCCCTTAAAGGACAGCATGATATGTTGGAAGAAGTATAGTCCTACACTGAGAGACCCTTGGTGGCAATGCTATCTGCCGTTTCCACCAAGGAGGGGCCAAGCATGATTAGTTAGCTTGTTAACATTTTGCATCTCATTTACTGGTTGAGTCAATAAGTCTTATAAAAAGATCATTGTGATGTTTAAATGAGAATCATGTAAGCATTGGATCATACAATTTATCAATGAATAATGGTTTTCATATTTATGGTTCTTATTTTGACTATTTGAAAATTTTTTTCTAGTTTATACAATGATTAGTAAACTTTTCTATAGAGATCAATAAATGAACAGAAAAATTATTTTATTACATCAACAAGTATTGATTAAATACCTCTTACTGTCATACATTATAATTGAATATACATTAAAACATAAAAAGCACTATTCTAGGAGATTATACATGTAATACATACCATGTAATAGGCTGCAGTGGCAATTCAAGGAGAGAGGAATATAATCTGATGGCACTTCAGACCCTCTGGACGATTACAAAGATCCCTTAAATATTGATTTTCAGGAGTATCAACCTAACAACACAGCTCAAAAATCTTAGTGCGGCGTTTGCCATTGCTACCAGGTGTACGTTTATCTATCATTGTTAGGGTTATAAGTCAGCTGAGAAGTTCCATCTTCACAATAGCACAAAAATAGTATTCTGTCCTAAATTAGCGAGCATATCCAACGTTGTCTGAATTTTAAAGTGTACATGACTGCATACAATTAAATGAGTTATATATCATTATCACTTAAATATATATGAGATAGACATATACATATATGTTTTACATATACCATATATATACATGTATGCATATTATATTATAATATTATATTGTATTATATTATTATATTTATTATATTATATTATTATATTATATATTTAAAAATCTATGGAAAACTAGGACAGAACTGAAATTCTATAGCACTGATAAGAGATCTGACAATAAATTGGTTGCATTTCCTTTCTCTAATACAACTAACAGCCTTCCTTCAGTCTGCATATTTTCTGGGAGTGTGGGAAAGATGGCAACGGCAGGACGCTTGCTGCAAGAGGAGACCACTGAGAGATCGTAGGGACCGGTGACACTTGATCTATGACCAGAGCACGTGTACAGAATTACTAAGCTTAAGGAGGGTTCGGATTAATGAAAAGAAAATGGAGACGAGGCAAAAGACCAGCCACAAGGGGAAGGAAGCGGGCTAAGATCCAAGAGCTTGAAACAGTGATTTGGGATTACAGGCCGGCCCTCTGGGCTTTCACAGCCAGCTGCCGCGTCACTTCCACCTTTAATTCGGGATGCGTCCCCCTGAAAGCGGCTACGCTATCACCCTCATTTTCTTCATTTCCTCAGTTCCCTCAACAACGTTTTTCTCTTCTACTCCTCCTTAAGCTTTTCTTCCTCTTTGCCCAATTGTCCTATCTTTTCTTTTCCTTTCTATTTTTATCTTGGGCAAGACTGACTCCAGATACCACTTTCCTGAGGACTGGCTTTAGAATGACAACATGAAGCTGAGGAATATAAAGAGAACTGCTGAGCTCTGCGCCTGCAAACCCAAGTTTGCTGACCTTAATTTTATAGCATGAATCACAAGCGTTCCATCGATATTGGCAGTGATTGATAACACGGGGGATGGGAGTAATTAAGGAGCATATGATGTGTTTGTTTGCATTTTGAGTGACTGCTATAGAGTATATGCAGTCCAAGGCATGGTACATTAAATAAATCAAATAGCCCAATAAATCAGCACAACCTGCCAAAGCTGAGCAGAGGGAGCTTGCAGTGCAGCAGGCCTGCATGTCAGGCCTCAGGCAAGCTGTTTCCTCCAGGGGGAAATCATCAAAAACAGAGCCCAAGCAGATGACTCGCCCTCTGAAGGATGCAGAACCGCAGCCAGGGCAACCCAAACGCAATGATGAAAGTTTAACATTTGTGCAGAAGTGCATGGTTTGAGAGCCTGGTTCAGACATATTTTCACATCTTAGCCTCTCAATAATTTTGTAAACTCTCATTTATGAAGGTGAAGCTGGAAACTCACAGAAGAGAGATACTCTAAGGCCACATCACTAAAGAGAATCCTTCTGAAAGACGCTTTCTCCATAATTCACGTGCCTTCTTCTGGAACTGCCACAAAGAATAATGCTGCTCTCCTGTGAACATCACAACCTGTGTTACATGTTCAGGTCAATCCCTGAAGCGCTGGGGAGCCTGGGCGTGGCGGTTTAACATATTGACAAATTAGAGAAGTTACAAAAATCCACATGAAATGGATAAATGGATTTGGAACATAAATGTAATTGTTTTAGTAGGAAAAAAATGTATGTGGCCATAATTTAAACTAAACTAAAATAAAGTTTCTGTTACTTTGTAATGAAAGATGTGAAATGAACTAACATGATTAGATTAAGGCAATAAGATAGCCAACGCAAAGACGACAATAAATGGAAAAATAAAGTCTCATGTCAAAATAAAGATCTTGCTTCATGAAAAATGTCTTAAAGTAAAAGAATAATTGAAGAATGTACCTTAAAAATGACTGAATTAATGAATTTATGTTCTACCTTGTGCCCATAAACTTATTCACTTATTTGCACCAATATAACAATGAAATAATTTCAGAGTTGTCACCTAGTTTATATTCCATGTTTTACCTCATGTTTACTAAAGGAACATTCCAGCTATGGACAGTTAACATTAGCAGGACAGTGTTCTGCAGATTAATTCAGTCACCAGTGATATTACTCCCCATGGATCTGGAATTAATAAAAGAAATCTTAAAGCATACAACTTGTATTTCTGTGGTTATATTGGTTTTAGGGTCGTGAATATCTTTAAAAATATAAGTATTAAGACCTCTTGTCAAGGAAAACACACACTCATTCATGAAAACAGCCCCATTTGTTGATTCCCTAGGATTCCCAGGACTCCTGTTTAAAAACTTTGAAACAATAGATGAATTTACCTTTGTCTTTCTGTCAACATTTGGTTCTAAATTTACTGACCAGGCCTTATATATTTTTGCAGAACACTTAGGCTCAAAATAGTAAACATCTTTTCAAATTGCAGCTTATTTCTTGCTACTAACACTTTGCAATTTTAATGGAGCATATATTTGGGTCAAACAAAAAAATAGTGAATTCTTTAGTGTCAAGAAACATTGCCTATGTGCAAATATGTATATATGAGTTGAGGCAATATGTTATAACAAATTGTAGTATGCATTTCAGAAATTTACTCAAGTATTTGTTTAAAATGCCTTCAAAACAAAGCAATCACTTATCGTTTAAACAATCAGAGCAGTTGGTTCTGTTTGACTAATCACCTGTCATCACACTTTTCAAAAAAAATTAAAGAGCTAGTAAGGAGTATAAAAATAGAAATTGTATATTGTTCTAATATATTCTGAGAAACTGGCAAAATATTATGGTTTAAAGCCATTGGTTTTAAAAAGTCACAAAGTTTTTCTTACCTGACACTGAATTTACAGCATAAAAAATAACTTTTCAGAGGTATGAGGAATCCAAAGTTAAACAAGAAAATTTCTAAACCTAATTATAATTTTCATGCTCTGGTTGAAATATGAATTTAGAACTATGGATATTGGCCATCTTCACACACACACACACACACACACACACACACACACCTGTGTTTGGGTCGTTTCTGTAATGAAGCTTGTAGCCTTCTGTAATGGTGAGTCCAATGACTCCACTCCACTGGAGTCACTAGTTGCAGATACTCAGACTGAGAGGAAACAGGCAGCAATAGAGTCATAGACAGAATATTACAGGAAGCAAGGCTTGGGAAGAACAGCATCCTGAAATCTGAAATTACAGAATATCACTTGCATATAAATATAGAATAACATATTTCAGTTGTGTTTGAGAACTTTCATGGAGAGAGCAACCTTCTATCTTCATCAAAGCCTTATAGACTTTGAGCTTGATTACTTGTTTACAATTTCAACAAGCACACATTGCTTATTTAGCGCCCTCCAGTCAGTGTTCATCCTTGAGTTAAAATGCAGACTAAGATGTAGTGTCTGTTCTACAGGATCTCAAGATTTATTAGGAGAGCAAAATGTGTGTGTCTGTGCGTGCATTATACAACAGCAGCAAAAGACTAAAATATCACCTGAGTTTGGTGGGCCATCTGAAGGAGATCCGTCTTACCAAGATAACCATCGAAGCAGGTCATAATAAATAGGAGATTGGCAGCTATATGGGCAGAAAATCTGTACACCAGCAAAGGAAAGTGGGAGGTCAAGGGAGAGGAGGGAGGACCTGATATGATAAAACATGATGAAGTTCATGAGAATCTAGTACCGATATATGATGTGTGTGCTGCAAAATTGACCTGGTGAAAGAATCCTGTATTTTAGTATTGCATTCCAAAAAAAATTGGGCCTTTTGAAGGGGAAGTGGGTTTATATAATTCTACACCTCAGTACAATCATTAAGTGTAAAAAGCAATCTTAATGTTTGTATGTTTGAGTAAGAAGGAAGCAGGGCCCCAAAACTCTGCTTTAGTTTCCTCAGATTCATAACAGAGGAAATTAATAATGCTGCCTTAGATTGTTTTTGAGGATTAAATGATATAATAGCAACAAAAAGTGGCATAAAGCATTTAGTAATTATCCACAAATTTAGCTATTACTATAACCAATGAAATTAACATATTTTTAAATAATTTGATAAATAGACACTCTAAATGCAATGACATTAAACAAATAGTGCATTGCATCCACCAGAGCTCATTTCTTTATAGCTGCCCTAAAAGAAATATGAACATGTGCATCTCCAAGGCCTATCTCATTAAAAGGGTTTTATGAATGGCTTTCTAATGAAATCATTTTCACTCACATTTTATTGAAAATGATCTTTACCATACCAGGGCATTTTAAACATTAAATTCCTTTGTCACTTGATGTAACGAGTGAAATCTAACTTTGTATTTGCTTCCATTCTTTACGTTCATTGACTTTTCAATTCTGTCCATTGGGTGAATAAAATTGAGGAGTTTTTCCAATCAGATAAGAAAATAATTTTGCAGTGATATGACATCATGCAAACATTTTGTCAAAGCTTTACATAATTTGTAACTTTGAGACAAGCCCTAGAAACAAGGAATACTGCAATAACTATTTTCAATACTGTGGGATTTGCAATTCTGTATAGTGTTATTCAGGAAATGGACCTGGTAATTTCATTTACTATATTGGGTTTCACTCTAGTGAGATACATTGGTGGCAGAGAAGGGGAAAGTACAAAAACAAATTCCATTAAATCTGCATCTTTCAAGCTGAGTATTTATAAAAGTCTACTAATTGAATATTTTCCTCTCCCCAAAGAGTTTGAAATATTATTATAAGTAGAGGTTAAAAATGCTACACACATTAAGAAAAAAAATATTTTCTGTATACAAATTAGATTATATTCTCAAATAACATGTGTATGTGTGTGTGTGTGTGTGCATGTAGAGAAAAGGAAGTACTTATGGTGTTATTTTACAAACATAAAATATTTGGATAATCGGGACTTGGAATCATCGGCATATGCCAAAATCAAATAACATGTCTTTCCTATTTTCCATTGTCACTATTTGACTAACTGGCAACCTGCCAGTAAAGAAGTTCACAAGTACCAGAAGAGGCCAGTTTTATCAACATGGTAAACCACACAAGAAAGCATGCTTAGGAATTAAGTGTCCGAAACTGTTACGCTGTTTTCTGCATTTTTCTCCATATATTTATAGTGTTTACAGGTTATACAACAAATTTCAATTGCTAAAGCCACTCTTGAAATAAATGCCACTTCATTCCAGTGGACAACAACAGTTGTTATTTCATTCCTTAGCTTTGACCCAGAGAAAGGGCGACCTTGCTACTCCTTGCTATTTCTTGGAGGGCAGCTGGCAGGTCTAATTTTTGGTTGCTTCAAACTATGACATTGTACAGTTCAACAACAGTAACAATATAATGCAGGGATCCACATATATTACCTTATACTCACCAGAATTAAATCATGTACAGGGCTTGATACTACCTATCACTAGATTATTGTTATTCAAAAATCAAATTTGAGCTTCAGAATCCAGATATATTGGGGTAGATGTGGGCAACAGGAAAGCAGACCTCAACAATTCTCCCTGTGAACAATGGCAAAGGAAATAAGAGACAGAAAAAAGCAAATGACAGACAGCTCATGCCCTGAGATTTGGAAAACCCTGTTGTAGAATGAGCATAGGAAATTCTAAATGCAATCTGATGCCATCTTGGGATTGCTCCATCATTTCAGTCATTTGAGCCCATTATTGGAGTTTGCTGACACTTCCTTTCCGGAGCTATGATTCACACAGGGCATTGGGAGGCTAGTTAAGTGGTATTTCGGGAAGATTCTGTTGATTAATTGTCAACAGGGGAAATCCAGCTTGAAAGACTGGGTTGACTTCCCATGTGAGCCACACAGGGAAAAGCTCATTGCTATAGAGAAAAGCCACAGCAAACTTAAAATCTGTGAGTGCTAATGGAAGCTATGAATCACTATATTTAGTGAAATTTAAAAATCATTCTTTCAAAGTGTGGTTTTATGGAAAAGCATGATGATATTTTGTTATTCAGGGGCATTGTCATTGGTGAGGCATCAAAAAATAATTTAAAAAGTAATATTTATAAATGATAAATGATAGTAATATCCCTAAGGACTACTTAAACAATTATACATTTAAAAAGAAAGGAAACTAAATAATATAAGCTTACAAAAAAGTATCAAACTTATATAATATGTCTTCAGAAAAAATGTTAGAATGTCTACAAAATTAATTTTCTGTATACAATAGATTTCAGTAAATCATAGTTGAAACTTTATCAGTTTTGTCATAAAAAAAAGAAAAATATCAATCTTCCTGGAGTAGAAAATTTCTGTATGGAGATGAGCACCCAATGAGCTGATGATGAAGAGCAGAATTAGCTTGGTCAATTGGGTGATAGGTTCAGGCCTTGTTCATACCAGTTCAATTTAATTCAGTTCCGCGACAATAACATAAACGCCCACCCTCACCTATCTATTCCAAATGTAATTTGACAATAGTGTTTAATAGGTCCTCCAATCTCCAGACTACTTTTGGCACAATTTATTCTTTTCCCCACTACCAGAGCAGTTTTCAGATTTTAAAATAGTAATGTTATTATTATTACTTTTTAGAAGAGCCCAGATAGTCCTCATTGTCCTGGACATCGAGCCAGATGGCTTAAGAGCTGAAGAGCGCCCTAGAGTACCCCTTGAGAAGAACTATACAAAACTTGAAGGTAAGTTAGAAAAGTGTTTACTGCCCTTTCAATGACATAATAAAGCAAGTCTGCCTAATGGGTTACCTGGTCACACAGGTTATGGAACTTTTTTTGACCTAGTATTAACACTAAATATTAATTAAGGTCCGCACAAGGAATTTAACTTTTAGAACATTGCTAACTTGCCACTAATTTTTGTCCACAGAGGTGCAAGTTATTTCTGTCTGGTAGAAAATAATATGTTTTTATTGTTTTATAGAGTATTAACCAGTTCAATATATAACTTTGCAATCTTATCCCATATTGGATAGATGATAGATAGAGGTGATAGATGATTGATGACAGATCGATAGAGAGATAGACAGATAAAGCTTTATTTTTAAATGCTTGAAAATTATTATTTGACACCCTCTTCCTCTTTTCTAAAGTTCTCTTCTATTTCTTCACATAGAGTTATATTTTCCCATTATGAACTTCTCTTAAATATCTCCAAGAGGGTGTGTGCATACTGTACACATTGCTTAGAATACTGTTCTCCTATTAGTTCTAGGCAATTAATTTTCTTCCTTAAATATATAATTCACATCATCTATGAAACAGAGGTAGACATACCAATAAAGCTAATGGAGATTAATATTTAGGGATCCTCATTTTCAAAAAACCCCTTCTGAGTTCTTGGGAGGATCCTTAGACACGTATTCTCATATATTTTTTTAGCTATGAAAAACTGCCATTGCTAAGGCTTCCTAATCATTTCCACTTAAATAAACATGTTTCCTTTTTTGTTTAGTGGTTTTGAGAACGACCATATGCATTTTAAGGACCTGTATGAGGGAAAGTTGAATTGGAGAAATATGTAGTTTGATTTAGTGGAATGTTTTTATGTGATGAGATGTCATTGCTAGCCACCCAGATGAAAGAATGATTTCCCAGAATATTACTACTTACCCATTGTTCTGACTCACCCAAACAATATAAAAAATGGAACAAGGCCAGGGCTATTACAATGAGTGTATCCCAGGGTCTGCAGCAAGTGTGTAAGTTGTTGAGGAAAGGCAGGGTTTGACTGTATGGAGCTAGGCACTAACCTTAACATTTTCAAACATGCAAGTATAAAATTGTAAGAGAAATATTTGGATTTTATTTACATCTATTTCAAATATAGAAGTTCTCTAACTACTGATAATGCAAATTGTACAGTCGTAAATGTACATTTTTATTCCTCTGGATTTGAATTCTGTGCATATCCGCATATCTAGGAAGGAGCTTTAGTGCTGTAGCTGTCTGTAAAACATTCCTGAGTCTTCTTTCCCTCTGTTAACTGATTGTAGGGAACTTCCGGTGAGGCCACAAGTGCAGGATAGGAGAAGGAAGGCAATGAGATAGGATTAGGGACCCTGGGCATGTGGACCACTTCTTCATGTAACTTGTGTCTACAGGAGGCACTTGGTCCCATCATGCAGAGACCACTTCCATTTGATGATGGGGTCTGCTCTACACACCCAAACTTGTGGCTCAGTGGGTCAGATGACACTCAATTCATGATGGGCAACTCAGGTCACACATTAAGTCGGTGGCTCACAGTTAAACCTTCAATCTCTACTAAGGCCCACTAGCAGTTCAAAAGCTGTAGTTATCTGTAGAAGATAATAGAGGTTTCCTTCCAAATCCTATGGTTCTTTTAGGCAATTCACCTACAGAGGCCAGCCAAAGACTTCAAAACCATCCTTATCTACCACTGATATTTCAAGCACCGTTAGATCTGCTGGATCATATCTGACAAGCAGCAGAGCAGCTTTCTAGCCTTGAATTAATAAATCTGTCTTTCCCACTAAAGACAGGATCTTAGCTAGAAAACGCATCTCTGTTCTTGTCTTCTGCTGAGCTTATTGAGTGCATCCATAAGTCATACATCTGTTCTCTTCAACGAATCCCACGTGAAGGAATACTGTGAACTTTTGATCCTTTAGAGGCATTAGCCAATAGTTGATCAGCCACACCCTTGCCTATCTCTTCAGGGACTGCCATCCAACAGTGAATCTCCTAGCTTAACCATCTTTTGCAATCTGGAGAGACTGAGAATTTTTCAGTCTATTTAAAAACAATAAACACCTTTCTAAACACACTGCAAGCCTGTATTTTTATGAGATGAGAATGACAATACTCTGTATCTCTGTCTTGTTCTTTTCAACTGATCTTCAGTTTCCTATAGAGTCCATCTCCTTTAGAAAAGATACTTAAAAAGAAGGTTGTAGCAATCCTGGCTCAAATATTTCTGGCCTCTTAGGTGAGCGTGAGATGAAAGTAGGAGTTTATCAGAGACTTGGCTTGAACTGGGTCTTTTGAAGCTATAGCTGAATATGAGGCTAAATGTGACTGGCTGGTCAGGAGCTGTAATTAGGGAAAAAAAGTAAGATTAATACAAAAATTCTTGAGATTTATTTATTCATTAGTTAAGACTAATCAGGCTTGACCCCTGCCTTCCTGAATGAGGGCATTCAAGACAGTGAAGTCAGAAAGCAGAACCTGGGGGCAGGCTCCCTGAGGCAGAAATATACTGAGAAGGACTTGTAGAGTCACAGAAAAATTAGAGAGAATACCCCAGAAGAAAGGGATTCCCTATTGTCTTTGTTGACTATGAGCCTTTTGAACATGCCACATCTGGAAGCAAATTAGAAAATTCTGTCAATCATATGGGAATTTATTTCTCAAATCTTAGTTCTGTAAAGTCTGTAATTGGGTGAATTTATTGAGCTTTCCTTCAGATATTTGACCTTGTTTGTACTAAAAAAAACCATTTAAATAATTAAACTTAGAAAGGAAGGGGGATACCATTAATAATTTGACATCAGGTATTGTTTCAATGGAGCCATCCATTCCAATTCACCCTGAAAGAATCGCAAATTCTCAGTCCTATAATACTTTCATTAGCTGATCATTATTTCAGGCAGCCTTGCTGACAAAGAAAAATCTTTACCTTTTTATTTTTCAGCCTCCAAATTTTCTCTCTGCCAGATGGGTGCTTACCTAATTGCAAAGCAGATTGTGTCTGTGTCTACAAAAGCAAATTGAATTGGAGCCTTGAACATTAATCTAGAGGCCATATGTGTGTACGTTGTCCTAAGTAAATATGACAATAGCATCCGACCATCATTAAGCTCTACTCATCTAATGGTAGAGCTCTATTTGCATTAATTTGTCTATGCATCAGTATTTTTCTGAGTTAGGTTAGCTCTATCAGAGTCACCTGGGGTCCTTATTAAACGAATATTTGTGGGTCCTACTTAAGACCTATGCTATCAGAACCTCTGAAGTCAAACCCTGGAGAATCTGAATTTTTAACAAACATCCCCAAAGATTCTCTTGAATAGTGTTAAAGAAAATTCATTCATGTCACTGTTTAAAGAACTGTGAGGCAGACTTTATTCAATGGACAATTGTGGTGTGGTCTTGCAGTAGGGAGAGCTTAAATTTGAAACAGAGCAAGGGAGATTTACACCCAAGGAGCAAGGTAGGGTTAGATAACGAAAAATTAGGAAGGGGAACATCAAAGGTGAGGGAGATTCTGGCTAAAAGTACTTGACAGGGTTTTGACTGAAGGTAAACCAGGACAGTAAGGTATTGGGGGAGCTTAACAAAGAGTTGGATTCCAAGTGTGGGGTATGGGGAATTTCATCAGCTTTCAAGGGTGGAAGTGTTTTCACTAAACTGACCCAACAGGATTCTTGCTAAAACTAGAACAAATGGGACAAGGTCAGAGCCCAAGGGCAGAGAGCTAGTCAAAAGGAGGAGTCAGGGGAGACTGACTAAAGTTTGGTTAAAGAGAGAGTCTTTGTCAACAGTAAAGTCCAAGTCCCGAAAACGAGGTAGCTGTGATTTTGCCCATCAGGTAATATTTGGCAAAGTCTACAGACATTTTTTTTATTGTCACAACTTTGGTTGGGGGACAGGTGCTGCTAGATAGAGGACAGGGATGCTGCTAGACATCCCCTAATGCACAGGACAGTCTCAACAACAAAGAATTATCTCGTCCAAATGCCAAAACTGCCAAGGTTAAGAAATCCTATTTTACAGTGCCCAGTAATGAGTAATGTCAGACCCGTAGAATACACTGAGATTTCTGGCTAATTATCCATTAAACACAGACCACCTACCTAAATGCAACATCCTATGTTGGCTCTAATTTCATCAGAAGTTTATCTACAGCCTCCTTCACATTAAAAGGCTTTTGACTGTATTTTTCTTTTTAATCGTCATTTTATAGGTAATGGCAGGGCCACCGTCCTGGTGTGTAAACTGTACAGACACACAAGATCCCACTTAGATGGGCCTGTGCTTGGCTTAATGGTCTGCTACTGTTGCTATGGGCTGTCTTAATATTTAGCAAGGAATTCCACATTTTCAACTTGTACCAGGCCCTGCAGATTTATGTAGCTTGTTCTGGGTGATGGGATATTTCTGTACAGAGCTTTACTTTGATTGTAAATGAATTGTTCTAAATGGGATATAGTTATGAAACAAAAATTTTGAGGATTTACTTTGCTAAATCCTTTTGCTAAGGTAAACTTCAAAATTTTCTTAGAAAGCAGTCTGAAAATCAGATGGTGTTGGGAAAAAAATGATTAATCAGTGAAGACATTTTAATTCATTTTGTAGGAAACTCAACAAAGACCATTCAAACTGAAATGAAATCAAAGCTAAGCTGGGAGGCTAACGATAGCGAAAGAATGAATAGTCTTTTTCATTTCCCAAAAAATAAGCTAGGAAAGAAACTTAACTGAGAGAAATATTTAAATGATTATCATCCATATCTATCCAACTTTTTGTGAATGAAGATAAAGCTGGAAAGTTAAGGGAGCTTTTGCAGAAGTTGTGTCAAAAAAAAAAAAGATATTGCCTTTGGTTTCCACTTTATGTCATAGGCCCTCCTCTATCAGGTGACTGAGGGAGTCTATGAATTACAATTTATAGTCCTCTCTGTGCAGGAGAGCGTGAGTACTTACACCAAGAACTGGGCTCTGCAAAATTCAAAGAGTTTTGATACAGAATATGTTGTAGATCAACATCTAGGCAGAAGCAGGAAGAAGTAATGGGTATTAGACTCAAAGTTACCAGAATACAACTTGGTATACAGTTAATTAAAATTTACATTATTATTACCCTGCCAGTGTGGCCCATGCAATTCCCAGTCAGGGCACATGCCCGGCTTATGGGTTTGATCCCTAGTTGGGGTATTTACAGCAGGCAATCAATCGTCGTTTCTCTCTCACATTGATGTTTCTCTCTCTCTCCTTCCTTGCCTCTCCCCCTAAAATCAGTTTTAGAAAGTACATATTAAAAATACACCATGAATCACAAAAATGTATTTTAAAAAATGTACACTATTATTTTATCTTTATATATAATACTTTATGTTTGCAATACCTAAATGAGGTCATAAGTTTTTGTGTAAAAATATTTCAAATAAGTGACAGAAATTTTACAATGCAGAAATTCATAGCTTCTAGTTGTATGTTCTGCCACTACTTGGGATTCTGCATTCAACTTGTTCAAAGCTCAAAGAGAGCGTTCCTGGTTATTGAATGCCAACCAAATTTGCTTGCTGAATTTTTTTAATTTTTGTTGCTCATTTCTTTTTTTTCTTTTTTTCTTAGAAGCATTCTGGCAAATTTTTGAGCTTATTCTTAAGACACCTTGTTCTTTCTTAACTTAGAGCTACTCTCCCTTTCTACTCTGACTTTAGACTTTTTGAATCACCACAACAAATGTTGAATATTTTCAGTATACAGCTCTTTTCTACACTCCAGGCAATGGACCAGCTACACGAACAGTCATGATGGTTTTCTTCTTTAGAGTGCCAACTACAGCACGAAGTCTTGAGTGGTGCTACTCTAAGAATCTCACTGTTACAAAACTCAAAGGCTGAATATATCACTTAAAACCTATAGGGGACACTTACACTAGGTTTGGATCTTACAACTTACAGGAAGATGGCATGCCATCATGCCCCACTGGCTACCAGCTGTGTCTGGCACTCCACGCTGTAGCCTCTTTTTAAAGCCCCAGAGAACAAGCTACTCTTGAAACTCTTGCCCATTGCCTTGACGATTAGCGAGTTACTCAGCAGTCTGCCACCAGACAGAAATTTTCAATGGGAGCCTTCATCATTCCACTTGAGAAGATTTTTTTGGTTGTCTTTTGGAATTCCTGGGTGTAAACTAAGTGCTACATTAGTTTTAAAAATCCATTCTTGCCCATCCGGGAGTGGCTCAGAGGTTGAGCATCGGTCTAGGATCCAGGAGATCCAGGTTCGATTCTGGGTCTGGGCACCTGCCAGGGTTGCGGGCTCCATCCTCAGTTGGGGGTGTGCAGGAGGCACCCAATCAATGACCACTCTCTCATCATTGATGTTTCTATCTCTCTCTTCCTTCCTCTCTCTGAAATCAATAAAGATATATATTTTTTAAAAAATCCATTCTTACTTCTGCAAAGACCCTGCCAAGTTTCCTATTATCATTTTGTTAATGGACTTCTATTGAATATCTACATAGTCAGCGGTAGCTGACTATGTTTTCTAAAATACATATCAGAGTACATGGTCTAACAAGAATGAGCGTGTTATTTAATACTAATGATGAGCAGAGTAATGAAAGCAGTCAGATATTGCTAATGAGAACTTAATCTGCACAATCTTTCTGAGCAAAAAAACCAACAATATATATCAAATGCCTTAAAGAGTGATTGTATTCTTTGCCACAGTAAATTTATTTCTGGAGCTCTCTTAAGGAAATAATCGTACATAAGGACAACATTTGTTCTTACTTGTGAATTTCAGCATTTTCAATACTGTTGAAAATAGAATAATCTTAAGCGTCAAATATTGGAAAATGATTAAAGACCCCAAAATGATTCAACAAAATGTTATATAAGCATTACATTGTTTGGTGGTAGAGTACATTTCTTATCATATTAAGAAATAAAATGAGAATTTTTAAAAATACATATTTATAAAGACATTTTAAAAATAAAAGAATAACAAGTGATCAGGGTTTAGTCAAGGAAACAGGAGACACTCTAGGTATTCCAGGAGCAAAGGTTTCGCTTTAGGTTTAGCTTCTCCAAAAGGAGCTATTGCAATTTGCAGTAATCTCGGGGCTCTGACCAATTAGTCAAGAGCAACCAAATGAATAGTTCTCCAGTGCCCACTGGGAGAGCCATGCTCAATCTCATCTGTGCCCCTGAGTCCCTCTGCCACTTCTCTCAGAGAATAATGGCCTCAAGAGGTTTTCTTCTGCTGTTCAAATCTCCTGACTCTCACTTAGGGAGCTCTAACCTGGATTCATTGAGAGACAGGAATTTTGGGAACTGTGGTTTTCAGGTTGTCCAAGGGGACTGCAGAAGGTGATGGTGAAACTCAATTCCCAGCCAACAAACTTGCACAGTGATGCAAAGTCTGCAGAGTTTATTTCTAGGTAATGGAATTGTAGTGGAGGAGACTGTTACGGTTTTCTTAAAATTTCTCCTAGTTTCCATATCTTTTACAGGTTGATTATGTTATTTTATAACTTTAAAAAGTATTTATTATTAGAATGAGCATGGGGAATGAAACAATATTTGAAACTAGGGCTTTTGAGGGAATCAGTTGTTTTTTGCTTTTGCTTTTATTATTATTTTTTTAAATAAAGCAAGTCAGCAACTCAGGATTAGTGGGTACCTCCTCTGTTGCTGTCTCAAAACCAAAACACAACCATTTCTTCAGTTGCAAATGTACTGTTTCTGCTCAGATGTTAGTAAAAAACCCTTTGCTATAAACCTGCAGAAATAAAGCCTCTCTTGCTCCTACTCTGGGAAGTAACCTTAGGAATCAGGTTCCTGCCTCAAATCTCTGTCTTGACAATTAAGTCACAAGTGCAGCAGTCAGAAATGGGGGAGGGAGGGGGGAGGGGAAAGGGGTTGTAAGCAGTTTTCAGGACAGGACACAGGCTTTTCTCCAAGTATGTCTGGACTTGACTTTGGGATTATGAACCCAGGGGGAAATTTTGTTAGATGCTTTAAGACACAGCCTCCTGAACAAGGCTGCCTGGGAGCCTAATTCCTCTGAATTCTTTTTTTTTTTCTTTTTTAATGTTTTAGTCTCTTTATTACGGAAATTACAAAGGTACAGTTTGAAGAATGGTATAAAGAATACACAAATCCCCATTAATTAGATGTAATATTACCTTCTGTTTTACTTTATCTTCTCAGATTATTCTTATGCTAAAGAATTTTCAAGAAAATTATAGTAATCATGACATTTAACCCCTTAATACTTTAGCATATATCTCTAAAAAAATAAGGACATTTTGCTACATATCTGCAATATTGTTCTCACGCCCAACAAAAATCAGCAATGATCTCCTCGTATGATACAATCCCCAATAAACAGCATTTTTCAAGAAGAAATTACACTTATAAACTATATCTTCACTAAGCTCTACTCCTGCGGGAGGTTGACCTTGAGCAGCTGACTGGAGCAGGGACCACCCTAACTCTCTCACTGTTGTTGAAAGACGCAAAAGAAAAATTTAAGGGATTTCAAAGTAGTTGAAGAAAGTAAAATCCACTGAGGATGCACAAGAAATTACATGTGAGTAATTATGCAGGTTTACACACTGGGAAATGCTAAGGCTGCTAGCAGGTTAAGTGCCGGTCCTCTGGGTTTCAGGAGCTAATGATGAGAGTCTAGCTAAGGGCACTTTGAAGAGTCATTTAGCTATTTGCAGCCTCCGATTACTCAGCTGTACGGTAAAGGTGTTTGATCACAGGTTTTCAAAGTTCTCTTCTCCTCTCGCATTCTGGGTCTCTGTGAATCCGTCACAGCCAGGACCTGAACGAAATGCCAAACTTGGGAAAACTGCCTTCGGTTCCCCTCAGCAGGCAGCTCGCTGCTCTTTCTGCTCGGCTGCTCTCAGGCCGCATCCCGAAGGACACCCTACTTGGGATTTTTCCAGAGGTCCTAGTCAGAGTTCATCAGCTCAGTGTCTCTTCCATATCTAATATGATACATAATCTGTGCTGTGGCGCTGGTGTGAGCTAATGAGGTAAAGGCATGCCAGATGGCATATTTGCATTTTAACAGGGGGCTTCTGAAAACAATGCCTTAGTACAAAGAAGCCCTATAATTGGTGAGAGTGCTATCAAACAAGGTAGCTTTTTAAGGAGAAAGACCACGCATCATAAAAGATAAGTCAACCAGAGCTCACCCAAACTGAAACTGTGTTCCTATTTTGAGCTCACCATACAACGACAGAGATAATATTTTTAAAAAATCTTTAAGGCATTTGAATTGTACCTGAAATGAAGATATTGTCTTCCTTTGGTGGCAAATATTCACTTACTGGGACTAGTGGGCACAGAATTAAGGGAAATCACACTCTGATGAAAAGGTAAACACAATGCTGAGCCATTGCTGAAAGAAAAGGCAACCAGTGGAGATTTTAGTTTGTATTAAAAGACATTTTTTCTACATACTATGTTTCATTTTCATTCACAGACTGAGGCTGGTATATACCCTGAGATGTTTCTTATACTTTCATGTAAAATTAACACAAGTACAAAGGACAGAGGTTTGGAATTCCGGTAACATGCAGTTAATTCTATAGGAAAATAAATTTTGCTTGTATGTAAATACCATTTATTTACCCGCAGATATCCTTAAGTATCACAACCTGAGTTAGCTTTATTCGGAATTCTAGGCAAAATTTCCTAGGATATGGTTTGGGGATGTGCTATAGCCTTGCTGACTCCGAGCTCGAGTAAGGTTAAGCAAAATAAATGTCAAGCAGAATATGAAGGTCTGAACAGCACTGAATCCTCTAGTCCCCGTTTTAATGTGTTTTTCTCTCTGTGCCCCTCTGTCCATATCTTCTCCCAGAACGGATGTTTTCTTACCGAAGTCAGGCACTCTATATTTATTATGTACATGATCCATTTATCCTGCTCGATACAAAAGAATACCATCTGTATCAACCGTTGTGGCATGGTAAAGGCACTCTGCTTTCCAGAGAAAAATCTCAATTAAATATAAGAACTGAGAAGGTCTTGAAAGAGCATGCATGAGTCAGTCACTACTGCCTGAGTGGAAATAGCATTAACTTAAGGATAGTAATACTTGAATTCTAAGTCCTAATAAAGATCGTAGTAGAGAGTAGGTCATGGTGACCTCCTCTACGTTAAAATATACATCTTAAACTTTGCAGATCACTTACTTGCTTGTTTTTGTCAGTTACTGACTGTGCTTCTAAAACCATTTTTTTGAAAAGTTTTAGCACTATTTGAAAAAAAAAAGGGTATGAGGCCCTCAACTTAAGTTGGGGAATCTTTTCAAATAATGTTTACAAGGTTTTCTTAACCTGTAAATTCTGTTTATTCATGCATTCATTCATTGAATGAAATCGCGTTAATTTTCTAATTCATTTCATAAATAGGGCCCACATAGCTTAATTTTTGCCAGACCAGTGAGTCTTAATATTTCTTGTGGAGTGTTTCAAAATTGGTACTCAGACCTCTTTTAACACACATTGATGCTGTTTTTAATTTTTAAAATTACATATATAAAAAGAGAAACAATTAGAATGCATTTTAATTTTGAGGTAATAATATAACACATACAAGGTGTGCGCCTCAAACATTTTGTAAGTTAACTGGTTCAGTCGCTTTTCTACTGTCCCACTGTTCGGTATTAATCATGAAATGAGGAGCTATGTTGGGAGTTGCCACACATTTTGTCGCTGCTCTTCAGGCAGTCGCTTGTTTTTGTGTTGATGTATAATAGTGACAATTCTCCCATGTCAAATACAAATAGTATCTTATCCAATAAAGCAGATTTTTTTCCCTCTCTTGAGAAAAGCGTTGATTGGTAGTTCTTAAATATTTCTAAAAAACAGGAAGCTGGTGTGACTAAGAAGCCCAGAGGTCTTTTGAGAAGAAAGGAGTGAGGAACCCAATCACTCATCCCCAAGGTTCTGTGTTATCACCCATCCGATGGAACTAGGGGACCCCAACACAGGGACAGGAAAAAGTGAAGCACAAAAAATCACCAGGGAGGGAAAAAGTAAAACAATTATTAGTTGATCCTGCATCAAGCCTAGTGGTGGAAGGAGGATCTTTTTGTGTCCACGGTATTTTAGACCCTACTAGAGGACTTGCTGTCCTCTCCGTAAGTGTTCATGCTCTGAAGCTAATGTGCTCCTGGGTAGGGGCCCAGGGCAATTGGGCAGTAGAAGGCAGTTGGCAAAGGAGTGATGAGTTTAGGGCAAATGTCCCTTCCCAGAGCCCGAAGGATCTAGGGTAAGCTGAGAAGGAAACCTTCTCTCCTTAAAGCGAGCAGGCTTGAGACCAGCAGCGGTCCCGGGAGCTCATCCCTGGCAGTGTGACGCGCTCTGGGAGCTGGGGGGTTTTGTCCGGCCCTCCAGGAGACACATCCGTGTTCCCACTCTTACGGCAAAGTTGGTGCAACCAGCACTACCCCTGGGACAAAATTAACAGTGCTGTGTTTTAGGAAGGGTGGGACGACATGGTGGCAGAGATGGCAAAGGCTTGGGTGAGCTGAAGGCCTCTGAACAGCCTGAGTTTCGGTAGCAAACAGTGCTGACCCTTTGAAGCTGAGTCAGCAGTTAGGCCTGCTGCTTACCAGGCAGAAATACTGAACTTCTGACATTCCGGACAGCTGCGTGAAATATGCTGTATTTTGGGATACCATTGGGGACAGTCATTTGCACACCCATACTCTAAAATAGAATACTCCAGATTTTTGTGTATGTAGTTACTTTGCTAGTTATAAAAATAGAATCAGTTGAGTAAAATGAAAGTTCCCTACTTAAACTATTCAGGTTTTGGGTTAGATTAATTGTGATCAAATCACCATCACAGGCAAAGTTAAAATAAAATGGATCCAACACTGCCATATCTATTACTCTTTTTTTATATTCTTTTTATCTATTTCAGAGAGAGAAAGGGAGAGGGAGAGAAAGAAACATCGATCACGAGAATCATCAGTCAGCTGCCTCCTGCACTCCCCTTACTGGGGATCGAGTCTGAAACCAGGGCACGTGCCCTGACCGGGAATCTAACTGTGACCTCCTGGTTCATAGGTTGGCGCTCAACCACTGAGCCACACAAGCCAGGTTCTATTACTATTTTAATTCTTTCATTTTCTAAAACAAATGTTCCTTCAAGAAAATAAAATTCAGTTAAGGTTTATTTCCAGAATGTTTTATCAAAGCAGTTTTCTTTTCTTTTTTTCTTTTTTTTTTAATATGTCTTTATTGATTTCAGAGAGAGGAAAGGAGAGGGAGAGAGAGCGACAGAAACATCAGTGATGAGAGAGTCATTGATCGGCCACCCCCTACATGCCCCCCACTGGGGATCGACCCCGAAACCCAGGCATGTGCCCTGACCGGGAATCGAACCCCAATTGCCTGGATCCCAGGTCGACATTCAACCACTGAACCACGCCCGGCCGGGCTCAAAACAGTTTTCTTAAAAATACAGCATAAAATTTTGATTTGTATCTTAATGTGTTCTCACTTATTTGCATATATTTATTGAACTCAATTATTTAAACAAAGCACTTATCATATTTTCTGGCAGAAAAAATCAGCTTCCTTTTTGTCTAAAATTTACTAAAATGTAAATGTTATCCCTATCAAAAACGTTAGTTACAATCTCACTCCAAGAGTCACCTCACATTTGTTTGTCAAAGGAACATTTGCTCAGTATCTATTTCTGTGATAAAACCCCCAAGGAGACAAAAGTTCAGAGTATCTGTATGACATTACTTAGTGTGCACAGTACTGTACAAAATCTCTACTTCAAAGTCATGGGCAAAGTCTAAGTAGCAAGTGCATGAAGGTCCAACATGTATTATATGATCCTGATACTTTCTTCCCAATAGACATAAAACAATCCCAAATGCTTTCTGTAGCTAACCCAAAGCAGCCTTGGTTATTTAAGTTTCCCGAAGAAGTCTGTGATATAATGAACACATTCATTCCTTTTATATTGATCACATTTTTCAAAGCACAATAATTGCTCTGTGATCACTTTCTTTCCTACTTCACACATATTAGCAATGTAACAGATCATCCACATTAGTTGACTCATCAAGTCGTACATACATTTTTTGAGGAGAAACTTTGATAATGCCGTACAACCTGTTTCACCCTATGAAGGGAACAAAGGAAGGAAAGAACAAAGAGTCCCACTGATAAGAACAAGGGCCTCCACTAAAGCTTCAGTTCTGCAACTGATGTCAATAGAATTTCTCACTGCACAGAGCTTTACTGATTCTTTTGTTTGAAGTATTGGTGCCTGAGCAAAATATATGCATTTGAACCAGCTCTATGTTGATTTATTTAAAGAACAAACTCAAGCCCGGCCGGGCATGGCTCAGCGGTTGAGCATCGACCTAGGATCCAGGCGATCGGGGTTCGATTCCCGGTCAGGGCACATGCCCCGGCTGTGGGCTTGATCAATGACTCTCTCATCATTGATGTTTCTGTCTCTCTCTCTCCCTCTCCTTTCCTCTCTCTGAAATCAATAAAGATATGTTAAAAAAAAAAAAAAGAACAAACTCAAATGCCTTTAAAATTCTGCTACTACCGAAACTCTTCTCATAGTCCTTAGTGTCAAGGCCAGGCCCAGCTGCACTCTGGATAGTTTCTTACAATTTTCTAGAGTGTTTGGAGATGTATAACATTGTAGTCATTGAGTTGTATACACTTTTATATATAAATCCACAAGTAACGAACACAAATATAATTTAATTGTAATTCTTTGAAATGGTTCACAAAAGCATTCTGATTGTCGAATTTTGGCGTGGAAGTATTATATAAGTAACACTCAGATAGCAGTTAACTCTGTGTAATTCATGGAAATGTCTCAAAACCTGGTGGTACTAATTTAGACTCTGACAGAACAAACTAACATAAGCAAGTTTCCACTGTATAAAATTAGATAATGTGCTTAACTCATTGACTTACCTTTTTCATCAGCAGGTTGTACATGAGGAAACAGAGGCATGCATAGACTCAGTTGTTTAAAAGAAATATAATTGGGATTCAAATATAGAAAGTTTAACTTACATCCCTACATCATATTGCCTCTGAATTCACTAAAATATTACATGCTGTCAAGCTGCAAATTGTATTTTTCCCCCTTGGAGTCATGGTTTAATTTCTATATTCGAAAATTTGCTTTTTAAACAAATCTAGAATAATTCATATCCCAGAAGAAATATTTAGCAACTATTTTCAACTAAGACATGCTAAAGGATGAACGGATATAGTAGCTGCCTTCAATGAATTAATATTTTGGTAGAGAAACAATCAAAAAAGAAAAATACAATAAGAATCAGAGGCAGGATGGTCCTGAAGGCTTTTCCCATAACTAATAAATGATAAATATAGACTGAAAAGTGTCCCTACCATCTTTTAAACACTTCCTCCCAATATCTATTACTTTCCTGTCCTGTTGCTTCATTTTTGTGGGTGGGGAGCCCTCTGTGTTGGGCCTAGTTGTCCAGTGCTCATCTAGGAAAGTTTCTGATTTCTCCAGTCCGCACTGGATTGTGGAGATGTCCTATGATTTGGTAAAACAACAATTCCTTTATCCTTAATGCTTTGCAGTACCTCAGGTTACCTCTGAGAGCAAAGGCAACTACTAACAATTTTAGACGTTATATAATCTTTTAGTTGAGTAAGGAATAATTAAGATATAATTATAATGTCATTTTTCAAGTCATCACAAATTATTTTCAAAATTCTTCACACAATATTATATAATGATTAGCCTCATGTTAATAGTCAGACCTTCCCTGATCTCTTACTTCTTATGATTCTGTTGTTTGCTATATAGTCACTTCATCTCTCTAAGGAGATGATTCACTAACTAATTTATTAATTAAAATTGATCAAATTTTATTTATAATATAAAATCGTAACATTGGAGGATTTTTATAAGAATGGTTTTAGAAATAACATTCGCTTAGTTTCACATCTAATATGAAAATAGAATCATTACCTAATCTTTTCTTATTTTGTAAAGGATGTTTATTAACTTCTCATAGCCTCCCTTTCGCTTAGCCTCTCCAAGTAAGCAACTGGCATTTAAAATAAAACAAAACAAAAACTAAACAACAACAAAAGAAGATGATTAAAGTATTTTATGGCCACCTCTCTACCTTCCAAATTAAATAAACAAAACTCAAGTCTGTCTCTTTTTCATCCACTTTGCATTTGTTGAATTTATTGGGCCATTTATAATATCGTAAATGCTGCAGAATAATCAGATGTTCTTGGTTTTATAGTATTTGGCTCATATAAATAAAATATGTTTTAAAAGGAGAAATATGAGCAATTATAAAAATAAAGCTTTGTTTCCCAGCAGTTCTTTTGGAACAAATCCCAAATATAACCAAACAGTCTACAGAGAGTCCACTTATCATTAAATAGTTTCCTTGAAAAATTCAAGGACCCCCTTGAGCCGAGGACCCACTTTGTACCCCAGGGAAACCTTTACATTCAAGCATGGTCCTGAGAAGAAATTTTGAAGATAAAAACATTTTAGTGCCAAAAGAGCATGCCCCTCCTCATTAACTTTTAATGAACTACTCCTCGCTTGTTCCAAAAAGGCCTATAGGCCTATAGTCACTCCAATAGGACAGCTGTGAAGTCCTTGTGCAAGAGCTTTTGAGGTATTAGGGTAAAAAATGAATTTTGAAAAATAAAAAAGTTATTTTTCCTTCATTTCTTCTCCCCCCCCTTTATTTTCTTGTTTCATTCCTTCAACTTTCTTTGACCAGTTAAATAATATAGAAATGAACACGAACCCAGAAACCAGAAATTAGTGTCCCAAAACCTAGAGTGAACATTGAAACCTTAACACTGGAAGGCATTATTTCTTGGACTACCCTAGGTTCTAGAAACACAGTTGAGACCAATGAGGTTCATAATCATAAAAGCACTGTATCACCCTGATGTACTTTCCAATCTCTAACATCGAATTACGCAAATCCTCACAATTTCTTTTATGTGCATACATTTCTGTGCAGTATTTCTCTCTCACCACGAAGCATCTCCAGGACTAGAATTCGTCTGTCTCCTGATTCTTGAGAGAATCAATAACATTTCGATCCATTCGTTTATAGATTGATCATTCATTAGACAGGGGTTGGTTGTGTTCTTTAACCGATATATGCTTCTAGCTTTGATCAGCTGTAGCTCCTCGAGCGAGTTATTTCTGTCATCTTTCTAAGTCTTCAGCAGACCTTCCTTCATTAATGCACCGTATTAGCCTGACCCTGTGAAATGAAGCCCCTGATGCACAGCAGGTTGGCAGGCGCCTACAGATTGGTCGAATGAATTTTCCACAAGTATCTGAAGCTTCTCTAACCCATCCCATTTGGCATTTTCATTGAAGTTATCTCTGCAATATATGATTGTTCATGAGAGATCAAATAAGTTGTATAATAACTAGCAGTGGAGTGAGCCACAGTAATAGGAAAGAAATGTAAGCATGTGCCAAGCACATATTTTTTTATTCCATGTTTTAGAAGCTAATGTTCCTTGATCTGATCTTTACCTATTTAATTACCTTTTTATGTCAGTGATTTTTGCGTAGCTTCTTGAGACATTTTACTTTTGTCTTTTCTTATGTGTCCTCATTTTCTATTACTGCTTAAAACATCATCCCACATGTAGTAACGTCAGCCAATTTCCATGTTATTGTGAGTTCTCAGAGGTCAGGAATGTGGGCACTGTTTGGGGGATTCTCTGTTCAGGCCTCTGAGACTGCAGTAATGATAGTGATGATCATACTGACAGGGATGACTGCAAACTCATCTGAGGCTCAAGGCCCACATCCAAGCTCACATGGTTATTGGGAAAATTAATGTTCTTGCAGGGGTGGGACACATGCCTGCTGCTTCTTCAGGGACAGCAGGGGAGGGAGTTTCTGCCCTCTGGGCCTTTTCTGTAGGGCATTGCTGCTCAGGTCAGGCCCACCGGAGGTAATCTCCCATTTGATTAACACAAAGGCAAATAACTTAGGATCCTAATGGAATCTGCAGAATTCCTTCACCTTCTCCCAATGACATAACCCAGTCATGTATTCACACCCTGCATATGCACAGGCCCTGCCACAGTCAAGGGGAGAGGGTTATTATACAAGGTAGTGCATCTTTCTGGGGTTGTCATAGAATTCTCTCTACCACATTGTGCTACTTTTATACCCTTTTTCAACTTATGAACCGGTTATCCCCAAAGATCACTACCTTTTACACTTCAGTTGCACTTGTCTGGAGCTCCTTTCTTTGGTTTCTTAACATTGATTATGTAGCTCTGCGATTTAAAATAATACAAGGGCAGACTTTCTCTGTGTCAGCACTCTTGTAAGAGCTTCATATACATTAACTAATTTCTTCCTGGAGGCTTGGCTTTCAAATTACAGGTATTCTTTAAGTCTATGAGCTGCACTCAGATCTTTCAAGAACTTTATTATTATTATTATTATTAAAAATATATCTTGATTGATTTCAGAGAGAGGAAGGGAGAGGGAGAGAGATAGAAACATCAATGATGAGAAAATCATTGATCGGCTGCCTCCTGCAAGGCCCCGACTGGGAATGGAGCCCACAGCCCGGGCATGTGCCCTGACCAGGAATCGAACCTCCATCGCCTGGCAGATGCTCAACCGCTGAACCACACCTGGCCGGGCAAACTTTATTTTTTACTGAAAAAATCCTTACAAGTTTGGAGATTAAACTTTCACAAATGTTAAAATAATGCTTTTCTAGGAAGAGTAAGAGAGTATTGATAACTTTTTAAACCTGCTTAGCTCACCCATTACGCCTCTGTACACATTTGTGACCATACATCCCCTTATGACAAAACTATAGAGTATAATCCGTGAGCATCCTGACCTCAATAGAAATATAATACCCTTCCTCTTGTTTATCAACTAAAGAGAGATTTTGCTTAAGTTTTCCGTATTCCATCTCAGAATGCCAAAACTGCATAAAGTGAGTTTTATTGAAACAAATGCTCTCCCCTTCAAGATGTCCATATGCTCTACTTCTTTCGATATCAGGCCCATTGTCAGTAGGGCATGACCAAGGCTCTTCTTTTCCCATAAGGAGAAACACTTGGCTGAATCAATGTTTCTCATAAGTTTGACAGTGACTGAAATTTCCTACTAGGTATTTATTCCTTTGCTTCAACTTATTTTTTAAAATTATTAAGTGTGTACTATATGAAACGTTCAAGGTGCTTCACTCACATTAGTTGTAATGCTAACACTAAGTTACTTGCAACGTTGGAAGTGAGGTACTCTTAGTCCCATTTTAAATAGAGGCTGTGGTTACAGATGTTAAATAACTTAGCAAAGGTCACTAGAAAGTAGGAAGAAAAAATGAGATTCAAATCAATTTTTGATTCCAAGTTTCATTCTATTTCTACTCTAGTAGGCTACCTTTCATAAAATGCAGGTACTTATGGGAAGGTTATTAAGCCATTTAGTGCACATTAATTGAGCACCAAGGCAGTGGACAGTTCCATACAAGGTACACTGTGGGGACTCTATGAATCATTCCCCTTTGATAGCACAGTCTCTAAAAGTCACTAAGCCCTCAATAAATGTGAACTATATTGAGTTATAATTTAGTTATATTAAGTAGATTGTCAGTCATAAATATTTTAAATATAAATTAATTTTATTAGATACTTTCTTCCTAATAAGTATATTTGAGAACTGGAGTGTAACTGAGGAGAGGGAGTGAAACACTGTTGTTCCAAGGCAGGTCTATGGTGGCCAACACCCGTAAAGGCTCTAGGAATTCATCTGGGTAAAGACCAGCGTAGGAGACACACACCAAGCACATGATGGTTGAGGAGAGCAGGAGTAACAAGAGGAAGGAGATGGAAGAAGGTGGACATTTATGAGAAATCTAAAAACCAAAATCTCTTAAGCTAACCCCATATAAGACATCTAACAGCTCCAGGTCCGTTTGCTAGCTGTAAAAGCAGGCACGTGGTTGTTACAGTCTCTAAAATCCTATGTCTAGTTGCTAAATCTCAAACATTTCAAACTAGATAACAGCTTCCTGAAGGCAGAGACCATGTTCTTTTACTATTTTATTCCTAGCATTTACCTTAGTGTTTAGCGCACAGTAGTCACTCAACAAATATTTAAAACAATGAATGTGCAACAATGAGTGGAATGATAAGGGTATGAGAATATGGTAAAAAAAGCATTCTATAAACTTACTCTGGACATCTTCATTGTATCAATGTAAATAATGTATTCAGTGATTTTAGCAACTTAAACTTGATCTCCATATGTTTTTTATTGTATCTCTGCATCAGTAAAATAATATTGAGCATGAACTCCCATATATGTTTAACTTCTATACATGGACTGTGTCTGTTTGTATATTAAGTATTAGTAATGTTTAATTAATAGGAATTGAAATTTTTCTTTCTGGACTCCTGAATACCCTCTGAGTAGCACAGATTCTTGTACTGGAGCCACTGATATGAATTCTGAACACCAAGGCATCCGAAAGAGTCAATTAGTTTTGGGGATTCAACGAGTGCACAACATGATTATAACGGCTCACTTTCCTATTCCGAGGCACTGCTGCCAACATCAGAAAGAATCACCGCTGTGTCCAGCTCTGCAGCGTCGTTCCAGTTAGTGATTGCTCCGTTCCTGACAAACTGCACAGCGCAGTGGAAGCTGCACTAGCCCGAGAGTCAGGGGACTTGGGCTTTCCTATGACTGATTAGTTGAGAAACCTTCAGCAAGGTCCTTATATCTTTGGGCTCTGGTTTATGATTTTGTAAGTGACAAGAAACCATGATCAATTCTTATATACCTTAAAGAGATCAAAAACAGAGCACCCTGTGACATGCCTGTTGACAAAAGAGCAAGAGTGGATTTTGTACTGGAATGTATGATTTGGCCATGGTTAAGATAGCAAAATAAATATAATTAAGGTCCTGCTGCAACCCCTTGGCTCCCCTCTTTCTAAATATAATGGCTGGTAATGATTGATCCCCAGAGAATAGTTTTTTAGAAAGAAAATTGATAGTTTGTACATATAATAATTGAGAATGAACATGTACATATAATAATTAAGAATGAACATTATTAAAGACCTACTTTATCAGTTTTAAACATGAAAAACTTTTCTCCAATAACTCAGGACTTGATAATATTTTAAAAATTCAGGTTAACAGCTTCAGTGTTTTGAAGCATATGGATTCATCCAATAATAATTTTCTGTACATTAAAAGTTATTATGCAAATATATGTAAAATATTTATTATTCAGTATATTTTACCAACTTAATTTAGCTGACTTAAAAGGCTCGCTGTTCTTCATATGTCTTGTTATGAGTTAAAATAAACTAATTAAAATGTATTTGCTTGTACCCTCATAAAACAATAATATGTAACAAACACTTATATTTCAAAGTACTTTCACACAAATGAGGTCAATTTTAGTGACTTACATAGAATTAAATAGCGAGTGAATAGTGGAGACTGAACAAGAAACCAGGTGCTAAGACTTACTCCCTGGCCCTGGCCGGGTAGCTCAGATGGTTGGAGTGCTGTCCCGATGTGCCAGGGCTGCGGGTCCCATCCCTGATCAGGGCACATTTAGGAGTCAACCAGTGAATGCATAAAGCAGAACAAGGCATCGATGTTTCTGGAGAGAGAAAAAAATCACTCAACTGTGTTCTAAACTGAAGCAATTTCAAACTTGAAACTGTAGACTATCTTTATAATAACTCATGGGGGCTGAGAAATTTTTATCTCATACTTAATTAATTTGTTTGAAATAAAGTGTGACCAAAAAGTAACTGAAAACAAAATTAAACAGATGTGTTTTTTTCATAGAGGTTCACATTTCCTACTTTTTATGGGAAAGTATTTTTTCATGCTAAACTCTTGTTGTGGGAGCAGTAATATTTTGCTTTATAGATTTTTTTTTAATCTAGAAAATTCTTCCCATCTCTCCCCTTTTCATTTCCTTATGTACTTCATTTTTTTGGATCTCAAGTGACCATTTTTCCCCCTCAGTGACACTTTGGTACCACTGGCAATAACTTACACTGTAGCCTGGGTGTATTATTTTAACGTGGGGGGACCCTATGTATGGACGTAATAAAGTATATTATTATAATTATATTACATTTCCACAAAAAGATAAAAATTTTACCTTTACAGAGAGAATTTGAAGTTTAAATAAGATCTCAGATTTAGAATTTACACACTAGTCAATCATTTGCTTAGTGGCTCCATGTTTCTGTCTCTCTGAACTTTCTTTTTCATTAAAGTGTTTGAAATTTACCTCAAAAATTTCAACAGGTGACACTTTTGTCTGATACTGTTCCCTTACCTACCAGATTGATAAAGATGCAATTAATATACCTTTTTACACCTATGAGAGGTGGGATCCACCTCAATAGGAGGGTGACCAGGACAAGAAATCAGTTCTATTATTTAACTCTCAACCTAGCAAATATGAGAAAACTTCAGGTAGTAGGCATCCTTCTACCAACCAGTTCCATGGAACATCAGCCATGGGAAGGTGCATTCTCTGCTTTCTCAGGGAATTCCTTCCTGCTCAGTCCTTCCCCCTCTCAATTAGAACTCCTCTAAAATTCAAGACTTTCTATACTTGTTTCCTTTGAGCACCTGTTGCTTCCTTAGAGTTCTTGACGTGTATTTAACATCCTTCACTAGCTCTAATGCTAATAGGTTTGCCCTACTGTTTACTTCCCCTTAATCATAACCAGGTTAACGAAAAAACCAGAAATATGTTCATGTCACAGTGTCCTCCAGAAATCTCTCAGGATTCTGTGTTTTTTGTTGTTGTTTTGGTTTGGTTTTATTTTTATTAAACTTATTGGGGTGACAGTGGTTAACATGAACATATAGGTTTCAGGTGTATGTTTCTATGTTGCAAGATCTGTATATTGCTCTCTGTGCCCATCACTCAAAGTCATATCTTCTCCCCTCACAGTATATTAAGACCCCCTACACCTCCCACCCCTTTCCCTCTCACAACCACCACCCTGCTGTTTGTGTCCATGAGTTTCAGTTTTATATCCCACACATGAGTGAAATCATAGGGTTCTTAGCTTTTTCTGGTGGACTTATTTCACTTAGCATAATATTCTCAAGGTCCACCCATGTTGTTGCAGATGGCAGCATTTCATCCTTTCTCAGGGCTGAGTACTATTCCATTGTGTACATGTCCCACACCTTCTTTATCCAGTCCTCTAACACAGGGACACTTTGGTTTCCATGTCTTGGTCACTGTGGAAAATGCTGCAATGAACACAGGGATGCATATAGCTTTGTGAATACATGTTTTTTAGGTTTCCTGGATATACCCAGGAAAGGGATAGGATGCTGTGTTTTTAAAAATAAAAATTAAATTGGTAATTTCAGCATTTTAAGATTATTTATGAACTAAAGATGAACAATAAAACTTTGTCAATAAAGGTAAGGTTTGATAAACTTAATACAATGGTGGGGAGAGGGACTGGGGAGGGAGAGGAGATGGGGTGGAATGGGTCATTGGGGAGAAAAAGGGACATCTGTAATATTTAAAAAAAAAATAAGATTTAAAAAATATTCTTATCACAGAAATAAATACTTACTTTAGAAATTAAAATTAAGAGATTATGCCAAATAAGTAAAATAAATATGATAAATACAGGTGACAAATATAGCTAAAAGTCAAACGAAGAGCCAGTAAAACAGAGGAAAGGGGTTAGGATAGATTATCATTTGTATATTAATTGGCTTGTATATATTTTAAGGTGGTAATATGCTATGCATATTCCAGTCTTTATTATGGAAAAAAACACACCAGGATATATGTGATTTTTTTTTTCACTTTACATAAAAACTTTTCAACAACAAGGAAAAACATAACTATACTATTAAAAACTTGACGAGCATGTCTCCAAGAACCTATCTATATACTGCAAACTATTCCTCAGTAGAAAGTTACAAGGCTCTTTTCAGTTAGGTTTCATGTAATGATATACCTCATAATGTCTAGTTTATAAAAAGCTGAAAATGAAAATGGATGCATACAGTCAATATGCACCTGTCCATGTAGGAGAAATGAGCCATAGTGGCTTCAAAATATCTTAGCAAGGAAGCGGTAATGGAGATGCAACAGTGGGGAGCAGGTAGGTGCTGGCCGCCGCGTTGTGGTGTGGTGGTGAGGGTCCATGCAGAGGCCACGGGCTAGTGGTCAGGAAGCCTCGAGTCTAAATTTGGCCGATGCACTAAATATCTGTGACTTGGTGCAAGTAAGATGATTGCAAGCTTAGAATTTTAAAATTTAATGAGACTGGACACATGTCCTAAGAGATTTTTTTGCCCTAAAATATGGATATATAAGCAATGAAACCTAAAATAATAAGAAATAATAAAGAAAGAAGATAGAAAGAGGGATTTCTTATGCACCTAAAATTGAAGGGTCATACTGAGTCATAATCTTCAAAGTAAGGCTAAAATAGTATATTTACCTTTGGAAGACATTAAACAGTTTTGAAATTCTATTAATGGAACTTTTTACAGCTGAACTGATATTTCCCAGATGTTCTCTATGGCACTTCTATTTCTACGTATGAAATACTTTTTTATTACACAACATAGTTAACCAAAACTTCAGCCTTTTTTTTAACCACAACCTTAAAACAGACAAACTAAAGGTATATTTCCCATAAAAATAAAACATTTTCTAATGGCAAACACACATTTCCATTTATTAATATTCTATCATCCTACTAAGTAGACTCTCACTGAATAAAAAGCATCTCCCTCCCTCCCTTCCTCCCTCCCCACCAAACAAAATCACACACACACACACACACACACACACACACACACACACACACACACAGTCCTTCTTCCTCTCTCTTCCTGCCATTCATATGCATCCTTTAGATACTAAAGAACTTGCAACTGACCTTTGTAGAGATGTCATGGTTTGAAATAATTTCTGAAAATTCTTATTTTATAAAATATATTTCACCAGCAGGATTACTAAATCTTTGGCACCTAAAGACATTACCTTGGAATCTCTGTTATAATAAAGACACAGAAAACCCTCACCCAAAGGCTTCGCCCATATTTCTGGAAGCCATTGGAGAGGAATGTCCAAAAGATCTTGTCAGAATATCAGATAATTATGGAATCCCACCCTTTAAATCATTAACAAAATAAATTCTAAAGCCATGTAGGCATTTTTAATTCTTATTATTATCACCTTGGGAATGATTTTTAAGATATATTTAACATCATGATAGTATATAGCCTGTATTGTACATATTCCAGGAAAACTTTTATAATCACTTAAAAAATTGGAGTACAATTATGTTTGCATGGCAACGTCAAAACATCATATATTCTAGAATTCAATAATAAGTACACAGAATCCTACAGAATGCAAGACATCAAATGTATAATTTGGTAGATACTTGACATTACCATGTAGAAATTCCTGCTCTGTATGTTTCCTTAGGGAGGTAACTTTATATTTAATATTTTACTGCTTTTTGAAAGCAGAAATAATCAACCTTTTCATATATATATACAGTCTCAGAATTTTAGCCACAAAAATCAAGCAAACATCTTGCTCCATAGTGTCTATCTGTGTGAGAGACTTAGAAATTGTGAGTCTGAGAGAGGAGGGTAGATACTGGGTAAACTAATGGTGGTGAAGGTGTTTTTGAGGGACCTTAAACCTGAAAATAATTTATTTGTAGCAAAATGTCACAGAGAAGGTCAAATATTCTAGTTTGGAAGAAGCAAGGAAGAATGAAGGAAAAATTTAAAAGCTTCTAGAGCTGAAAAAAATGCATGGTTATTAAAGAAACACTAATTATTAAAGTATTAACTAGGCATATGCGGGGCTGAGCAGCCATGGACGTGTGCGGCCTGGCTTCTAGAACAGTAGCAGAGTACAGTTTAGTTTTTCTTACAGTGTTCGACATTTCTGAGTATTTCAACAAATCCAAAGGGAATTTTAGCGTACATATATAGTCTTCAGAAATAACATTTGACATGCATAATACACATTTTTTATTTGGTAATCTTTGATAGTTATTTTAAGATTTTGTAGTGGGTTGATTAGTGTCCCCCCAAAATTCATGCCTACTTCGGACCTTAAAATGTGACCTTATTTGGAAATAAGATGTGTGCTAGTATAATTATTTAAGATGAGGTCATACTAGGTTAAACCCACTGACTGTTCTCCTTATGAGCAAGCCTTGTGAACACACAAGGACACATAGAATGGAGAACCCCACGTAAAGGTGGAGACAGAGACTGAAGTACTACGTAGATAAGCTGAAGAATGCCAAGGACTGCTGGAATCACCAGCAAGCAGGGGAAATGTACAGAACTGATTCTCCCTCAGAAACTCCAGAAGGAACCAATCTGAGAAAACAAATTTCTGCTGTTTTAAACTACCCCATTCATGCTATTTGTTACAGCCGCCCTAGGAAACTAAGACAGAGCCCTAGCAAAGTGTTGAAGCACGACGCTGTGTGTGCGACACTGTATGAATGCCTCGGAGTGTTGAGCCACAGCGACATTAAACCAGCCATTGCACTAAATCAATAGCCTGGGAGATAGCTTGCAGGAATGCTACAGTGATATAGCATAACAACCCAAGAGAATGTATGTGTTAAAATCTAATATTTTCAGAATGATGTCTAATGGTTCCATAAGAAAATTTTGACATCTTTTCTAAGCTCAGCCAGGTATATATCACAAACTCTCTCCTTCTTTTGGCATATACATTTGCATCAGTAATCACTAATATTGCATATTTGAAGACATACAGTTCTCAGCACTTCTAGAGATTGCTGAAGCGATGAAAAATTATCAATATATTTTTTAATACACATCCAACAACTCAGAAACTATGTAAATAGAATGGATAGGTAAATTCCTTTGTGAACTAGCAAATAAAGACTTGAGCTCCAACTTGTTTCTTTAGTATTCAGCTTCCCCAGCCCTAAAATATCTATGCTGACCTCCAACACCTCAGTGCTCAAGATGGATGCATCTTCCAGGGAGTCGGTGTCTCAGTCCTTCCCCACAGCCCATCCCTTTCATGCTCCCGAAGTCAACCACTGATGCCAGGGAGATAAAATCAGTAGCTTAGTGGCTATCTTTCTGCACCTCCTGGGAAACAAATGGCAATTTATTCTATGTTGATTTCCTATCTGGTTTCCCCACCATGGCCTCATGGATCCAAATCTCAGAATCTAGCCAATTCTTCAATAAAATGAACAGTTAACAGTGTTTTGTTTTATTTCTTGTGATCACGAATTCATTCTTTCAAAAAAAATGCTTTCAAATGTCTAATCTCTATTTTCTGTTGTCTTTTTCATTGCATGTCTAACAACACCGGTGCCCTGCATCTCAGGTAATGTTATATCCAGAGATTGGCACTGTGGTATATTCCTATAGTAAATGCCTATCGCATATCAGGATACGCTTGTTAGAAATATAAATTCTTGGGCCCCACAGAACACCTACTGAATCAGAAACTCCAGGTGATACTAGCACACTAAATTTTAGAAACCTCTGATTGAAACCATACCTTTTTAGTCAGAGCAATCTGCATATTTTGCTCAGACAACAGGAAGGTAACGTTTCCCAAGATGGCACAGTATACAAATCTTGCAGCCGCATTGTCTAATTCTCCTTTGTTCAACACTCAGTTCTATCAGAGCCCTGTCCGGGCCCCTGAGGTGGAGCTTCCTGGGGACTAGAGTTCCAGCGGTGAGGCAGCTTGAGACCTTATCTCTGAGTTTCCACATGGTTTATACTTGGAGGACTCAGGATTCTAATCCTCCTAGAACAGAACAGAGAGTTTTCTACCATGAGACAATGTCAAACTCTTTAATCTCAGGGATGTGGCTAAAAATCTAAGTAACAACTAACCTGGGTTTCCCCAACATGAGATTTGAAATAAGCTTTGGAGCTATTATTGAAAGGTTACTGCTGATGTTCCTTTGACCAGAGCTGTGGCCCAGTGTACCAGAAGTGAACCATACTCCTTCCTCGGAACTGATTATTCAATTTTAAAGAATCTCACAAGCCAGGGGTTAAACACAGCTATTTCCTAAAAATTATATAAGCACGCTATTAAAAATAAAAATAATGTAAACGGAAAGATTATCGCTTCGTAATCCTTTCATTCAATGTTAGGATTATCTAGGATTTAAGGCCCTTCACATCAACTGTATCCATATGTGACAACACTATGTATTAGTGTGTTACTGCACCTTCCTCCCAACTCTGCTTCAGTGACGTCAGGCGTGTAGTCCAAATAGGTCATAGGGAGTATTTCTACCATGAAAACTGGCAAACGTGACAAATCATGGCGTTTTTCTCTCCCTGGAGAGCCAATATTGAGTATTTACCTGCACAGCTCCAGCTATGGCTAAAGATTTCTGCAATTCCTACTAGAAAGTGCTTTTGCAGAACAGTAGACCCTGGAAAGTTACTATACAGCTGAGGAAATGTCATGTGGTTCATGAAGGTCAAAGTTACTCAATTGAAATGTTATTTAACTGATTATAAAAATGTTTTTACCTAAGTTATTTGTTGATTAATAAAAAATTGGCATTTTTTTATTTAATCAAAATTTAATGTGCAAAAGAAAGGGTAAATGTTTAAAATGCAAACTTTTAAAAAAACTCTACAATATTTTTCTTGGGCTCAACAGAACTATATTATTTTCCCTTCACAGATGTTCATCCATTTGTCTTTCCCTTACTATGACACTTCCATTCCATTTAAGCTATACCCCTGCACCCTCTTTCTAAAAATGTGAAATGTCCTTTTGAAAATCAACCTTTACTAGTGAGTGAGAAGTAATTGGTTTCTTTTTGTCAACCTTCTAAAGGGGAAAAATAAAAGGATAGGGCACAGTGAAATTACTGAGGCAATTGAACCTGCATGTTTCACGCTTCAAATTAGTATTGTTGGGTGACTCTGTGAAGATAAAATCTCCAGCTTTGAGAAATTTGTATTGTGAAATGGTTTCCTTATCAGTGAGGTTAATGAAGATGTCAGCAAATGGGGTGAGGCTTTGCCAAATGGAATTACTTTCCCCTCCAATCCAGCTTGGAAAAGGTGTTAATCAGTATATTAATCTTATCAGCAGCTAAGAAGGGGGATTTGGATGTAACCATTTCTGCTCTTCATTAGAAAATCCTGAAAAGATAATTATTCTCAAAATCCATATTATCTATACTATGAAAAAACTCTCTTTTGCTAAAGTAAAGACCTCTATAAAGCAAAGACAAAGATGAATAGATGGGCCAGAAAGAGTTTTGAAAGAATAATTTAAATAGAAAGGTATCTAAGATGTGTTGAAAGTTTTCTGGAGTATTCAAGAAGTGACCAAAGAAAGTATTTCAATTAAACATAATAACAGAAATTGAGCCTTCATCCCACAGAAAAATAATTATTTAATTGAACAAGGTCAACACCATAATTGAAATTGATACGCCTATTTGAAAATATCAAGGTGTAAAATAAAAGGAAAGTTTAGTGCTCTAAAGTTTACTACCTCAGACACACAATCTGGACATAAAATGTGGGTGAGAACCCCCTCCCCACACTATATAAAAAAGTAAATTCTAGTAGGACTGAAGACCTATTAAAGGTAAAATGATAAAACTTCTAGAAAAATAAAATAGCAGAACATTTTCCTGACATATAGTAGTCAAAGACTATTTAATAAGATAGAATTATCGACCATAAAGGAAATAATTGATAATTTTGACTTTATCAAAATTAAGAACCTCAGTTCATAAAAAATAATAGTAAGAATGAAAAGGCAAGACACAGAGTGGAGAAGATTTAGAAAATCCATAAAATAAGTATGCTTTGGCCTGTGTGGCTCAGTTGGCTGAGTGTCATCCCAGGCACCAAGAGGCTGCCACTTCAATTCCAGTCGGGACACATGCCTGGGTTGCAGGCTCCATCCCCAGTAGGGGGCATGCAGCAGGCAGCAGGTCAATGTTTCTGTCTCATCAATGTTTCTCTCTCTCCCTATCCCTTCCACTCTCTCTAAAAAAATCAATGAAAACATATTTTAAAAAAGAAAATCCTTATAATAAATAAATAATACCAAAATATATAAAGAGTTTTTATAAATCAATAATAAAGGGCAGAAAAACTAACTTTTTAAAAATGCATAAATTACTTTTTTATGTTTTCTTTTTTTAATTAAAAAAAAGTTTCAGTTACAGTTTACATTCAATATTATTTTGTATTAGTTTCAAGTGTACAGCATAGTGGTAAGACAATCATATATTTAAGAAGTGTCCCCCCTGATATTTCTAGTACCTAACTGGTACCATACATAGTGATTACAATATTATTGATTACATTTCCTATGCTGTGCTGAAAATGAGTAAGAGGCTTGATCAAGTATTTCACAAAGAAGGTATTCTTATCTCCAGTAAGTTTGTGAAGAGGCTCTCAATATGATTAGTTACTAAGGAGATGGAAATTACAAACGCAGTGAGATACTATTATGTAACAACAAGAAAAAAAATTAAAATACTGGCAATGCCAAGTGTAGAAAAGGAAGTGGAGCAACTGCAGTTCTCATGTGCTCCTTGTGCATAATTTTCTGAGACACTGGTGATGAGAATGTAAATTGGTACAACTATTTTGGAACATTGGCAATATTTACCAAAGTTGAACCTACAAATACCCTACAACCCTGCAAGCCTATTCGTAAGTGTGCACTATCAGAAATGGGCACAGGTATCCCAAAAAGATAGCTACAAATTGTCCTTGGCAACATTATTCTCAACAACCTTCAGCTGGAAATAACTTAAATACCTATAAACATTAGAAAATATAACAGATTGTTGGCAGGTATATCAATGCAATCAAATTCCATAAAGCAAAATAAAACAATGTACTACTGATAAAAACAACAGCATACATATTCCACAAAAGCCAGATACAAAAGGATAGGCACTTACTATTTAATTCCACATACATCAAGTCAAGGAGAGGAAAAGCTAATCTAGAGTGACAGAAATTAGAACATTGCTTATTTGCAGAGAGAAACCTTGAAGCTGTGACTGAGAGGTAGGTTGAAGGATTGCTGGTAATTTCTGTATTTTGAACTGTGAGTTGCTAAATGGGCGTGTTCGCTTGGTAGCATTTCAAATCCGTGTACTTTATGTATGCTGTATTTAAATATGAAATTGCCAGTTAAATAGAAAAAAAGTTAAGAAATTCAAGGTGGCTTAGTGGTTGAGGATCGACCTATGATCCAGGAGATCGGGGTTCGATTCCCTGTCAGGGCACATGCCCGGGTTGTGGGCTTGATCCCCAGTAGGGGGCGTGCAGGAGGCAGCCGATCAATGACTCTTTCATTGATGTTTCTCTCTCTCTCTCCCTCTCCCTTTCTCTCTCTGAAATCAATAAAGACATTAAAAAAAAAAAAAGAAATTCAAGATGAATTATAAGATAACTATAATGGATAGATACGTAGAAGAGGTTAAGAAAAAATATAAGAAAATTGATATCTTCCACCTGGAAAATTAATGACAGGGGAGTAAAATGCAAAATGATCATTTGAAAAAGGTTAGAATGTTTTTAGGGCTCTTTAATATGCTGTAAAATAGAAAAGCTGCAATATTTCCTTCTTCTAGACTAGAGCTAAATCTAGAAGTAATATAAATTACTTACATAAGCAATAAGAAGAAATTTTTATCATCTCAGATAATAAGAAATCTTGAGGTAGAGATTTTCCAGTCTTAGTTAATTTATTGGTTGAATAACATAATCAATAACTCAATTTTATTTCATTTTTCCACACCCACGGGTTGGTTTATGGCCCAAAGAATGAAACAACCCTGACAAACTGAAAACAATCAAGATTCACACCCTGGTGCTGAAGAAAGATATAATTTCCTTTAGCAGTCAAGTCTCTTAGGAATTCCTGAGAGTGACCCAGATCTCTTCTTAACAAGAGGAATCCTTGAGATGAAAATACTGGCACATACATACCACACCCACGTGTGGGATAAACTCTTAATATCCTGTACAATTCCCCTGTTAACAGATCCTTTTTGAGCATCATTTTATGCCTTATATAAATTTCTGTTTCTCTTTTTAATAAAACATGTTTCTTCTTTGAGGATTTCCTCTCTCTACTAGGGGTTAATCCTTGCTAATAAATTCAACGAGACAATTAAAATGAGCAGGTGCTAGACACATTCTCACATTTAATTTTCACAAAAGCCCTCTGAGGTAAGGTAGGTGAAACTAAAGTGAAACTCAGAGGGGTTAAGTGCCTTTCCCAAGGTCACAGAGCTAAATGTGGATAATTCAAAAATTCAAACTCTGACCTATCAAAGATGAAATCCTTAAATGAAGGACCAAGAAACTTTTCTGAAAAGTGAGAAATGATAAATATTATAGGCTTTGTGGGCCATATAGTCTCTGTCACTGTAGCATGAAAACACCAATAGACAACACCTAAATTAATTAGGATAGTATCCCTTAAAACTTTATTTTAAAAAAAGGTGGTAGGTTTTACCCAGATGTGTTAATAAGGAAACAATAAGACAAATCTAGGTTGCAGAATATTCTAAAAAATAACTGAAAGAGACTCATAAAAAAAAAAAAAAAAAAAGGGGGGGTGTGTTGGGGACAAGAACCATTTCAAATTAAAGGAGACTAAAGGGACATGATAACTAAAAGCAATGTATTATCCTTGAATTCTTGATGAATGAATTGAAAAACAAAATACTTCTAAATAAAAATTTGTGGGCAAGTGGAGATATCTGAATATGGACTGTATCAGAAATAATATTACTATATTGGTGTTAAGTGTCCTGGGTAGGATCATGGTGTTATGATAATGTAGAAGAATGTTTTTTTCTTTAGATATACAGACTAAAGTATTTGGAGGGGAAAAAAAAAAAGTGGTGGGCGATGTTTGTCTTACGTCCATAGTTTGCTGATCCTCACTTTAAATTTCATAATACTTTGGGTGCCTACCACACATCCTGAAAGCAATGCTGCTTCCGAGAGCTTTATTAATTAATTAATTATCTAGCACTCTTTTAGGAGAAGGTCAAAAGGATCTTGAGGTAGAACTTTAGAAAGGATCCTTCCTGACTATAGGCCCCTGACTTCTGTTTTCTTACAACAGCTACTTTAGAAAACTTGCCATTGTAATTTCTTTCTCTGCTCTTTGAGGTATAAGACTTCTACAGTCCAGAAATGTCTTTTTCAAAGACCTGGGAGTCAGCTCTCCCTCTGAAATACAATCATCAAGAGATACAATCATCAAGATAGTGCCCCTGTCTCCCCATTTCTATGAGAGGGCAGGAGACTAACTCCCATAAGCTCCAATTAGCAAACCCAGATGGCCTACGCACAGGGCCCAACTAACGTCCAATGCTGTCCAGTACTTTGCCACTAACTTATCCAATGCTTCAAAACTCTCTGGCCTTTTGTTTTATGGAGTTGAATCTTTTTTCCCTATTGCAACAGTCTTAAATTAAGTATTCCTTATCGCTTTTTTTTTACAAGTACCAGTGTAATTTTTCTTTTACTTTTTTATTCCAGAATATCAATGGCTACTAGGTCTCAAACTACTAGGCTAGAATAAATTAGTAATTGTGATACAAAACTGATGTTATTAATTTTATATTGTGGTTCTTTTTGCATTTGATTTTTTTCATGAAATTAGGGTTTAAGATCAAAGAAAGTAAAACAAATTTGAGTGAACCCTACATATGTCCAATCTTTTATCACAAACATTGCATTTCCTGAGTCATCATTCATCAACAGAAAATCATGTGGATCCCCTGCTTCCCAGGTAAGTCACCTTCAATTTTTAAAAGGGTGACTTTCATGTGACACTTTGGGAAGCTCTGGTGGAGTATTTAGGGATTATCAGGCTTTTTGTGTCCACCACATCGCATGACATGTGGTCTTCCCTGCTGACTGGTGGGTCTAACCCTTGAAAAAAAACCAGAAGCGATCTGTATTCTACTGGTGGGCTTGTTTGCCAAAGATCACAAAAACTTGATCTCAATCCAGGGTAAGGTAGCTCTAAATCTTTAATTCACTGAAACCCTTTAGTTTCAGGAAAACCAGACAACACTGACTTTTCTGTGATCACCTTACTCTTATGGTAGCCTTGGAGTTTTTTGTTTGTTTCCCTTTTCCTGAAGTCCCATTGGGAATTAAAAAAAAAAAAAAGGTAGAAAGGACAGGAAGGGTAAGGTAGGAGAGAATGAGACCACTGAATGTGCTGTGCATTGAACAAAAACTCAGCCCAGGGTCGAGTAGCACCTGCAAGCCACTATGGGTGCTTGATTCCTGACTCTAGGTCATGTCTACCTGGAAGGAAAGATGGTATTTTCTTCACACAAAGGCATCCTTCAGTCTCTTAGCCCTGCTCCCTAGGGCCACAACTATCATGGGCCACAATTTCCTAATTTGTACTTTTTCTGAAGAAATTCTTTCTCTCTGTCTCTCTCTCTCGTTCTTAAATAACAAATATTCAATATAACTTTAGATTTTGATGAGAAGCTGGTATCTCTAGGCCCAATTATATTCTGAATTTATGCCATGGAGTGAGTATATACTGCAAATTTTAAAGAAAAAAACAACATTGGCTTCAGAAACCTGATCCCTAGTTCTGATATTTCCAACAACCCCCCAAACAATTTTATACTTGACTCTTAAACTCCGTTAGCTACAAAAGATGACGACAGTGAAGCCAGGGGTCCATACAGATCAAGTGAAAGACGAATGAAAAATTGTATTGACAATGCTGCAAACATCATCCAAATGCAAACGAGGACTGCTGGGCCCAGGAGATTCTGTCGTTTTGTTTTGCTCTTTCTGATGTTCTTTTTGATTCTAGCCTCTTTCTGTCTGCTCCCCTTCATCTCCTCCCTCCCCCCTTCCCCATATGGCATTAAGGGCTTAATAACAACTACAGTCACTTTTCCCATCAGTAGTCACAGTGTGTTCAAGTTTGTTGTTGGTTTTAATTTAATTAGAATTTTAATGAAATAATTGCAACTTTACATACTTTGCACGGTGATTTAGAGGATTAGGTTTACTTTGAGGATTTTTTAAAGTCTTTGGAGGAGAAAAGACAATAAACAAAAATGAGTAAAATCATCATAGCAATTTATTGAGAATGGTGAAAGGGAAAGCGCTTGGGAAATTCCACTTAAACTTCAATGTGTTGGGTGTTAAATATCCCCACCACAATTACTCAGCCGATTACTCTGAGAGGACAGGAGATGCGGGAAATCTCCTGAGCCTGGCCATTCTGCTTGGTCAGCCCTCTATCGTGTGTTCCTCAAAACCACCGGCAAGCTTGCCCACAACCTCCCAGGCACTGTTTTCCTTCGCACGCTTGCTCTGCAACTCCCTCTCTTGGTTAGGGATTAATTAATTTTGTGTTTGGTACATTTATTTGAATATCTTTTTGGACTAGGAAGCATACTGGACCATAAAGGAATATATAAGTATATTATGTATAATACATTGTATATGAACACATATAGTAGTTTTGTTAACTATAAAATATTATATAAGTTAATCTATGTAACGGTGAGGAAGACCAAAACAGAAGTGGATAATTTTTAAAATAACCTATGCATGTACTGATCTCTTACCACCTACCAAAATTCTAGGATGAGTACTTTAGCTACATTATATTGTTTACATCTCACCACAAAGCTGTAAGAAAGTAATAGTCATATTTATTATTTTATGCAAAAACGAGGTAAAGTGATTATAGGGAACAGGTCACTGGACTCCAAATCTGGGATCTTATGTATCACTTAGCAGCACAATCTGCACCTCCTCCGGAATTTGTTAATGGACATAGTCCGGGGGGTCAGCATGTACCAGAGCCCTGAGTTTTAGCCCAGATCCCTCACTCTAACCCTGCCCTTCACCCTAACTTCCCCTTGTTGGGCCCCATGTCCTCTCCTGTCAACTGAGGATTGGGTTTCAGAATCTTAAGTGTTCCAGCTGGAACAGTCCTTGAACCAATGGGAAATATGCCTCTAATGTCATGAAAAAAAATCCGTTTTAAATATTCTGTTTTCCTTTTGGTGAGTATCTTACAAACTATGCACAAAAGTTTTTATAAGGCAAATGATCACGTATACAGTTTAAAAAATCTCCACAGACTTTATTTCCACATATTGATTCTTAGTTTTCATGGAAATCAAAGTGGAAAGCAGCTCATATTTGCAAGCGAGACTTCCAATTACAGACTTTGTAATGCAAATTTAAAGTTCAACTCTGGAACAGAGTAAGAAAAAAGAAACACAAAAAACAAAAACTAAAACCTTAAAAAGGACTTTTTTTTGGTCTTCATGAATGCAGTGATAACTAGAAAGAAAGATAAACAATAGCATCCTGATTTGTCTTCACCTCCTTCTACGCAGATTCCATTGTTTCTTTCTCTAACATCAGTTGCGGTTGGATATACCAGATTTATTTCTGCATGTTTCCTTTCTAATGAGAAACATTATAAAAAGGTGACTATATTTTCTTTGTTGCTTTAAAAGGTTTATCTACGTTGTTGTTATAGAGTGGCAACCACATGTGAGTAACAGAGGCTTAATAAAAATTATTGTGTATTAAGCACTTCGATCCAAGCAAAGCATGACTTCTTATTTCGAATGAGTAACTGCACTACCCCCGGCAATCAGGCAGCAGAGTCAGGTCGCGCCCTGGCCTGTTTGCCCCTCGCTCGGGCAGGACCGCGCCGGCGGGCGGCCGGGGAGGCAGAGCCGGCACCCACCTGCCCTCAGGCCCCCCAGCCCCGAGGCCAGGCCGGAGGCAGAGCCGGCACCCACCTGCCCTCAGGCCCCCCAGCCCCGAGGCCAGGCCGCCCTTCCCAGCGCCGGCAGCTGGCGACATCCTGAGGGTATGAGAACCAAGGCCCTGAAGTGGGCACCTCTTTTCACACCCTTCTTCCTCATTAACTTTTCTTTGATCTAATGCGAGGGGCCTTCTCTAATCCCTAATATCCGCAAGAAGCCTCGTAAATTCTTTCTCACCCATTTTCACTTGGGTGAAATAGGAAATCCTATTTACCATTCAAAATCCAGCTTAAGTATCGCCTCTTCTAGGAAAAAACCCTGGAACCACCAAGATAGACAGTATCTTCTTTCTGCCTCTTTGGCTTCCTGATAGTCATCATCCTATATTGCCATTTATCTGGCAAACAGGGGTGTAAAGAATATAGGGCTCTTACCTTCACGCAGCCTGTTGTACATTAAATGAGCAACATTATACATATATAATATAATGTAATATAATATAATATAATAATATAATTAATATAATATAATATAATATAATATAATATAATATAATATAATATAATATAATATAATATAATATAATATAATATAAAATTAGTAATTAATATGGTACCAAAAAGGGGGGACATGGCAAAGAATTTGTTTTGAAAAGGTTTCCCTGATGAGGTAAGAGTAATTCAGAATACAAATTTAATTCTCTCACTTTAATTAGAAGATGGAGAGATACTTATATATGGTTATATTTCCACCGCTCTTCAAAATGTTTAATATATACTCTGACAAATTAGTATTGAGTAATGAAATAAATGAATGATATATTCACACTCAGTTGTCAAATCTATGGTGAGTTATATTTCCATTTAATCTTGTTTTACTGGTATATATAGAATCTCATCTCAGTTACTTATTAGATGAAGAAACATGCACGAAATCCTTGTCTTATCGGAGGCTCTGTTTACTTATTGTTTGAAGAGGAATAATAATATCTATCTTAAAACTAAGTGGAGAATTTTAAAAAGTACTGCATGTTGAAAGTATTTGACAACTATTGTACATTCAAAACACATGGTTTCTCTACAGTGGAGTTTTTAGCACCTGGTTCTTGGCATCATAGGTACAAATTATTGTTATGTGACTACACTCATGTGGAGCTTTGATTTTCCCTTGGCTAGACTGGTCACGGCTTTATTATTTCTGGTTATGTGACATTTAAGATTGGTCCTTTAACATTCCTGCAAATTCCATGAGTTGTCTAACAATTTGAGCAATTAAGAATCCTGAGTGATCAAGATTCATGTTCTCTTTAATCATTACAACATCGTGTTAAATAGGTACTTTAATGGGTCTCCATTTTACAGATGAGGCAACAGAGGCTTAGAGATGTGAAGTATTTTGCCCAAGGTCCACAAAATACGGCAGAACCTGTATATTATTATCAATCTCCTGGCCTGAGAGCTTAGATCAAACCTCTCCATTATACATGCATTTCATTCTTTTCCTCTAAACTCCTACTTTCCTATAATTATTGAATTATCATAGTCAGTGGTAGCATAATAGTTTGCCTATGTTCCTAATAAAATCTTTGACAGATATGAATTGAGTCTCTGCTTGCATTTCCAGTGACATATTGCTTTTTGGCTCCTGGAGTGTCTGATTCATTTGTGTGTCTGTATAAAATTGACTTATATAAATAATATATTACAGAATATAAGTAATACTACTATGATAAGTTAATTATATTTTATACTATATATATAATATACATATAATATATGCACATATATAATCATACATGTTAATATTTATTATATGATATTGATTATGCAGTGTGTAAGTTTATTTTGTATATTATATATGTTGCATAAAGTTAATATTCATCATATACTAGTTTATTTTTACATAATATGATAATTTCTATTAAATATGAAGTTGACATTTGAAAAGCACCAAAGTAGTTTTCCCAAAAGCATTTGGAGGTAAAACAATAAGAAAATAAGCATAGAGAGTGCAAATGCCCTAAGAAATGCCACTCAATTGATAAGTTAAACAAAACAACATTTTTAGGCTCAATGTCCAGTATTCTTTCCATTTTGCCATTAGACATTTCTCTTCTATGCTGAGTCAAGATATTTCTTTTTATAATTCCTGACCCTGATCTTAGATCTCAACCTAAGTGCTCTCTGTAATACAGCAGCCTTAAAAATACAGAGTTTGAATGTTGAATGAATATTGGTTTGAAAGCAGGTTTTCCAGGCTAAACAATCTCCTCTTCTTCATTTTCTTTTCTTTCTTTTTTGTTAATCGTCACCTGAGGGTATTTTTTCCATTGATTTTCAGAGAGAGTGGAAGGGAGGGAGAGAGAGAGAGAGAGAAACATCAGTGTGAGAGACACATCATTGGTGGCGTCCCGCAAGGCCTGAACCGGCCTGGGGTCCACCCTCAACTGAGGCACATGCCCTTGACTGGGAATCGAACCCAGGACCCTTCAATCTGCTGGCCGACAATCCAAGCACTGAGCCAAACGGGCCAGGGCGCATCCTCATTTTCTCAATTCAATTACACATGGTATTTAAAATGTCATTATCCAGTGGTCTCTGAACTGTTGGACAGGACTAGAAGTTGTGAAACTAAAGGAGATGGCATGGATGTCAATATATGAACGGAACTTTTTTTTAAAGATATCTGAAATCGATGTATTTCTTTGCAAGTTTCTCATCTTAAAAAAATCCGTAAGTGATTATAAAAATTCCTGGCTACAAGACACAACCTGTTTATATAACTAAGAGAAAATACTGGTTATAAAGAGTTCTCATAGGGAAAGCTGGTTAATTAAAGTCTTGTGGATCTTATATTAGAATAAAGTCATAAAGGGGACATATTCCAAAGTCTAGGGGCACAGTCTTGCTCATTTCAGAAAGCCCCATATGAAAAGCAGTGTGTCTGACAAAAAATACACATAAATTCTCCAGTCCTATAGAGCACCCTGATAGCTTTGGCCACTTGTTTCTTAGATGAGAACTCTTCAGACTAAAGACAAAAAAATTCCTGTGAATCTGGCAATTTCTCCTTGAATTCCCTGAGCTCAGGGAGAGCTGTGTGAGGGTGCATGGTGCACTTGGGCTCTGGTGACGGATAAAAGACGTCCTTTCAAATTGCAGTCGTCTGTACTGCACTTTCTCCCCCGATGTAGTAAATCAACCGGTCAATGAAAAAGCGGAGGCACCCCGAACAGCACAGCCCTCAGGTTCAGAGAAGTCTATTTCTCTGTTGTGTATCTTGGAGCTCCAATAGCGATTGTGACAACAGGGTGATTTTGCTGACCTCACAGAAAACAAAGCAACAAAGGGAAGGAATCAGACCTGGCGCCCAGGAAGCCAGCAGCCTCTGTGGATGGAGCCGAGCAGCCGCGGGGCACCGTGTTGGGCTACAGGCCACGGTGAGCTGATCGATACGGGGTTTGTGTTTGGAGTACCTGAGTCCAGGCCTGAATTTAACCGGACACTTTAGGAACCTTTCTCCTTCACGATGCTTGCCTATTCCTGAAGCTAAGAAACAATATATAGCCAGTAAATACGTAATATAGTTTGTGAATTTCAAAATTCACACATTTCCAACTTGATTGTCTCCTTACTTATTGTTTTATCAAATAAAGGGAAACAGAAATAACCCTGCTTTTCTCCCTAGATTTTATTTTAAGTTAAAGAATAAAATTTAACATTCAACCTTCTGATTTTAAAGTATCTAAAGAATATGTTTCTGCAGAGTCTATATGTTTTCCTCCTCTAGGAAGAATATAAATATTTTTTATTTTCTTTAAATGTATATAATAAATGCTTCTTAATACACTTCAAAATCACTAAACAGGTGAAGCTTAAAAATAGACATATAAGTTTTTTTTCTATTGTCAGGAAGAAGTAGACATTATAATTTAAGACTAAGAATTGTGATTTTAGGCTTTATCTGTACAGAATAATGATCGGTACACCTTGGAAGCTTTTGTAAGTATTTACATGACCCAGTCCTTGGAGACTCTTGTTGAGTGGGTCCAATTTGGGCCCCCTGTCCCCAACTATGTTAAATTCCACAACAGTATTATTAATGAGTATAAGAAGCCATGGGAATGCTCATGCATTCCTAGAGTGAGTGAAAATTGGTAAATCACTTTGGGAAACAATTTGGCATTAGCCAGCTAATTTGAAGATGCATAGATGTTATGTCCCAGTAATCTGACTCCTTAATGTATATTCTCTCCAGGAATTAGTCATTGTTGCACATACGCAAACGTGCTCATAGCAGCGTTGTTCATGATAGTCCCAAGCTGGAAATGACTAAGATAGTCATCCCTAAAATGAATTAATAAATTGTAATGTAGTCATATAAAGGAATACTATACAACAATGAAAAGAAACAACTACTGACACAAATGCATTTCAAAAATATAACGTTAAGTAAAAGAAATTCCATTCATGTAAGCTTCAACCTAAGCAAAACTCATTGTGTGTTTAAAAATGCATACGTTCTTGAAGAAAACAAGGAAGTTATCAGAAAACATAGGATATGATTACACCAAAGTGGGACAATCTATTGTTCACTGTTTGGTTTTGCCTACTTTTATTTTGAGGGGTTTCTCTTTCCTTCCCTTTAGCCACTGGCAGCCCTCTCTTTGGTTCCTATTTCCCACCATGAATCATCTTCAACTGGGAAAAATACTCAGCGGTGACTACCCTACTGCTCAATACTAATATCTTCCCTTTCCGTATTATTATACACAGCCCATTGCCTTATTCGCCTGCCAGGGAATGAAAAGTAATGCTGAATCTCTCTATGTGAAATCGCACCAAATAGCACTTTTAAATGCAATAAACAAAACACCCACCACTTCAGCTGAAATCCGTGCCAGGCTCCAAATAGCCTCTCTGAATTTCAGGGCCTTCTCTTTGTCTAAGAAATGTTGAATCAATAGAAAACGTATCACACATTCTGTCACCTTTCTCTCTTTAAGGTTGCTGTAAAGGCAGTCAGGAGAAGCCAGAGTAGTTTCCTTTTTAAAGCAGGCACACATGGGGTATTCAATGCTATCTTCTTGCTGTGGCTGATTAACACACTGGGGAAGAAATGTGCAAAATGAGCAGCCAGGACTGTTTCCATGGTTGCCAAGCTCTTTGCATAGAATGAGAGTGGGGAGGCCTCAGAAGGTCCCACCGCCTTGGAGTTCAGCCTGACTGAGGGCTGGAAATGGAGAAGGGGCGGGTGCTCACTGCAAGAGGCAGTCCAGCTGCATTAATAATCTTGCAAGCCCTGGAAGACCAACGGGTCACAGAAATCATTTCTTTATGATATTGACAATGCTCTTGAAATGCTGTAGGGTAGTTGAATTTTATGGAGAACTTCATGGGGCGAGGAAACTAACCATCATCCGGCACATTCGACATGCTCGGAACGAGCTAGACTCGCTATGTGTCAGGAGGCATCACTATGCTTTCTCTTATTTTGACACATGAGAAACTAGGACTCAAAGAGGTCAAAGGACCTTTCTCGAGAAAAACACCGGAGCCTTTTTCCCTCCAGATCCAAAGCCAGGGCTGCATCCCCTGTGCGACAAACTCCCTTTGTGCAATTGCCTTTATGGAACATTTACACTCAGGACTCTGTTTAATGTAGGCTCAACTTGGAAATAAATTGTTATACCAGTATTAGATATGATTGTGCTTCTTTGAAATGATTAGTTTGATTTTATGTAATGAATTCTATGAATTTTATAAGTGAATATGCACCTGTCTTTGCAAGGCCCCCACTCTAAGAATGCTTAGAGTGGAATTTGGGACCTAGCTCAAGCTCTTAGTTTACCGTTTACACCCTCTCCCACCTGCCCGCTCCCATCTTTGCTTCCCTTTTCTCTCCTTTTCTCCATCCACATTCTTTTAGGTATATTCCGTTTTGCTGACTCTTGGCTATTTATCAGCCAAGACGAACATGGTGTGAGTGGTAAATATTTTCTTTAAAAACAAGCTTCATGTTTCGTCTTTTTATAAATTTCATGATCAGTGGTTGTTCATAGAGAATGGCTTTCCTACCCACATCTCTGGTTTCCTGTTGCACACCTCTTTTAAAAGTTTCCAACAGGTTCCATTGTAGTGATATCTGCCAGGGACAACCGAAAACCCATTTTGTCTTATATATTTGTCAGAAGAATGAATTCTGCTCTGTCTCAACCTGACCTCTCGAATGTTACGCTTTGACGGGCTCTCTCTCCTTCACCTGTCAGGCAATCCTGGAAATAAGAGGAGGAAATCACCTAGTAAATCACTCAAGATGTATCTATATTACAGAAAAAAAAAAAAAAAAAACGTCAAAGGCAAGATTGAAATATAGAGATTTGGTTTCCTTGCCCGGGAAGTCCTGGGAGGCAGGATTTACAAAAGCTGCTGCTTTATATTTTGAGGGACAGGCGGGCACACCATATTGTTTATAATTATCATCTTCAGCAAAGAAGCTCCGTTCCCAGGGACACTGAGGACCAGTTTCACTTCAGTAGGTCGGGAAATTTTATTCCTGTTTTTCATATCAGTTTGCCTGAGCCATTATATGGGCTGGACATTAGCACCCCCTACTTAGAGCAATGGAGTATATTGTAAACAGAATTTATATGTCACCGAAATGTCTCCTTTTTTGTTTATTTCTTGGTTCTTTCCCCACCACTCCAACTGTCTTCTCATTGCAACATGCAGCCAACGACAAAAGCAGAGACCTGTACCAAGAGAGAAGGGGAATCATATTTCGGCCCAGCTACGGCCTTTGGGGTCGAATATAACTGCCCACTCCCAGGGTGTCAGCACTCACTCCGCTCACTAAAGCTCTTTCGTTGCTGTTGCATAGGACTGAGCTTTACTCAGCACCTTAACACCAATGGTGACCCTTGCAGTAAAACCTATTTCCACCTCAGTGTAACCAGATGAATCCCCAAATTACAGAATTATTGCATCACCTCTAAGAGAAAGCCAAAATGAAGCGTTTAGGGCCAGATGCAGAATGCAGATGACTGAAGCCTGTAAATGATGCCCATGCCGGAGAAAATGAGAATTAAAAGGAATGAGTGTGACTCCCAGCATCCACTGCTTATCGGGAACACTAGCTCTTTAGGTCCACATGGAGGATATTCCTAGCACAGGTCAGCAGCAGGTCTTCTCAGGCCAGGTCCGGAGAAGGCCAGGCCGGGAACTTTTGGAATTCTGGAATTAGAAAGAACATACTGGATCATGAGTGTAAGAGGGCAGGCTGGGCACCAGCTGCTTCTCACTCTCACTCTCCCCGGCCCTTTCTCTTTTCTCTCACAGACTCACGGTCTTAATTTATAGATGAGGGAGTGAGGGAAGGTGGCAGGAATTAACTGGCTCAAGGTCCCATGATTTGGAAGTTGTAGAACTGGGATGCAAATTACAAAATTACATTCTGTTTTTCTAACTTGAACTATGACTAGCTTTTGGACAAATCCAATGCTAATTTTCAGACCATCTTGACCTGTCTGCTGCATTGGGTGGTTGGATCACCGGTGGACCTTCTCCCTAGACCTTAGTGAGCACCCCCATTTCTTATTTTCTCTACCCCTTTCTATCTTTTTCAGAATATTTCTTCCTGTCTTTTTTTTTGGTGAACTAGATTTTCTTTGCACTTCTTAAGTGTTTTCCTCCACCCCCTGTTTCTTGGTTTTTATTATAAATCTCCTGTCCATTCTCACAACCCAACACACCTCTGATATATTATAAAGCTTAAACTTTCATAATTTAGCCTCCCGACCCCTACCCTGAGCTCTAGACTCATATTATTTTCTGCAACTTCACCAAGATGCCTCAGAGACATTTTCTATATTTTAATATTACTAGAGTGAAATATCAGTGATACATATGTAATTTCTTAAACTGAGGAGCTGAATCTTACAGATCCAGTACCTGTGCATAACTGGTGAACAGTATATGCTTTTGGAAGGGGTATTAGTTAGGTAATGCATTAATTACCAACCTGACAATGCCTGGTACTGGAATCCATGCCCTCTTCTCTCCCTAACACTGCTCCTGAAATTCTTATTATTTACTCTATAGGAGGAGCTAATAAAATGTCCAATATCTATTTGTATTACATTAGCCATTCTATAGACAGTAATTATACGTAGAAAATATAGCTGTAGCTACTATAAAATATGTATGTATCATACTTTATATAATATATAATATATAACATGTACATATACTGCATATAATATGTATGACTGCTATGTATTTAAATGAGATATTTATTACCTATAATTTATAATTGTATATAATGTTATACTTTTAACTAGTGAAATAATTAAATGTTATCTATAATGCATAAATATAAACATTATATAACATTTAATTATGATGTAATGTAATATAGATACCAAATATAATAGAGATAGGTATGTTATGTATAGTATAAAGTGGGAGATATATTTTAAAACTATATATAAAGACTCATAGAGGTACAATATCTTATCTAGTGTCATTTAACTAGTTACACACAAAGCTAGGCATAAAGCCCCAAAATCCTATTAATGGGTTCAATGCTGAACAGTTATTTTTGTAGGGTTTATATTTTCAACATCACTTGTCATTTTCTTAACAATTTCTGGCGTGCCATGCAGAGAGGAGATGCATAATGCATTTGTGATGAATGAAACAAACTTTCATCCTGATACTCTCACACATCTAAATGGACGGCGTGCCTCATACTTGGAAGGTTTTAAGTAAACTGGTATGTTGAGTCAGCTAATAACCGTCTATGCTAAGCAACTGGAGCCATGAACAGCAGGAAGCATTTCCTAAAATAGAAGAAAATGCGATTCATCTTCCAATGATGAAAAAGATTTTCCCCACCCTTGACTCTTGCACTGATTAGAAAGCGATTTGCTTGTGCAGCTATCTCCCCTCCCCGAGCTTCCGTGTAGTCACCTGCACAGCAGATACCTAGGAGGTCGTTTGGAGAGCTAAGTGAGACTGCGTACATACTATGATGCATATCAACTTTATTACAAATTAAATTCACCATATAAATGTGGAAATAATTTTTGTAATATATTTATGTAGGTGCTATTATGCTAATATATATTTTTATATCAATATATTTATTATATTTTGCAAATGATCTTATCAAATAACAGAATCTTAATAGATGTTAGTTGAGTTCACGTGTCATCCTTAGGCTACAGATTCTTTAGGTCATTATTTATTTGTTTTTCCTTGTGTATACAAATGATTCACTTCCTCCCAATTGTCTCCATCGTTCCAACACTGTATGCATATTTTAACTGTTCTGTTACTATGTAAGCAATCTACACATTTTTGTAGGAGAAAATTTTCCATGCTATTTATCTTTTTTTTCAAATAATGCTATCCCATTCAAGCATTTTTTTTTTTACTATATCCAGTCTAGATAAGATGTTTCGAATGTGCTAGGTTACAAATATTGGTTCATAAATCGAATTGAAATTCACGACATTCTTCTTTAGTTGGAATGGCTGGGGAAGGAGCAGGCCTCAATTTTAATCCTGGTTGTGCCCCAGCTTAATGGCAGATGGTGAAGAACTTAACCTGTTTGCATTTCTAGTTCTTTATCTGTTAAAATTAGGGCAGTGAACCTGACTATTACTGCCATCTAATTATTTTTCTAATTTTATAGAATATGTAAGGTACAAGTTAACTTTTAAGTAAAACCGTGATTTGGAATTAAATTTTCTGCACTAAGCAATTATTATTTCTCAACAAAAGTAAAGGGTACCTGTGATTAGATGGAGGTCAGTTTCACAGTCACTCACACACACAGTGGCTAAGTCGCCAAAACTTTTGTGGAAAGCAATTTGTAAATATATACATCAAGAGCCCTAAAAATAATAAGAGCCTTGATCTGCTAATTATATCTCAGAGACTATTCTAAAAATATAATTTGTAACTGTTATATATATATTCACAGGTGCAATATATTCCTGATGAGATTATAATAACAAAAATAAATAATTTGCTGTAAAGCAATAGAATAAAAATTATGTGGTCATTAAAATCATATAATTTTTTCACATGATAAAATCCTTAATACAATTCATGATAACTAAAAAAAATGATTCTGACAATATATAGCATCTACACAATAAAAAAGTTCATAAAAGTAATGAAAAGAAACATAACAAAATATTAAGAATGGCTTTCTTTGGATGAGACATTTTTCTCAAATGTACCTATTTTTTCATGGATATTAGGAAAAATATATTTTTTAAATAAAAATAAACATGGAATGTGAACTACATATAAGTGTCAGTATAAAGATGCATACTTTAATCGTGTTAAATCTGTCGAGTTTCAGGCATGAAGATGATTTTATAGAAAGAGGTTTGCCTGCTTGTGGAAGTCTTCATGTACAGACTAGCTTAATCACACTTTGTCAAGATATTTTATTTAGTATTAAATGGAAAATGGCAGTTGGACTAGACCAATTTTAAAGTGCCTTGTAATTCTTAGAATACATGAGCCTATATAATTCCGAAGGCTCTTTTCATTATAAAATTTCCTGATTCTCTTTGAAGTTAATTACCTGGTTAGTCCATTAATATCTATTAAAAAACTCATTTACCTTCCCTACAATTCTAATAATACAGAACTAAAACATTTATAATTTTTGTCCAATAATAATAGCTCATATTTATTGATGTCTGTGAGACATTTAATTCACTATACCAAGCGCTTTTGTATATGTATTATCTTGGCAGCAGCCTTATCAGAAAGGTTATATTACTCCATTTTTCAGATGGGCAACTGATGCTCAGGGAGGCCTTGTGAGCTTGGCCTCAGCTCACAGAGGAGTACATAGCATTTCTCAAAGTTTCAAATAAGAAATAGAACCTTCTGAATTCAATCTTGGACTTCTAGGAACACATCTACTCAAGCCTGGGATGGAGCAGGAAGGGGCTGTTCTCCATTCTCTTTCTCAAGTAAAGACAATGAGTGCAGAAATTGATTGAGTTTGGAAACATTCTAACAGTGACAGCTAGTGCAGTGTTTCCAGGCGGTGACTGTAGTAGAAAGGGTGACAACTCCTGTAGCTTTCTGCCTGGGGCAGCAATTGCACCTGCGTGTGTGAATACAGTGGCATCCAATATGTGTGTTATTCAGTTATCTACTTACAATTGTAGGATCTCTGAAAAAAATCTAATGCACAATCTAATTACCTTCCCTGGAATTTAAAAGAAACCAAATCCTCAGCTCTGAAAGCAACATTGTAGGTGTGGTTACCTAGAAACAGGGTCTCTATGACACCAAACCATCAAATGGGAGCCTTCTGGGGTAATAAAAAAGGAGAGAGAAAAAAACACCCAAACTGAATTCTTGATTCTCCCACTAACTAGTTAGATAGCCTCAGAAAAATTGTAGAAATTCTTCAAGAATTTCATAATTTAAGAAATTTATAATTCATATTTTATTCATAATTTGAGTGATTTATCCTTCAGCTTTACGAAAAAGTCATGAAACATTTGAATTACTGCATTAATATTTCAAAATAACCCCAATGTTTTACACTTCCTGACACTATATTTGAGTATTATACATACTATCATTCTCATATTTACAGTTCTAATGGGTGAGCACAGATCTGAGCACAGCCTTTGTTACAATTTATGGTGTTATATTTATAAACACCATACATTCTGCAACTGGACAATTGTAACCAAGAAGAAGTGTTTTAGAGATATGTAAAAATAAGAATCTTTTATAAAGCAGATACAGGGAAATGTGCCTTATCTCACCACCTTTTCCCAGTGACAACTACCTATTAGTCAAGTTTTCTGAAGGTTTACATATTTATAGATCCATTTCAAGTAATTTCACACACAAAATAAACACTCAGGTTTATTTTGCTCACTTAGTTTACTTTGCTAATCTTCCTATCTTTTTATGAAATGCAATTTTCACACATCTATAATTTAGCATGTGTCACTGGTTGCTTTTGTGGACCAAGGTCACAATTGTTTTTGTTAATGATGGCAGGGACTATGGAACACAGATACATTTTAGTTGCACTGAAACATTACAGTGTGCTCTATTTTAATTTTCTAAAATATAAGAGAGATAAAGTATACAAACTTCTACACAGAAGAGTGCCAGAAGTATAACTGTGAGACATATTGTATTCTATAACTGAGGAATATTTTGAGTTATATCCTAAGCCAGATGATCCCTCATCTGACTTTCTTCTTGTACAAAACTGGAGAAGGGTGTTTGAGTCATCCATAAAAATGTAATAATAATCAGGTTGCTACCCTTAAAAGTCATGCCCTTGGGTTTTATTGAGGGTTGATGCAAGGAACAGGCATATGCAGATGGCTCCTGCATCAGCTATAAAATCATATTTGAAGGCATTACATTTACATTATTCAGTGTTCCCTGTGAAAAAGACCTTGAGTGATACCCTTTTAGAACATCGTATCAGGGGGGAGAATGTTTTCTGTAAAACTGATTTGCATTCTCTTACTATTAATAAAATCAAAGTTTGTTTTCTGTTTTTGTCCTGGAAGCCAGGAGGCTCGGAATTGTATGCAAACTAATTCACATAATCAAATAAATTCTTACAGCTAGTATAGTTGCCTCGTAAATTTTACTTCAATTTGTATTTGTCTACCTTATTGTAGGTAGATTTCCATCATAAAATGTCTTAAAATCTTCTGGGAAATGGAAAGAATATAGGAGGGAGGAGGGCCCCCTGACATTTATAATCACCTACTCTGTGAAACACTGTGTTAAATGAGTTCCATATAATATGTAACTTAATCTTTACAATGTTATCACTAGCGTTCATAACCGATACTTTATAGATTTTTTAAAAAAACCTCGAGAAACATAAATATTAAGATAATTGCACATAGTCACTTCATTTTTTACACTGGATTTGTTTGTAGCTTTAATTCAGACATTTTACAAAAAGTATACCTTTTCCTCTAAAGCATCGATACCAATAAATGTAAAAATGAGGAAAAGATTCAGATTAGTTCACAGGCCAGACTGTCACATAGATCCTATGGGCGAACCACGCAGGACACACCCAATGTGCACGCGGTCATTTGGTTTGGGATTGCCATGGCCTTTTCAAATTAGTTAACTGCACACGAAAACACGCACACACGGGTTTTATCATCAATCAGAACAACTTGTTTCTGACCATAATCTGTACGATTTACCACCTGGTCTACCAAGTGGAGAAGAAAAACATACCAGTTCCTGGGAATATTTGCCTCTGATGGCAGCATGTGGTTCCACGATGCTTGATACACCTGGATACTCACGTCAACCCTTCACTTCCTTTGGCTCATGTCAGTATAAATTATAACAGCAACACCATAAAGAGGCATGATTCTTACTCCAACCTCTCTAGTTGCATGTCGCTATCCTAGAGCAGCATTTCTCTCTTTTGGCCTCAAGATAAAAATATCTGCATTTAAAGATACACTCATACCTGTGCTCATGCCCAGAGACCATGACAAAATGGGTCGTGCATGGGACTCCAGCATTAGTATTATTTAAAAGCTCCCTAAGTGATTCTAAAGTGCAGTCAAACTTGAGAAATACTATCATAAACTGGTTCGGGGGTAGTTAATAAGCAATCAACTCCCCATGCTCGCCCAAGCCTGGCGCGCTCACTCAAACGCACATATACACTCTCATCTCCCTAATATTACTTGATGGGGTCTTCCTAGCTCTAGATTTTTTCTCTGTGACCTCTGTGACTCTGACCTTGAACTCTTTGAATTTAGCATTCATTTAAAATCACCATCTAGAATTAGATCTCAGTTTCCACTCGTGGACTGTGCTGCTGCTGACTTCTCCGGCACTCACTGTCTCCTGCTCTCTCCGGCAGGAATTTCTTTTCTGGCCTAAACTGGAACTGAAGCTGGTTCTAAACCGGTCCTACGGCCGGCTTCGGGGCCCGACACGGAGAGGGCGTGAGAAAGCTGTGCCAGCTTCGAGGCCTGACACGGAGAGGGCGTCAGAAAGCTGTGCCAGCTTCGAGGCCCAGCACAGAGAGGGCGTGAGAAAGCTGTGCCAGCTTCGGGGCCCAGCACAGAGAGGGCGTGAGAAAGCTGTGCCAGCTTCGAGGCCCAGCACAGAGAGGGCGTGAGAAAGCTGTGGCAGCTTCGAGGCCCAGCACAGAGAGGGCGTCAGAAAGCTGTGGCAGCTTCGAGGCCCAGCACAGAGAGGGCGTGAGAAAGCTGTGCCAGCTTCGAGGCCCAGCACAGAGAGGGCGTGAGAAAGCTGTGCAGGGCACTCAGTATACATGACCGTGACTATCTTCACAAAGACACAGCTGCCCTGCCAATGAGGAGGCCAAAGGACAGCCAACTCCCCAGAATTATTTTCTTAAGGTAACGTTACGCAAACTGTGTTATAAAAAGGGGATTAAGTGACTAACCTGACATCAACCAAAATTGGCTACCAAGAAATACCAAGAATTTTAACCACACGCTTAGGCTGCTATCTCACCATTAAAATTTAGTGTATGAAATAATGTCCGGTTACTTTCTTGCAAACAGTGCTTCGTACATAAAGGACTTTTTCAAGTCTAGTGTCATGTTTTTGGCAAATTCTGGCAAAGTGAGTAATTACAAAAAACACAACATTGTATTTGGGAACTGTTTTTGTCCTGGTTCACTGGTCAAATATTACACAGTGGCACCACCTAACAACTCCGACTGAGTGTTTATGGCCATTGCACACAAAAGAAATCACTTCCTATCAAACCTTGAATCCCAGCTGGGAGCCAGACTGAAGGACAACTTGTAAGAATCTTGTTATGTATTCATCCCAATCTCCTGCTAAAGCTGCCTTTATTGTTGTAATCCACATAATAGTTTCCACCATTATAAATTTATCACCCAGATTATTATTCATATGCATGGCATGCATAATTATAATTAATTTACTGAAGGCTCATTACGCTGCTTCTATTAATTCTGAACCTATGGCTTTAAATAAATCAGTAAGAAGGGAGAAAACTTAAACTACTAAAATATAGTAAACTGGACCAATACAGTGCATCACTCAGATGACACTACTTGATAGTGTCAGGGAGAGAACTTACCTGTATTCTGAACATCAGCCCTGAATTAAAAATTTAACCGGTGAGCCTAGTGTTGGGTGACTGCCATGTTCTCTCTTCCAGATCAATTTCTACTAACACATCACCAGATTACAAGAAATACAAGGGCTACGATGTGGCAATAAAACACAATAAGCACTGTAAATTATGAGTCCCAAGGAATTTAATTAGGTTTTTCAATTAAAACAAAAGGAATTTTCCTTTTCAATTAAACAAACCACCCCATCTCTCCCCCATTCAACAAACACAAAACAATAACAAAACTCATCCCAAGTTATTAGAAGTCCATTCGGACTAAATAAAATACAATGATATATTGGAAGAAATCTGAATCACTCGCCCATTTTCTCTTTCCTGCTCGCTTTCTTTGTAACATGAAACTCTCAAATAAAGTAACTGTGGAGGAAAAAACCTGTTATATCCTAAAGAAACTGCAGGGGAGATCTTTGATAATTTATTGAAGAGACTTTTGAGAGGGTGTAGCCTTTGAGCATAAAAAACAATTTTAAAAACATCCCTAATACTTTTCAGAGGGGAAGAAAGTGAAGGCTGTTTGGGGATATTAAGCAGCAAAGTATTTCTGAGCAATCGTCTTCTGTTTCTGAACAAGAACCACAGGGGAGTACATTGCACGATTGCCTCGAGCCATGCCTGAGCCACAGTTTCAGCGATTGTTTGAATTGAAGCATCCCCTGTAAAAATGTTTCCTTGCATTGAAAGTAAAATATAAATGCTACAAGTACCAAGTGCCTCAGAAATAGATAGGAATCCTCAGGTAACAGTTTGGGGATTTGTTTGTTTGTTTTGGGCATGTATATTTTCATAACTGGTTCAGAATCTTTGAACACCCCTCCTTCCAATACTGTGAATCGGTATTGTTTACAGTAGGGCTATATCCATCCCTGTTTTCCCCCATTATTAATAATATTCCCTTGCACTATCAAAAATGTCTTGGATTAGAAAATAAATTATGTGGTGACCCTATTTATAGCTATCTCAAATTAATTTTAATAAGAAACAAAAGCCAGTTTTAACTCTCTATGAGGCCATGGGATTTCATCTGCCTTGTTCACTGATGTATCCAGAATCTTGAACAGTTTCTGACATGTAGTCTGTTCATAAAAAATAGCTAATGAATTACTAAATAAATCTCTAGAAATGAAAGGCTAAAACGGGGCCTTCACAAGAAGGCAGCCTGTGAAAGTCCTTTAATTTCAAATCAGAAAGTAACATTTCATATAATAATTTTAAAAGCTAGGTGCATATCAGAAATTATAATAACATATTAACAACAATCAGAAGAACTTAAAATTACCTTTTTTTCCTTTTGGAATAAATTAATACATTTTCCAGAACAAAATTCATCTGTCCGCATATTTTATTCAGACTTAATTTTCTGGAGCAGTTTAAGCTTCGCAGCAAAATTGAGCAAAACGTACAGATTTCCCATACGTACCCCATCCCTTACACATGCACAGCCTCCACTTACCAGCACCCCCATGAGAATGGTTCGTTTGCTACAACTGATGAACTCCTCACAGTCCTCTGTAGTTTACCTTATAGCTCACGAATGTGTGATGACGCGTATCTGTGATTATGGTGTCACAGTGTTTTCGCTGTCCTAAAGTTCCCCTGTGCTCCAGTTATTGATACTCGCCCCACCCCAACCCCAGGCAACCACCGGCCTGTTTTACAGCCTCCACACCTTTGTCTTTTCCAGAAACCAGACGCCGTAATTGGAATCATACCGTATGCAGCTATTTCACGTTGGCTTCTTTCACTTAGTAATACGCATTTCAGTTTTTCCCCATAGCTTATGAGCTCATTTCTTTTTAGCGCTGAATAATATTCTATTGTCTGGATGTACCACAGTTCATTTACCCATTCACCTGCTGAAGGAGGTGAAGGGTTGCTTCCAAGTTTTGGAAATTATGAATAAAGCAGCTATAAACATCCATGGGCAGGTTCCTTTGCAGACATGTTTTCAGTTCCTTTGAGTAAATACCAAGGAGTGTAATGGCTGGATTGTATAATACATTTAGTTTTGTAATTTTTTTTTCAAAGAATCATTGAGTGTAATTGAGAAAGCAGTTATCTAAAAGAGTAATGAGCCTTGCCAAGTATAAATGTCAATTGATTCGATAGCTTTAAAATAAGTCTGATAAAAGGATTATTGGGAAGGGGTAGAAGCTTACAGCTGGCAAAAATGAAGGATTTATAACCTATGAATTACCCACTTTGTTCCACAAAGCTATATTTTCATATCACCTTACATATTTGAAATGGCAGTATTTTAAATAGTATGTTAGTAGAATTAAGAGTTTTTAACCTCACTTATTTTTTTAGCAGTATTTTGATCAGGAAGGACAGAAAAAAAACAAAACAATAAACTATTTCTTTATTAAACCATATTTTATTAAGTTTACAAAAATTAAAAGTAATTAGATTTCTCTATTGATTTTGCATATTGGCATACTTAGGAAGTAAAGGGGGATTGGGAAATTAATTAGTCTGTTTTTGCCATGCTCTCTGGACTTACTTTTCCTTTTTCATCAACATTCCTTCCAAGCACTGAGTTTCCATTTACCCTGTGTGCCTGGATTTTTTTTGTCACCCTCCAAAAGACAGCCTTTGTAATGGCCATTGACTTTCTCTTCTTTAAGGAGGTTTGCATGTAAATAATGTTTTTATATCTGATGTCATAACTTGGAAGAACATCACAGATACTGGGAATATTGTTTAAACTTAGCAGTGGAGCAAGTGTGAAGAGCCCCCGCCGAGCGGCGGGGTGGCAGCCTGGCATTGGGTGGGTTCGCCTGCCGAGTCTCCGCTCTTTCTGCTTCCTAACTGGTGCTCTTCTTACCACGGTGGTTTCCTTTCAGCCATTCTCCACAAAGCACCCAGAGTAAATCTTAGAAGCAAGAATTTTATCATGTAATTTCCTGGTTTAAAACCCTAAAAGAGCTTGCTATCCATTTTACTTTAGAAAAATCTGAAATATTTGCACATGGCCTAAAGGTTTCATTTGATCTGGCCTCTGAGGACCACATGACTTTGGTTCTATGTCACTCTTCCTGATACCACCTTGCCCTTTCCAACAAAGCTCTTTTTTGTCTCCCATTCTTCCCTTTTTCAGAACCACTTGACCCAAATTTTTACCGACACATTTTGTTCTTCCTGCCTTAGTATTACTGCAACAGAGACACCCTCACTCTGAGTCTAAGGCAGGGGTTCCTGACAGAGTTGCTTGGGATCACCTTTATTTTCTTTCACTGAATTTACCAAAATGTGTAATTGCTTAGTTTGTTTTTGTAAAAATTTATTTTTATTGTTGAAAATATTACAGATGTCCCCTTTTTTCCCCCATTAACCCCTTCTACCCTGCACCTATTCCCCACCCCAGGCCTTCCCCACACTATTGTCTGTATCCACGGGTTATGCATATATGCATATAAATTCTTAGGTTAATCTCTCCCCACCCACTCACCCACCCACCCTCACCTTCCCTCTGAGATTCCTCAGTCTGTTCCATGCTTCTATGTCAGTGAATCTATTTTGTTCATCAGTTTATTACATTTTTTAGATTCTACATATAAGTGAGATCACTGTTAGTTTTATGTATTGAGCTAAAATTTGCTGAACTGTAAACTCCTTGAAAGTAGATACTTGTTCTGTTTAACTTGTCACTATTGTAACCCTTGTGCTTTGTGCCTTGAACAGAACATAATAAGTGATTAATTCATATTTGCTGAATCAATAAATTAATTAATAAAACCCCATGGTGCCATTGTAACACATAAAACAACTCAATATTTCATTATTGATCTGGGTGGGTTTTCACTTTTGAAGCAGAGTAATATATAAGGAATTTTCAGAAAAACATAAGCCACACTACCTATATTTTATATACATTAGGTAAAATTGGCATCTAAAGCAACAGATAAAATCAAAAGCAAAAATTTGAAGGGCATTTTAATAAGGCCTACATTTACATGCATTTTACATTTCATAAAATGAATCCTAAGGTATAAAATATGTCCAACAAAATGAATACAGTCCAAATACATTGTACATTAGCATATATTTACATATCATGAAAATTGGCCAATTTTGCACATTTCTAGTTTCTTAAAAAATGTTGCATGGTGAATTTCAACTCACTACCCCAATAAATTTCAAATGAAACTTTTCTGCATGATAAAGTAAACAAAACCAAGGACTAATACCATCTCTACAGGATATCTAACATAAAGATCATATATATGTAAATCCTTGAAAAACATTACTATTAATTCTAGAGAGATTTTGCTGTGGTCTACAATTTAGTGTTTAAAAATTCAATAGAGCATATTTTAGGTGAATTTAAATTAAAATTGAGGCTGCTATATGCAAAAATAATTTTAAAGAAGACCATCATTCAATTTAATATGAAAAAGCTATGATTAGTCATGTCCATCATCAGTATGCCACACTAGGGACATTGACCTCTCTACTGATATAATTATATACATATATAATTATATGTTATATATAAATATATATCCATACATACACAAATATTGCAAACACACACAAACATATTTTCTTAAATGAATTTTTAAGTTGGCAAAAACAAAAGTTCATTCAAAAAACAAAATACTAAGCCAATAAGGGAACTCAGAAATAAAATTTAAAAAGCTATGTTTTAAAGTAAGCACTTGTCTTGAGATCATAGCTAAACCTCATAAATTTGATCTTCACTTTTCAAATTCTAATGGACTTGAGTGATAAACAACAAGGCCCAGGTTCACTCAAGTTGAGCAGTGTAATAAGAGATACTTCTATTAAATAAAGGCTATCTATTGTCTACCCCTTATTGGAAAGGTACTATAAGACCCCTTTCACCTTCCTAAGTGTGTGGGGGTCATGTAGTAGGTTCCCACATCTGACAGTTAATGTTATGTGTCAACTTGATGGGCACATAAGGTGCCAAATATTTGGTTAACTATTATTCTAGGAGTGTCTGTGAGGGTGCCTTCTGATGAGATTTACCTTTGAATGGGTAGATTAAAGCAGATCCACATTGCTCTCTCCAATGCATTTTGGTCTCACCCAATCTGTTGGAGGCCTGAGTAGGAAAAAAAGTAGTGTAAGGGAGAATTTGCTCTTTCTGCCTGACCTTTTCAAGCTAGGATATTGGTCTTCTGCACTTGGACTAAAACTTTTACTGCCAGTTCTTCTAGTTCTCAACACTTCAGACTCAGACTCAGACTAAAACTACATGATTGGCTCTCCTGAGTCTCTAGTTTGCACAGAACAGATTGTGTGACTTCTCAGCCTCTATAATTGCATAAGCCAATTCCATAAGTCTCAACAGAGACAAAGACTTGAATGACTATTAATGAAATTGGTCAATGAACTCATAATGAACAACTCTATATATTTTCTCCAAACTCCTTTGAGCTTCCAACATACACAAATTCTTATAGGTTATGAAAAAAGAAGTAGTAGTTCTCAACTGACTTTAGGAAGCATTCAATAATAAAATTGAGAGGTACTTTATGAGAAGTGGAAATTAAAAACCAATCCAATTTATAATCCTGAATACAAAAATCTTAAACTCTAGCAAACTAAATCAAGAAAGTTTTAAAAATGTATATATCATTACAGATTGAATTTATTCTACAACACATTTGCTTTAATTTTAGAAATAAGTAATTTATTTATTTTTATCTTTATTATTGAAAGTATTACAGATGTTCCCCATTTTCCCCCATTAATGCCCCCATCCATCCCTCCCCCAGGCCTTCCCCATACCAATGTTTGTGTCCACAGGTTATGCATATATGCATATAAGTTCTTTGATTAATCTCTTTCCACCCCTCCCCTCCTCCCTCTGAGATCCCTCAGTCTGTTCCATGCTTCTATGTCTCTGCGTCTATTTTGTTCACCAGTTTATTTTGTTTATTATATTCCACATATGAGCGAGATCATGTGGCACTTATTTTTCTCAGACTGGCTTATTCTAGGAATATACTCTAAGAATCCTGAAACACTAATCAGAAAGAACTTATGCACCCCTATGTTCATACAAGCACAATTTATGATAACTAAGACCTGGAAACAGCTCAAGTGCCCATCAGTAGATGAGTGGATAAAAAGCTGTGGGACATTACACCATGGAATACTACGCAGCTGTAAGAAGGATCTCTTACCCTTTGGGATTGCATGGACAGAACTGGAGAGTATTATGCTAAGAAATAAGTAATTTAATTTACTCTTTAATAAACTTAAAAAGAAAAATCATATTATCATTTAAATTTTATACAAAATTTCTTTGGAAAAAGTTAATAACTGTCCATTAAAAAGTTCTATCAAACTAAGAATGGAAAGACCTAATAAAAACAAACTTTATATTTATCCATAAAACAATGATCATAACCATCACAGTAAGGACTGAATTGAAAAGACAAAAACTATATTATGATTTTTAAAAGACGATATGTTAGGCTATGATGAAAATCCAAAATAAAGAGCTAATTATTTTAATTAATAGATGATTATTATAAATTTGCTGGATATGCATTAGCCCACAAAATCATTTGACTGTCAATACACTTACATAATATTTAAAATAGAATCAAAATATTAAATACATTGGAATAAATCTAATAAATCAAGTGTAATATTATTATGAAGGATACTATACAATTTTATTGAAAGATATTTAAAAAGACCAAAATAAGATTACAAATTACAATCCATGCAATAAATCTGTGTTAATGAATTGGGATATTCAATACCATTATAATGTTAACTACTGTACATTTCATCAATAGATTCAATGTAATCTCCATCAAAATTCATTTTCATATTTATTTGTTCTGTTTTTGTAGAATTTGATAAGAAAAAAAAAAAGTATCCAGGGCCTTGCTAGCATGACTCAGCAGTTGAGTATCAACCTAAGATCCAGGAGATCAGATCGAGGTTCAATTCCCAATCAGGGCACATGCCAGGGTTTCAGGTTTGATCCCCAGCAGGGGGCATGCAGGAGGCAGCCGATCAATGACTCTCTCATCATTGATGTTTCTATCTCTCTCCCTCTCTCCTCCTTCCTCTCTCTGAAATCAGTAAGGACATATTTTAAAAAAATATATCCCAGGATAATCCTGAAGAAGACCAAAGTAGATGGACTTTCCCTAATAGCTTTGGGATTTAAGATTGTGAGTGATTGGCATAAGCATGGACAAACAGACTAACAGAATGAAATAGCACAGAAATACATATTTGGAAACATGCTTTCTGATACAACTGGTATTACCCAAGAGTGAGGAATAAATGAGCATTTAAATATATGGTGTTAAGAGAATTGCCTAACCTTATGGTAAAAAGATGACATTGAATCCTTACCTCACATTATGCATAAAATTCCATTCCATGTGGATTAAAAACTTAAGTAGGAAAGTTAAAATTAAAAATGAAATCCAATCTTCTGCTTGACAAGAACTCGATACGAAGCTATTGCCAACTTTTTCACAATAGAAAGACTTTTCTCATGACTTAATATCCCATCAATCTCAGAATGCTTCCTGAACTGTTTCCTAGAATGTGTTCCTTCTCTCCCATTCCCAAACCCAACCCATTATTTATTACAAATTCTTCAAAAGTTTTCCCCGATTTATTATCAAGAGTCACATTTCAATTTTCCAAATTCAGATTGCATTTCATGCCTATACCAACATTTGTCAATGTATGTACTGCAAAAGTTTTTGAGATAAAACAGGGTTCCACAGTCAAACAAGTTTGGAAACCACTTCTAGCTTGAGTTGAGTATTCACAATGCGTATTACCATAGGGTTTTGAGAAAATCTACTGAAAAGTCACAATGTACATTACTGTAGAATTTTGAGACCCTCTGTAATAATAAAGAACAACTGGTTAATTTTGCTGAAGCAAACATTTACCCAACTTACTTAACCACAAAACTTTTATTTGAGGAACATCCAGAGATTTATCTTGCAATATATTGAATAACATATATCTGAGTTTCTAGATGACACACTCTGAGAACATCGCCCAGTATCTTTAATTTTACCAAGTAATCATAATGTATTGTATATATTTTGAAACTATACAGGTTTTATGATTTCCTTGTATTTCTTACAAATTTTCTTCTCAGAGAGAAACATCTCACTAAAACATAAAATTTCATAGAGAAAACCAGGTGATTTTACACCATAATTTTAATCTATTAAAAATTTGTTTTACTGAAAAGGTGGAGGCTTACAATTTTTTAGAAATAACATCACTGTGGTTCTAAAAATTATTATTGAATTTAATGTCCTATTTAGATACCACTCATCAAGGCTGTATAAATCGAAATTCAGAGTTACCTTAGAATCAGTTATATATATATAAAATAATAAACTGGCAGAATTGTAATAATCATTGGATAACTTACTGTTATTTGGCTACAATGGAATCTTTTGACAAATATTTCTTAAGATATGTGGTTGGTGCATTGAATACAGTAACCAGATATTGAAAATCTTTGCCTTTGTATTTAAATGGAAAACATTTAAGAAGCAATATTTGCAGAAATAGAATTCAATATAGAAAGATATTGAAATACATATAAACATCAAAGATAAACATTATAACATTAAATGTAATGGAGAAGTTAAAATTAAGTCATAAGGTTTGAATCATATCTCTGAAGGTTTAGGCAATTTCTGTAATTGTTGGGAAACAAAATCATTGTCTGTACTTCTTATTGCTAGTCTAGGCAATGCCTAAATATGAGAAATGTGGTTATGTTCAGTGTGGGTACTTAATGTCATTTTTCAAAGTTTGCGACTATCAGATATTATATGGTATGCTACCAAAACAAAGACACTATCAGAACAGAAATCAAGAAAGATAAAGCTATATATAATTCATAAATGTGTAGGTATATTTTATAAGCTTATAGCCAAGTAAAGTATTCATTATGGAGTTAAGAAATATTTATCACACTAATATCTCTAGCTATCTGTTTAAACTGACATTCTGGGCCAGGTTGGTGGATAAGATGTAATATATGATGACACTATAACACTGGATGTAGTTATTAGTTTCAAATTACTAATGCCTGATGGTCCCTTACTTTTGTATAATTCTTCACAATCTTAAAAATATTTTCATGTATATTAAAAAACTGGATTAGTTACAAGGTACAAAAATGTTAGATACAGTAACTATTTAGCTAAAACAAACTAATCAACTAATTAGAAAAGATTATTTTCTTTAAGCTTTGTGAGTGGGGAAGGACTCAGAAATGTTAAGAGGCTCCCCAAATACACAGAGACAGTGTATGGTCCAGTTCACCCAAGAGAGACTTAGTTCATGACAGGCATACTACAATTCATCCACATAACATTTTGTGGCACTGTGATCATTGCTTTAGCTCTTGACCTTCAAAGCAAAGATATTGGGTAGATGTTAAAAGTCCCATTTTACAGATAAGAAAACTGTAGCTTAGATGTAGGGACAATTGGTTACCTATAGAAAAAAAATATATATAAATAAATAAATATCTTCCAAGAAACAAACATAAAGATTTTCCATGTAAGAGATTTACTGCGAGAAACACCTAGGAGTGAAATAGGTAAAAGTGTTGGGGGAGGTAGAGAGAAACATCAAACTGTGATGTAGGTATAATCCCTGGGAGGTAAAGAAAGGAAGATGAAGCTTGGCCGAAAGAGTCCCAGACTGCTCTTCGATTTTTAAAAAGTTTGGCCACGTCCATAGGGCAGCCTTGAGTCAAAGTCATGAGGAGGAGGTGTTTGCTATCTCACGCTAATTCGTTAGGAAGTGTGTCCTAGGCACCAATGCAGCATGTTGTCCCTTAATTATACACCCCAAGGCAGGATATTTGAGTGGCACATTTTCATGATCACCACATACCTGGACCTCACACCATACAAACAAACCACTTTATGTAATTTATTAATAATAAAGGGGAAAAAACCAAAAAATTTAGATGGCAATATAGAAAATATCTTTCTAGCTTTGGAGTAATAAGGCACACAAAATACAAACCATACAGAAAAGCATTGGTAAGTTTCACTACATTAAAATTAAGAATTTGTGTTCCTCAATAGACCCTGTAAATGAGTGAAATAACATGCTACATATTGAGCTAAGATATTTGCAACACATATAACCAATTAAGATCTGGTACCCAGAACCAATTAAAATAACAATTTCTAGGAGTCTTATAAAAGATTTTCACAAAGGGGAGGCTCATATGCCCAATAGGCATATGATTAGATAGTCAGCCACTTTAATAATAAGAAAAACGCAAATCAAAACCATGTGATAAGGTTCCAAACCTAGTGGTTGGGTAAAAAAATAAAATAAAACAATGATTGGCAATAAAAATGGTTAAATAAAAAAAATGGGAATTTCCACTGCTAGTTGGAATATAAATTGGTACACCTATTTTAGAAAGAGTCAGGCAGTAATTCACTAGTGAATTTACAGATGCACGCATGATACCATCCAGCAAATCTACTCCTAGGTATGCATCTGCAGGCCAAGAGATACATATAGGCAAGAACAGAGCAGCTGTTTTTTTGAAGATACGGGCCCTGTGGTGTGGAAGGGTAGAATTGCCATGGGTAGAAGAATACACAAATAATAAATAATGGTATAGAAAAATAGAAAAATAAAACAACTAAAGCTACTTATTCCACACAAACCAATCCTAAAAACATATTAACCAAAAGAAGTCACATAACAAGAAGTCAACATGAACTTCATTGGAGCAAACCAAAAGTACACTGTATTATTAAGGGATTCATGTGCACAGGGTAAAACTACAGAGAAAACCAGAGGAGTTAACCAAAAATGCATTACTTCTGGCAGCAGGGTTTGGAAGGGGGGAGCTGCAAAGTGGAGGAGGGATCTACAGGTTTTTTCTAAAAGGTTAATGAATATACTCCAGTGCTTGGTTAATATTTTTCAAAATGAAAATATGTTTTATATTCCTGTTTGTGTATATATTTCACATAATTAATAGACCTTTTATTGTATATTTACAATGGAAAGTAAAACTCAGAGACAACAAGTAACTTATTGAAGGTCATACAGTAGATAAGAAATGATGAAATTAAAATGCTATGTGACCTGATTCTAAAATGTGTTCTTTTTTTTTCCCCATTGCTTTTTTTTTTAAAAAAATGTTTCTTTTGATTTTTAGAGAGAGAGTACAGGAGAGGGATAGAGAGAGAGAAGCATCGATGAGAGAGAAACATCATTAATCGGCTGCCTCCTGAAGGCCACCTTCTGGGGATGGAGCAGGCAACCCAGACATATGTCCTGAAGGGGAATTGAACTGTGACCTCTTGGTTCCTGGGTTGATGCTCAACCACTGAGCCACACGTGCCTGGCAAAAATGTGCTCTTTTTCAAAAGTTGTCAATAAATTCATTATCTCCTAAATCTACATAATTGTTGGCCTCTTCAACCGTGCAGTGGTCCCTTGGAATGTATATCATAGCCATTTATAAAGGAACAAACTTGTTTTAAAGATCAAATTTCTTTTCTTTCCATATTCGGAAACCATGTTGCACAGACCCTCAGAGGAGACCCACCATTATTAACATCCCCAACTCTATTTTCTCTTTTCCCCAACATGTCTCTTTCATCTTAGATATATTCTAAACTGTATTCTTTACCTTTTCCTTTTTATAGACAAATGAAAAATTAAGGGGCAGAAAAAAACACACACCACAAACCATGCCAGTCCTTCAGCTTGTGACGCCCTCCCCGCCATCTCCCTCCCCCTCTTACCTTCCTAGCAGCCAACTCATGATTAACCTTCAGTAATTTTGCTAACACTTATTGAACACCAAATTATGTACCTAATGCTTTAGATTAACTTTCCCACGGAGCACTCACAGGCTGTGGGATAAGTACCTTTATACGTGTTTTACAGGTGGGAAGCTGAGACTTTGAGACAGTCGGGGGCAGGAATGCACCCAAAGTGCTTTCGTTAGTTAATGGTGAAGCCACGCAGGAGGTCGGCAGCCTGCCTCCAGAGATGCTAAACTTTGCGGCTACACCATGCTGCTTCCTCAGTAAATCTAAGCGCATCATCTTTCCACAACACCTTCCTCCAGCTGCTTCCTCCAGGCTCCATGAATTTGGGTTGAAATTTCTTCCTATAGGCTCCCATTCCACCCAGGGCGTATATCTGTCCTAATGACAAAGCTCAAAGGTTGGGGGCATGGGGACTGGGGTCAGGTTGCTTAGAATAAAAACCTTTCTTGGCTATCTGCTTGATATATTTACTGAGTTGTCAGATAAATTTACTAAATCTTTATAAAACAGAAGTAAAGCATTACTTCAAGGGTATGGTGAGTTTTAAATGAAATTCAAGCACTTACGATGCTGTTTAAAACATAGTGAATGCTCAGTGGCTCAGTGCTCTCTCTGTTATATTTGTCATTCAGAAATGCAATAGTCCTTCTACTTGTTAATTGTTACCTTCACAAAGGATGAACCAACAAACATGGGTTACTTGTGTGGGAGTGCTCCCTTCTTTCAGAATCTATTCCTGAATGGAGAGGTGGGTGGAGAAAGAAGACATGCATGCTGTCCCTGTCCCTTGGAGGTCACAGGAACTCACTCCTATAACTGCTTACGTTTCCAGGAGGCCTGAGGTAGCAACGTGTGTGAAAGGCAGAAGAATCAAAACTGCTGATGTTCCTCTGTTCTTACAGTGAAGACCAGTCCTGCACCCATTTATGAATTTCTTTATCTTTGCAGACTCCACTGTTGGGACAGATGATAATATGGCTGGAGAAAAAAAAATCAAGTAATTCTCTGGAGGTTTCTGGAATGATCTGCTGCTCTTCAAGGCTCTGGAAAGTATATTTAAGTTCTTATTATGTTATCGGTGAAAGTGGGGTGTCTGCCAATGGAAGTGAGGGATCCCTTTGCCCACTGGGTGCTGCGGGTCGGGTTCTTATGATATTTTGAGAAAAATAATTTTCTAAGGCTCTCATGGGAGAGCGAGTGATTTTTATTTACATGAAGTTATATCTCTTGGTTTCTCAAGTCCCATTCCCCTTAAGCCAGTCCTGGAAAAGGTATAGCTGGAGATTTAGCAGAGTTAAGAGCAAAGCCAGTGTCCAGAGTTTCCGTTCCATGGTGGAGGTGAGTCCAGCACAGCATGGGACTGGTCACAGGCCACCAGCCCGCTGTATGTGTGGTCCCCAAGCCCGAGCCCGTCGGGGATGCAGTAGCGCAGAGCACACCCTGTGCAACAAGAGTCCCAAGGGAGCAAGAGGGCCAAGAGGAGGTGATTCCATTGTTCAGGGGCTTATGGACCCCAGGTTTCATGCCCTTGCGGTGGCCACACCTGTCCTGGCCACTGCCCTGCTCCCAGGTGTGCCTGACCGGTAGTCACCTTTCCTAGTCACTCAGACCTCACTGGGCAGGCGTCTCTTCTTTCTCTGTCCAGTCCCTTCCCCCAGGATCTGCGGGGAACAGACCTGAAGAGTGTTAAGCTGCAGCTTGCTGACACAAATGGCATGCCCATATTAGGTGGCCTTTCCTTTGCTCCTTTCCTGTTAATTGATTAATAACTGGGTTAATTACAACAGTGTCAACTAGACTGAAATTGAAGATAGAATGGTACATGCATGGTAGGGCAGATCTCTAATAAAGAGCAGCCCTAAAAAGACCATAAAAACCAAGATGGCTTTATTGATAAAATAATTAATGCAGTTTTATGTAAACAGTCCCAACACAACTCCATAATTTAAGGGTGCCAGAAGCAAGTAAGTTATTCAGAGTAATATGTCAATCAGGATTTCAATAGAGCAAATTATTTGTCATTGGAAAATTCTTAATTGAATTATTTATATACTATTTAATAAACTCCTAATATTTTAGAGATTAAACACTTCCCAAATTTTAACTATTTGAGGCATCTCCTTAATTCAGTCTTCTATTCTTTTATATTTTCATGTTCTCCAGCCTTAAATTTTGCTTACAAGAAGAACAACTTGTTTCCAACATTTTGTGCCACTTCTTAAGTGCAATCACATTTATGTTGATTTTTGAATATAGAGAACTAATATTTTAAAATACTAAATAGTGAAAGAAGACCAACTGAAATTCACATATATGATGAGATCTTTCAAAGAAATTTGTGTAGAGATTATTGTAGTCCAAAACCATGTTTTTCAGAGTAATTTAACATATTGTACCATTATATTTATTAGTTGTGTAGCCTTGAGAAAATTATCTTTGTGTGTCTCGATTTTATATTTATAAAATGTAAGTTGTGTTATCAACCTTATTGATATATAGTAGCGGATGAAGGAATTAAATGTGTAAAGCCACTGGAACATTTCTTAGGTCACAACTGCACTCAATAGAAGCATACTTCACCCCTTTCTGTACCCACAACCATGGGACTTTGCAGATCTGCCCTTTGAGCATGACCATGTGAGTTGCTTCAGCCTACAGATGTTTCTCTATATGGCATAAAATGTGCGTATGCAGTTGGGCTTGCCATCACCATGAGAAATAAAGCTGCCACTTCTTTGTCAGCCTCTTTAACCATATTTATTTTAAAATAGCAGCATATAAGTTTATATTTAAAATTAAATGATAATTGTATATACTGGTTTAAAAAATTTGGAAAATATGTTTTATAATATCATAAAATATATGATTTTTTAGAGAATAAAAAAAAATGTATGTGTACACTGAAAACTATAAAATAGTTCCAAGGGAAATAAAAGATAATCTAAATAAATGGGAGATATATCATGAACTTGAATTAGAAGACTCATTATTGTTAAGATGTTATTTTCTGTCAAAATTTTCTATAGATTCAGGGTAATGCAGATCAAATCCACAGAGTCATCTTGTAGAATTGGACAAGCTGATATAAAATAAATATGGAAATGCCAGGGTCTTGAAATAGCCAAAATAATTCTAGGGCGAAAAAGAAGAACAAAATTAAAGGCCCCTAACTGCCAATTTTCAGGTTTACCATATAACTACATTTATTCAGACAATGTGAGTTGGAATAAGGGTAGACATGCTGATCAATGAAATAGAAAAGAGTATGAAATAAATTCCCACAATATAAAAATTAATTTGGACAAGGTAACAGGTTATCTCAGTGGAGAAATGGAACTGGAAAACCTAGATATGTATTTGAAAATAAATAATCATCACCATTTTTGCATGGAAATAATTAACTTGAAATGGATCATAGAAGAAAATATGAGTGATATTGCAGAAACCAAGATTTCCTAGATAGGGCCAAAAGAAACATGAGTCATGAAGAAAAAATTATGAATTGGACCTCATCAAAATGAAAACATTTTGTTTTTCTAAAGATTTTCTGAAGAAAATGCATAGCGAGCTGATTACAAGAAAATTATATGTATATTATATATAGTAGCTATATAGGTTATGTAGAGAATATATGAAACAATCTGCTACAACTCAGAAAGAAGATGACTTTAAAATAAATAAATAATTTGAACACTCTGCAAAGCAGAATTACAAAAGACCAAGAAATACCCATCATCATTAATTACCATGGAAATGCAATTCAAACCGAAGTGTCATATCATTATATATCCTTTAGAATGACTAAACTTACAAATAATGTCAGCACCAGGCATTACTGAAGAGCAGCGAGGACCCTCCTATATCAGTGATGAGACTATAAACTATGTATGGTAACTCCATGACACAGTGACAGATTATTATAAAGCTCAGCACTAACTTATTAGAATAGTCAACTCCACTCCCAGGTCGTTGCACAAGAGAAATAAAAATATGTGTTCAGAAAAAGACTTAAACATGAGTGTTCATAACAACTTCATTTACAATAGCCTTAAACTGGAAACAGTCCCAATCTCTTCAACTGCCAAAAATAAATTGTGGTTTAAGACAGACAGTGGAATACTATGAAGGAATAAAAAGAACTATATGACAGAATCACATAACAGTATAGATGAATCTCAAATAATCATGCATAGTGAAATATGCCAGATGCAAATGAGTATATCTGAATATATTCCTTTATAAAAATTTAAGAACAGCAATACTAACCTAAAGTGACAGAAAGTGGATATGTGGTTGCTGGAGGCCAGGTCAGGATTGGGAGGATCCTCTGCAAAAAATTGTAAAGGAAGCTTGGGGGGGATTAAAAATGCATCTACACAGTGTATTTAATTATATATATATATATATATATAATTACCTCCCAATTGTTAACCAATGAAACCACAATAAATTCAATAAAATAAAATAATAAAAAAATAAACAAAATATAGTCTTTACATTAAAAATATTTACAAAAAAGTAATAACACTAATATGTACTCTCTTTGCTTTGTGAAAAAAGGGCCCCTGACCCCACAGGAGAAACAGTCTGAGGAAAGAAAATAATCCAATACATTTTCTGTAGATAATTTCTTAAGAGATGGTGCTTAAAATTTCACCAGTGGTATTAGAGACTAAAATAGTAGCATTCTACAGCATTTTAAAAAGGAAATCTATGTTTGGCCAGTGGTTAATCACAGTTATTAATTTAGGAGAATGGCAATCAGTCACTGACTCCAGCCATCTCGGTGTTCCCAGCATACGGGAGAAGTCAAGTTTTCATCCAGTTAGACCATCACAAAGTGACCATGTTCAATGAAGCCAGAGAAAGTGTGTTACATTATCATGTGATAATATAAGTGGACTTATTTAATAATTATTATTTTATTTCCTACCATTATGAGTCAGTGGGTATTTGACACAAAGGGAAAATTTCAACTTTACAGTCCTACAAGCAAGCTTAGCACAAATGAAAATGTGGATAGATGCCTTGAGAAAAACCCATGATTCTTTGGAGAAAAAAACAAAAGCCAGAAATAAGGTTGTTGTTAAGTGTACAAAGGGATTATCACAAAGAATAGTGAGAAGAAATCATTTAAACTTCAACAAAGTGATCAAATTTTAAAATATTCCATAGTAGAAGACTATGAAAAAAATGGGAACATTTCGGAATTTAAATAAATCCTGCTCTATCTTTAAGAATAAGGAAATACTCAAGAAATTAAAATATTATGAATCATAAATTTCAACAGATCAGCTTAATGAAGTGAGTTAATAAAAGGGTTTGTGGAAAATCAAAACAAATTTTGGAATTTAAATAAACATCTGCTATCTTCAAGAGAAAATAGATCTCAAGGAACTAACATAGCTTGTCTTCACTATAGCTTTGAGAAAAAGATCTGACTATAATCTTTCAATATAAGCTAAAAAAAAGTCTAAGTCCCAGAATTTTTCTCTAAATAAATCCCTGGAAGAAAATAAGGTCCCTAAAAAGATGTTAAATTTATCATGAAAATAACTTTCTGCAATTCCCCAAAGTAAGATAAATTTCAGTGATATATGTAGAACCAGAAAGGAGTTTAATACCATAGAATCTGATAAATTAGCAGATCACATCATCGCCCACAGTTGCATTCAACCCAGTGTGTATACAATCAGTAAGGCACACAGATTTTTTTTTTTTTATTGAAAGGTTTTCATGAGTTAGAAATTTTTTAGTAGGGAGGCGACAGTCATTGATAGTTTCTTGAGGGTACTGGACATCAAAGTTTTTCTCTCATTTTATATCAAGGTGTGTATACAATTACTAATTAATCTGGCACTAGGTGTAACTAATGCTCATCATGGCTGTTAGAGGATGATTGCCTTCTGAGCCTCCCCTCAATGTCATGGCAAGCAAAATTACAGCGGCAATGTAGCAAAACTAATTAGGCCATGCTGACCTTAGCAGTGGGCAGTTCTCATCAATCTCAGCCCGAACTTGTTAGAATTTTGAAAAATGAAAACAAAGTAGAAAAATATTTCTACTGCTACTAGCCCTCTCTAAACACCTACTCATTTCAAGTAACATAAAATTAATGAATCCTCTATCAAACAGGGCCACATTCAAGGTAAATCTCTTGAAATGTACTTTTAATTATATGTCTGTCTCAGTCAGTTTGTGCTGCTATAACAAAATACTGTAGACTGGGTGGCTTACACAAAAACATGTTCCTCACAGCTCTGGAGGCCGGGAAGTCCAAAATCAAGTTATTTATACTAAGTCCTGTGCTAGCCGGTTTGAAGATGAGGGCCCTCTTCGTGGTACACAGGCAGATAGTCACATTTTTGCTGTAGCCTCACAAGGCAAAGAGTAAAAGTGCTCTCTTTCATATCTATTATTCTAAGGGAGCTAATCCCATTGATGAAGCCTCCACTCTCATAACCTAATTACCTTCCTGGCCTCACCTTCAAAAACATCACTTCAACAGATGACTTGTAGGGGGATACAGACATTCAGTCCATAGCAGTGTCAATTCCCCCTTTAAATGTGTGCTGGATTATTTAAAATATTTTATTCACTTAAGTGAAATAATTTTAGTATCAATTTTTAAAAAATATATTTTTATCGATTTCAGAGAGAGGAAAAGAGAGAGAGAGAGAAACATCAGTGATGAGAGAGTCACTGATCGGCTGCCTCATGCACGCCCCTGACTGGGGATCGAGCCTGCAACCCGGGCATGTGCCCTGACCTGGAATCGAACCCTGATCGCCTGGATCCTAGGTTGACGCTCAACTGCAATATCAATTTTTTTTAAAGGAACAATAGAAATGACATAGGATCATTAAAATATCAGAGTCACATTAAAATGACAGAGTCTCAATTTAAAATAGTTTAAAATTGCATGCTTATTTCAACATTCAATACTGAATAGTTTTACGATTCAATGCTTCTTAAGGTTTCATGCTGAGAAAGAAGTACAAGATTTTTCTTCAAAACAAGTAGTGACCTGTTTATATATTGATAACAAAGAATTTCACTCACAACATCAGATTTCTGAGAGATATTTAGGTGCCAGTACTCCCACTTAGTCACATTTGAGCAGTGTTAGCACTGGTATTTGTTTTCTTAAATGTGCTTTTCTTTACTGTCATATCACCAATAAAACCAGACTCTGGAGTTCCTGTGTTGCTCATTGACTTTCTCCTATAAGGTTAAATTTCTAATCCATTCACATTTCACCCAAAGGTAACTGTAAATATATAGAAATCCTGGTTGAAATACCAGAAATAAAAAGCTAAAAATGTCAATCTACCTATCTATCATCTGTAAAGCTTCTACAAAGATAGAGAAAATGATTGCTTCAAATATAACCAAATAATATACAGTAGTGAAGCTTTTCGAAAAATATACTTTACATTTTTATGCTATATAATGTCAAATTATAAGCAGGATGCTATAGATTACACTGTAACACAGAACATTCAGCTTCAGAGGGCAGAAGGTTTGTTTCTAAAAGTTTATTAATAGCATTGGGTTCTGACAAAAATTCATAAAGCTGTGTGCAGTTGAAGTCTAACCCAAATACTAGGAGAGTAAATTCTCTCTCTACATACTTCATTAATAGCAGCCATAGATTGTGTAATATTAGCACATTTAAAAAGGAATCAACATAGGAGAGATCAAAGTGAAAGCATGTTGCAGGGACATGTATTCCCTGGGTATTCCACATATAAAACGTAATGATGTTTCCTACCTAAATGTTTAGTGGCAGAAGAATAGAGTGATAATGTTGGTTTGAAGTGTTTGAAGCTAGATGCAGCCTTTAAAAAAACTAATTATGTAGATTATGTAAAAACATGAATAAAATTATGCCAAAGGAAATGTAGAATTTAAATGTACTGCTCTAGTAAGTTAGAGCTATAAGTTAGTTTCCTTACATTTTCATGCTCCCCTCAACTCTAATAATTGGTTACACAAGGTCCTGCTGGTTGCGTTTTTAAAGTATCTCTGGCATCTGATGCCAGTCTTCTTTTTCACTTAAGTGGGTCACTTCCTTATTTTAAGAAATTTTTTTCTGGATTATCAAAATGTCCAGATCCTTTCTTTTACCAAATCATTCCCTATAACCAAATTCTAAGTCATAATGCTAGTTTTAAATTTTGTGATAGCAGAAATAGAATATAAAGTAAGAGGTTTCAAGCCATTAATAATTCAATACTGAAAAAAATAATATAGGAGGGGTATAATTGTGATTACTGGGGATAATGATAAAAAATTTGTTGAATAATAAGTTTATCACAAATAATATTAAAATGATATTTACATTCAAAACCTTATAAAATATGAAAGGGAGCAACCTAATAGTGTGCATTATTCAAAAGCATTTGAATAGGGAGTTTCACATATTTTATTTTAAAACAAATAAGATGGCCTGGCTGGGCTTCGCTCAGCATTGAGCATTGACTTAGGATCTAGGAGATGGAGGTTCGATTCCCAGTCAGGGCACAGGCCCGGGCTGTGGGCTCAATCACCAGTCGGGGGCATGCAGGAGGCAGCCGATCAATGACTTTCTTATCATTGCTGTTTCTCTCTCTCTCTCCATCTCCCTTCCTCTCTCTGAGATCAATAAAGATATGTTAAAAAAACCCACACACACACAAAAAATAAGATGACGGTCTAATAACATTATATATAATGATTATGGCTTAAATTTACTAATGAACAATAAGATTAGAAAAGACAACAAATGAAAACTCATAGATAGTTGTTAAAAATTCATTGGGAGCCTCAAAATGCCATAAAAGTACCAAAGACTACATGGGAAATGATAGCAAGACTAATTTATAAATTTAACAAAAATTAAATATATATAGCACTACTTTGTGCAAGACAAAGTAAAGTTTTGTATAATTACTTATGAAGATCATGCATTACTTAATAAAAATATGAAGTTTCATGTTAACAAACATGAATGTTCCAATTAACCCAATAAAAAAGCATAAATCCAAAACTAATAGACATGCAAGGAGAAAAGTTTGGAAAGAAATTAAACAAAAGATTTCATACAAGTTTTAATTTAAAAAAGTTATAATAGACATTAAATAAGGATTAAGATGAAAATACAATATATTAGGTAAGTTATTGAGCAAACTTTTTTCCACCCTGGACGATGTACCATTTCTTAAAATACCCATGATTCTTTTCCCTCAACATATTTTATAATAGACCTCAAGGAAAAAAAAGCATGATAAAAACCAATCAATTTATTAGCCATGGTTCTCAAAGTTTTGCTTGATGAAGATACTTCTAAAAAATCCATTTCCAAGACAAATACTTGTTAGTATATAGTGAGAATTCCAAAACCATAGGTTCAAAAGCATTACATAAACAGTGCAAAGTGACTTTAAGAAAACAGAATAAAAACTTGGGGAGTGGCACAAATGAGCAAGATAGATTATATGCCATAGCAGCATGCACCACATAATATCAAACACTTGTTATAGCTACATTAAAACACTCCTAAAATACAAGGAATATTGGTTAGCTATGTGAAGCAATAATGAATTTCTTGGCTTTGAAATCAGAAGAAATCACAAAAAACAAAATCGACAAATTTAAACATATGAACTTTTCAAATTTGGGTTCTTGTAAAAGTAAAAATAGAAAGATAACAATTAAGACTCAATTGTTCAAACATTTATCAGAAAAAATAAGGGTTTGAATACAGGTATATGAAAGGTTATGAAGAATTTATCCAAAAGAAATAAAATTAGTAGAGTAAAACTTCGTGCCAATATTCTTTCTTGCGAGTTGTCAAAGAATTACAAATAAGAGCCCCTGATATAGGCAGCAAAAAATTTATAACAAACAAAACCTAAGTGGTCATACTGAATGAACACAGTTGCCGTGGAATTTGCATCTTTAATCAGAGCTGGTGGCATTGTAATTTCATGCAGATCATTTGGAAGTCATCATGATAATTTGTAGCAAAATCTTATAATGAATATTCCTTTTTAAGTCATTATGATGATAGAATTTGACCCTAAGGAAATAATTCAATAGAGTTTCAAAGAGTAAGCATGAACACATTTGTTGCATCACCTTCAGTCAGACTTGGGAAAAAAAAAACAAAACGTTCCAACCTTTGAGGACATGGTTAATAGAGCTTGGTGCATTGAAATGGTCAAACTACCCACAGCCACTAAAAGACTAATATGACCACTATTTGTAATAATTAAGAGCAAAATTTTAAGGGCAAAAATATATGTATAATGTATCTATACTATGATTGTGATTGTGTAAAGAAATATTATGTATGTAGAAGAGAATATATACAAATGAAAATAGTGATAAGATCATGGCTTATGTTTTAGAGTTCTTACTCTTTGAGAATTTGTCTTTGACACTATAATGTCTATTTATAAGAAAAAATAGTGAGCCGCCTTTTCTTACTCTGTATTACTGAAACCATCAAAATAGAGATCATTATTGACCTTCTGCTTATGGGAGAATAAACTGACCTTCAAGATAAGAGGGGGCAGGGAAAAAAACGTATAATGCGTTATTCAGGTAACTTTTCTAAAATCTGCCAAAGAAAGGAGATGGGAAACAGGAACAGTCCTCACTGACCTTCCAGGTACCTATGACAATGTATAACTTTGAGATCTCAAATAAAATCTGCAGTCTATTGTACCTGACAGCAAGCTTTGCACTTTCATTATGCATATAATATCTAATAGATCTTTTGAAATCATTACCTGTCAAGAGGGGAAAAGAAAGGCAGAGAAAAAACCTTGAAGAATAGTTTGTCAAGGGTCAAAGTAAATGGCAGTATACTTTAATAAGCAATAAGCTCCACATTACCTCTGGGTGGCCTATACACTCAGCGGACTGTGCTATCATATATTGAATTGCAGAATAACTTCTTAGTGGCCCATAATACCCTTCGAGGATATTTTTCAGTTTATATGCAGTGCAAAAAAGCCAATGCCATTGTTACCCTAAGTAAGACAATTGGGGAGATAGATTTTTGAGCTACCCAGATCTTAAGATATATTACATATATATGATTTTTATTATTTTCATATTGTCTATAACACTATTTCCTCATATTAATGGTAACATTGAGAGTAATCTTGTGTTTCATCTTTTTAACACTCAAAATCTAAATAATGTATGCATGACAATAATAGAGCCACAGAATAGACATCATAAAATGCAAATTTTATTTGCCAGCAATGAGGGGAAAAATATTTTTCAGGTAAATGGCTCTTAGAACTGCATGTCAACAAAACAATGGAAACTTTCCATGAGCAATCTTGGATCTAAAACATGGAAGATACTCATTCCATATTCTTCCGAACAACTCATGCATCGCAACTTAGTGCAGAGTGATTGGCATAGAAACAGGTGAGTGGGAGTCAGATTACTCAGATTCCAGTTTGGTGCTCTCATCTAAAATACTTGCTATCTTCTCTAAGTCTTTGGATCTTGATTTTCTTATTGAAAAGGAGGAAAACTCAATACATAAGACGGTCCCCAAAGTTATTGCCAACATTAGGGCTCCAATTCTACTTGGAAGCTAGAGAAAAATGTCCCCTTTTTTCAAAGGTGCTTATGAGAAAGAAGCAAAATCAGTGCCTTGGTAGCTACTACACCATGCTTAAACAGTTTGACAGGTTGTTGAAGTCATACAATTAAAAAAATTTAATAATATTTAATAATGTTTAGTACTCAAGATACTAAACATACCATACCTGTAAGCGAGAAAAGGAATTCTAATATTAATTAGAATTCAAGTGAATTTTATAGAAGAAAAAAAAAGGCTTTACTGAGATACCTTAAAGATTTAGACTCAGGTTATAACAGATTTTATTTTCAGGCTTCCAAGATGAACTTTAAGAACACAGGTTTTACTGAAGAGGGAAATATATTATAGTTCACGTGGCAATTTCAGCTGCCACAAATGTCCAACAATGTTATCTTGGCTGTTATTTTCAATTCTACCACATACCAACACTCTAATAACTCCTACAATTGTGCGTAAATATTTTAAGCTTTCTTATATCCTAAAAGTAAATAGATATTGAGCAGTCATTTCTAAAATGAAATACCCTTAGGCCTACCTTTGAGATATGGGCACTTGTTAAACACAGTGTAAAGCTGATGACATGACTTTTGGTTAAAGAGGTATTTGATGGGATTTGTGAATATTTCCTTAGGCTTCTCTCTTTTTCTGTAATGAAAGTCCCAGCTCTGCCAGGAAGTCTCCAAAACATTACTATTTTTGCTTATTAATTTCCTAATGATTTTAATACCAATTCAACTCATTTCACTTTTTAAATTTAATATTGCTTCAACTAATATTTACTATCTAACAAATCCAATGGCTATGAGGCACTTAAAAAAACTAGGACTGAGAAAGAATTCTATCCACTAGGACTGTACGGGCTGGCCATTCCCTTTGCCATCTTTGTGTAAACACGACATGGGATGGAAAGATAAATAGGTGAAAACATATATTTAACATTCTGCACTATTTAAGTATGGAAATTGTACAGAAATGGCCTATCGGTCTTTTAAACTATCTTACCAATATCCCTTACATTCAAATCATCTCTAAGTTTTTTCCTTTTTTCCATTTTTGTTTTAGATTGTACACCAGACAAGCACTGCCTATATCATTAGTCAGTGACTCATATGTAATGTTATGTTCTGAGCAGACTCCCTGCCTATTCATCTCAGCAAACGCTAAATAACAGCGAGCAATTCAATCAGGAAAACCAGCAGGAATTGTAAACACAACACACTAAAAACTGAATATGTTGTAGTTCCCTGGGAAATAGACTTATCTTAATGACTGTCTAAACTTTAAAAGGAAAAAAAATCTATATATTATAGAAAGGTAAATATATAGAACAATGTGTGAAGATGTTTGTATGTATATATGTGTGTATATATGTATATATATGTATATATAGTTTTGCAACAAAAAACATTACTTTTAATACGTTTAAAACTTTCACCCTGGTCAGGTGGCTCAGTTGGTTGGAGCATCATCTCTGTACACCAAAAAGGATATGGGTTCCATTCTGGAACATACCTAGGTTTCAAGTTCGATCCCTGGTCGGGGAGCATACAGGAAGCAACTGATTGATGTTTCTCTCTCTCTCTTTCTCGCTCTCAAATAAATAAACATATCCTCTGGTGAGGATTCAAAAACAACAACAAAATAACTTCACATGGAAGAATTAACTAGTTGTTGATGACCCCTAGGCCTAGCTTGTTTAAAAATTAGTTGTACATCTCACAAAAGGAAACGTGGAAAGCATGGCTTGGATACTCTTTTCATTGACTCTGCCTTCAGTTCTCTTCCAAGCACACCACGTCACCACGTACTTCCAATTTAACATAATTCAAATAAAAAGTTTTATGGACATACTTTTCTATGAAACCATCCAGTGTCAATCTACCTCTGAGACCGACTTAATTTGATCCAAGAAATAAGGATACAGTCTATTCTCTCAAAGTAATATCTCTCAAGAACATAAATATCCCAAAATTTTACTGCACTTTTCAAGAAATGTTATTGATGTGATCAATATATTGCAAAATATTTATGATGTGACATTCTGCCCTTGTTGGCACTACTTGGGAACATTTGATTTTGTTTTAGAAGCAGAATTTCTGCTCATGGCCTACCATTCAGAGATCAAGATGCACCCTCAGTTGTGGTAACATGTGGGAAGCACAAAGTCATGACCAACCACCAGATGGGACATTTGGATATTGGCAAGAGTTCTTTATTTTCCTGGCCACCAGCTGACAAACTCCATCTTGCTTCATACATTACTGAAGCAGAGCAGAAAATATAAGAGAGTCCTGAAAACTAATCCCCCCCACCCTTAACTAGTCTTATTTTATTGTTGCTGTTGCTGTTTTGTTGTTGTTGTTTGGCAACAACACTGAGGAGAGAGAAACTTTTGGGTGTATGGTAGACCAAGATCAATTGCTAATGTATTGGGGAAACTGCTAATATGATCTTAGCTAAGTTATTTATCTTTATGAGCCTTTATTTAATCACATGTAAAACTGTCATTAAAAATATACTTGCACAATTATTAAGGACTCAAAATAACATATCACGATGCTAAGCACATAGTGGATTCTCAATTAATGGGAGCTGCCCATATTATTTTATTAATGGGCTTAGATTCTTATTTAACGTCAAATAACTAGAACAGGGTTCATAAACTTTTTCTTAAAGGGCAAGAAAATAAATACTTTAGGCTTTGTAGGTCAAGAGAAAAATATCAAGAATATTATGTAGATGCTTATCTAATCATTTAAAATGTAACCATGCAAAAAAGTAGAAGCCATTTTTAGCTCATTGACTGTTTAAGAAAACAAAGATAAAAACAGAGGGTGAAGCAGAGCATGGCCACAGCTGTCATTGCCCACAACTGAGCCAAAAGTTTAAAACTGAGAAAAAAAGTAAACCGCTCAGCCCACCTCCTGCCCTGTTGGTAGGAAGGTGGTTAGTCTCAGCTAAAATAAGGGATTACCTGTGTCTATCACACTGTCAGTATCCCTTAAAGTAAAATTATGTTCTATGGAACTAATGTCAATCTTCTCATGCTTCTGTCATCCAACAAATCCACGAAATGCACAAATCTCTGTGGGAAAACTCTCATGACAGAGACATTAGTTAAAAAAATTTATAGAGAAAAACATTCCAAAAAAGTTATCTTTGTCACTCAAAACTGATATATGGCCTGGTAAATGACAGAAAACACCCAGACTGAAATATTCATTTTTAGGTGCACTAAAGCTAATGTTGACTTGGTTATATTTTTAAATTAAAATAGCATTTATTGTGAAGTTACTATGTCCCAGACACTGTTCTGGGCCCAGAGGGTATACCAGCAAACAAACCAACCAAACCAACACCCTTATAATTTTGAGTTACACATTTTAATAGAGGAATACAAGAAATAAATAAACAACATGGCACGTCAGAGATAATGAGTGCTATGAAGTGTTATGGGTTGAGTACTCAGAAGAGTAATAAAGCAAGAAAGGAAGATATGGAGCAATTAGTGTGTGTGCGTGTGTGTGTGTGTGTGTTTGAAAGTGATATAGGACAGGGCAATTGCAATTTTATGTAGGGTAGTTAGGAGAGGTCTCATTGATAAGAACCGAAGCCGAGAGAGGTAATAAAGGGCGCCCTGCAGTTACCTGGGAACAGGGTATTCTGAGCAGAGGTAAATAAAAAGTCCCTGTGGATGGAAGATGCTGGCATCCAGGAGAAACTGCACAGAGGCCAGGGGACAAGGGACAATTAAGGGAGAGGGAAGGAGGGAGAGGATGTTGTAAAAGGTTGTGCTTTGGAAGCCACTGTAAAAAGGAAATGCTTTTATGATCTGAAAGAAATGGAAAGCCATAAGACAAGAGCAACATGATCTAATTTCCATTTTGACAAAATTCCTCAGTAGTGATTTTTTTCTGGGATTTTATTTTTGGTATTCAGTTTGGAAATGAGTATAATTTATATCATCAAGAGATTTTCTTCAGCCTGGTATCATTAATTTAATTTATTTACTTTTATAGACTCATTTTTCTTTCAAAATAAGAGTTTTTTTAATAACCAACTTATCCAGTTACTCATTTATGATTCAAATCAACAAAGATTATATTCCATAAATATTTGGCGTCACACTCTGTGCGTCTTACCTACAATATAAGGGTAGTCTGGATGTATGAAAGAGCCTATAGTTTATTGGGGAATTGTCATAAAACAATAGCAAAATACACACACACACAAAAGGCCAGTTTCAATCAAGAATAATCCAATCCATCACCAGGCTGCAATAGCTGCTCTTATTCTCACTAAGTCTGCTATAACAATGCCAATCACGACAACGACAAATTAAATGGTCCAACAAAGAGTGAACAGGTGATTTCCCCCTCTACATGTGACCCCCAAAACCTCATTTTCCATTTTCATAAAATTAGAAGGTGTACTCTTCTTCTATCCGTACCTCACCATGTCTCTGAACATTTCTAAATGTTATTGTTCAATTTCACTAAAGTGTCTATTTTTCTAGGGGTTTGACAGTCTTTATCTTGCAGGTGAAAAGAATTCAAGACACTTTTTTTTTTAAATTTCCATGAATCATTTGTTACCAACTAGAAGCAATCAAAGTGACAAAAAATTAGACTTGATCTTAGCCAAAAGGCCGAGAAAAGATGACAAAAAATTAGAATTGGTGATCAATAGCATAATCAGCTATAGGAGAAAGGACACAGGATTAGACATAAGGAAGAACTTAATTTGAATGCTAGCTTTGTGACTTGCAGTTGCTGGGGCATGTCACTTTTGTATGAAGTTAAATTTATTTATTGTCATATTTATTTCCTTTATATCTAGAATGAAATCTTATCTCAAGGAAATTAACTGACCTGACCACACAGGAAGTCAGAACTACTGGGACTTCAGTGCAATTGAAGCTAGATGAGAGAGTACTTGAAATATTGGGTGATTGTTGACAATTGCAGCTCAGGAACGAATACCGGAGCCATTGGCTGATAAACATTAAAAGAGTGGTATAAATGGTGAAGACCGTCTTCACCATTTATACCACTGAAGATAGAGAAATCAGGAAAAATTTCATAGAAGAAGCTGATCATGCAAGTGAAAAATACTTGAAGGAAAGATAGGGCTGAAAGATATGATCACAGAAAGGACACTCCAAAGGAATGGAACGGCTAGTGATTCTAGTTGGTGACACACGGGACAGGAACACAGCAGGGGAAGGTGCCTGGACTCAGCTGCAGTAGAGAGCTCAGAGAAAGATACAATAAACTCTGCGAGGAGAGGGAGCTTGCGGCCAAATGATAGGGTTCTCAAAACTCAGATTTTTATGATTTTGACCTTTTGTTTCCAAGCACTGAAGTATTCACCCTGCATTTCAAGTTCTCATCTCTGTATTTATTATTTATTTTAAGCAATCACCCCACATGTGATTACATCATATTATATATTCAGTTTTTAGGACAACAAATGTAATGGACAGAGAGGTCACATTTTAATGAATATGGCCATGAAGATTTATAATAATGTTGTTAAAACTTTCTATAATAAAAAGCTCATGTCTATCTTTTTCTGCTTAAGCTTTTCAAGTTCTGAATTTTCAGCTTCAAGTTAGAATTATGGGTTATGTCCTGCTTTACAGTATAATTTGCATGACTAGCCATGTGACCTTAAAACTGTTGCTTTAAGCTCTCAGTTAAAGTGTATTTTGTAAACTTATAAATGAAATATTTTGGGAAAGATATTGTCTGAGTCACTTCCAAATGGAATATTTTAAATTCTACAATTTATTTTTTAAGAAAAACAAATGGCATGTGCAAATTAATACAATGCATTACAAGCCATGTCTAGACAACACCTTGAAAAGGTAAATCAATTTTCTGTGAAGTTTCTAATAACAAAACCTATCTCCTTTATCATTTAAACAATTTGCAGTCTGCACTGTTATGAAAGGACAGACCACAAAGAATAATGGGAAATGCATTTATTTTAAAAATCAGATACGAGAGTTGGACCTTCCATCTTAATACTCTAATAGCCTTGAATACATTAAGTAAACTTGATGAAGCTCATTTCTCTGCTCCACATAATGTGGCTAATTATATATATGTGTGTGTATAGAATTATATATATAAATATATGGAATATATATAGGTGTGTGTGTATATATATATTCTCTATGCGTATTTGTTTTTAAAGCATTGTCCTCAATTCTTTACTGGCTTTGCCATTTGCCTTATTTTGTCAGAAGCTGAACATAAGGCTGGTGAATCACATTTCCCTTTGTATTTAACCTGACATCACCTATTTAGAGTGATTCTGATATTTTTGAAGAAAGAATTTATCTCATCACTACATCACGTATCACAGAAACACTATTTGATTGGGAAAGCTAGTCTATTCTGCTCATTTTACATGTAAGCAAACAGTCAGAAAAATTAAGTATCTTGCTCAAGATTAAACAGTAGTAATATTTTCTCAGTAATTTCACCCCAGGAGAGTATATTAGAATCCTTTATACAGACGTTGTACTTGAATTCAATTTCTAAAATTTTACACAAATTAGTCTTACTGGTTCATTGCAAGTTAGCAATTAGAAAAATATTTGGAGCCCTAGCTGGTTTGGCTCAGTGTTTGGAGCATCCGGTCTGTGGACTGAAGGGTCTCAGGTTTGATTCCAGCCAAGGGCAAGTACCTCGGTTGCAGGCTCAACCGGGCCCTGGTCTGGGCGCATGCAGGAAGGCAACCCATCGATGTGTCTCTCTCATGTGGACGTTTCTCTCTCTCTCTCTCTCTCTCTCCCTTCCAGTCTCCCTGAAAAGCAATGGAAAAAATATCCTCAGGTGAGGATGAAAATATATATATATATATATATATATATATATATATATATATATATATATATTTGGAAATTTAGATTCTTTCCTAAACAGTGGACTCCTGAAGCTCAAATGTCACACCGATCAAGCAAAATATCAGTCATTTGGTAGAACATTTGTGGAAGTAAAAAATTAAGCCTGAAATAATCCCTAGTTTGCTTTATATCTTAGTGTTTGTTATACTGAGTCTGTATCATGAATTGAGCACAAATTAAGACCAGAAAACCTGAACAGATGTAATAGAATGGAAATATGTAAAAAACTGCAAAACGACATCACTTCCATGACACTAACAGTGTTCTATATTTGCCTTTCCTCTCTAAATAGTCAAGACATTTCCCTTAAAATAGGATCTTTGTTTTCTGAAAGCCCATCTGCTCTTGATGTTTCTATATCATCTAATGAATTGGTTATTATAATTCACTCACCCAGACTTATTGCAAGATGCAAGTTTCAGCTTAGTTCTTACTTGATGTACACTTGCTTGACCAGCTCTAAACACAGCACCTATTAGAAGGTAACATCATTCTCTCTGGACACTCCTTAGACTCAGTGAGTAACAAAATAAAGTCTTTAGCCAACTTCATATCGAAAAGGGAGAAGGTGAAATCAATGGAACAATAAAAACTGCAATCTCTTTTTGTCACATTTTATAACCTCATCACCAACAAACTCCATAAGGTCATCACTCCTTGTATTAGTCTGTTAACAGTCAAAGCACAATCATGCTACCTTTTGAACTGGAATTTTTTTTTTTACAATATTGTCTTTTGTTTGTTTTATTGGATGTTCCTCTATAGGCTCCTCACTTTTGGTCAAAATGAACCTCAAAGAAGAATGTTGTCATAGGATTCAATAAACCCATGAAACAAAGATACACATGGTCCTTCCAAAACATCATTTCAGATACCTTCTGTTGCTCAGCCATATTAATTCTCCACAGCTTATAGTCAATTCAGATATTAAACCAAAACCAAGCAAAATTAATACATCAGATGTGTAGCTGATTACAATAGGTACTGTAACTTCTTGAGATGTAGAAGAAAAGAAAAATACTTTTCTAGGTATGAAAAATATGTAATCTAAAATATAAGTCATGTAGCATGGAAATAGATACCTTTTCTTTTCATTAACATAATTTTGAATGAAAAATGGAAAAAACTCATCCATTTTAATAAACACTGATTTGGTTGATTATAATCTTTGGCACCTTGTCAATGTATCATAGACAAGAAGATTATATTTTGATCCAGGATCAAAAAGTTACCTGTGATGTTGTCAATTTTTATTTAGAAGATTTTATTGATTGCAGAACCTAGTTTAATAGTGACTTTATAAATGTGTTTTAATGAAATATTGGAAAATTAAGCAAGAACTCTCAGCTGTACAGAACCTATGAATTTCATTCACAATTGTCCTCTTTGGATTTAGTATCAAGGTATTTCCTATCCTCTCAATGTACTCCACGGGCCTTTGCACTCCTTCCCTCTGAGTTTCCCTGCTACTCCTGATCAGAATACTGACTCTTCCCATCATATTGTTAAGAGCATATACAACTTCAGCCTTTCCTCAGAAAGTTTGCCTCTGACATAACTGAATCCTGGCTCTCATTCACAGTTTCTGTCTTTTAGGTAGTCCTTAAATTCTTCCACCCTCCCTGTATATCATGGCCCTCGTGAAATGGGACTATTCCCTTGGTTCCTTTTTGCCAATTCCAGGTCATTATTTTTGCACCGAGATGCCCAGTGCTTCCTATTTTGAATTTCATAGCAACCAACTTACCTTGTATTCATGTTCACAACTCTCATGTATCAGTATCTTAGCTGATTCAGTTCTTGAATATATTGGTAAATAAGAATAGTTATATTTTCTGCTATAAGCCTTTGTTCTGAAACTAAGATGCACTTTTGAACAACTCAAACAATGCTCCAGTTACAAAGCTTCTCCTCCTGTTTTATGGAAATAAGCTTTATCTTATCTCCTCCTCAGCTATCAGTTTTCAAGTCCAAGACGGACTTGAAATGGACTTTTCAAGGTGATTTGAAGTGAACAAAATGTACTGGAAGGAGATCTGAAGTGGACAAAATGGACTTGTCTAGTTCAAAATTTTAAAACTCTAACATTTGCGCAGATCTTCCCATTTTTCCTCTGTTGCACTTCCTTAGTCCCAGCACACCTCCGCCCTGCGCCATTCAGTGTGATCTTTATCACCCCTTTCCTGCAGTTTCAGAAAAGAGTGTGTGTATCCTTTCAGAGCCCAGCTCACTGCCAGCTCTACCTAAATGACCTGTGTGACCCCAGGCAACATACTTAGTTTCTTAAATTTTCAGTCTTCTCATCTGTTAAATGGGGTTATTAAACCTCCATCAAATCAATTAATTGAATAAAATAATACACATGGATGCCAAGCATATTTCCTGGCATTTCAAGTATTCTAAAACGATGCGAATGTTTGTTACTTACTTTAATTGTTTAAGGGAATAATCAGAAATGGTTGCAGACATTTATGTCCCAGGGTTGTAGTGAAGTAAAGAAGGCAAATACCACAATGCCGTGCAGTACAAACTAAGAGACAGGCTTTGTTAAGGAAGCCCAACAGCCAAGGAAGAGAAGACTCACAATTCATTGGAACATCATCGTCCCGGGAAGAGCCTTGCATGGGTCAATGGGATAGTGTCCCCAAGAAGGAAAAAGGCCCTCTGACATTTTAGCTGTTTGTAGTTTAAATAAAGGATACAGCTTGGCAAGGATAAAGAGGGGAAACTTAGGTATCAGGCAATCTACATGTCAATTCTAGCTGCTAGAATTTTCTGAGGATTCTTAAGTTAGCATTCTAGATACTTATGAAAATTCAGATTCAAGCTCCTGAGGGGAAGGCACAACTTGGTCCTGTAGGAAACTGAGTTTCCTTCAGATATTTCTGCTGAGGAAGAGGGAGCCCTCTCTCCTGCTTACATGGTGTGGCAAATTGATATTCTGAGTCCAGTCACCCTACAGTACTTATCACTCTGTGAAATGGTGTTTGGTGAATATTGCTTACAAGTGAAAAATTGGAATCAATCTACATTGGGTAATTAAATAAATTAAGTTATATGTATTTGGTGGAAAACTGTGGTGCCATTACAAAAAAGTTTCTTACTGAAAATTTAGAATAGTACCTTTAAAAATAGCTTATAAAATATGATGATATGAGAATCTGGTATATAGTACAGCTATGTGAAATCATTAATTTCTTTCTAAAGAAAGAAGAGTAAAATAAAATATATAGAATTTAACTTGACAGAAAAAGAATTCAGAGTAGTATCTTTAAAAATAGTTTATAAAACATGATAGATATGAGGATCTGGTATATATTAAAGTTATGTGAAGTCAATGAATTTGCTTCTAAAGAAAGAAGAATAAAACAAGAAATATAGGATTTAACTTGACAGAAAAATAATAAACAGTGAGAATAATAATGTAATTTAATATTGTGCAAAATATGTGTATCAATTAAGGAAGTAAAAAGTCATCTTAAAAAAAACTCTAAGAACCCATGACTAGTATCAGTTCAAATTCAAGAAAGTTGTAAAAAGAAGTATGCTCGGTAGCAAAACTAACACTCAGGGCAAAAAAAAAAAACAAATATAAAAGTAAGTCATCTATTTACCATCACTGTCAATCCTATAGAAATAAAAGACTGTGGAATTGTATTGATTTGCATGTACATTAGTCTATTTCTGTTCTGAAAGCCCACCTCCAAAGCCACCCCTATTAGAGAAAGCCATGCAAACCAAGCCAGGCGTCGGCAGGAGCAGCAGCAACAATGAGAGCAGGAAAGGAAAAGCCATAAACATTAATTTAGTTCCCTAGAAGCCCCATGATTATCACTGTAATCTTCAAAGTTGCATCACTCTGTGGTAGCTTCAGATTTAATATTAGAATCCTCTGGGACTAAATTGAAAAAAATCGGCTGCTATCATCTTCTGAGCGGGAAAATTTATTCTGTGTAATTTAATGTAAAAGAGCCTTTTGTACTTGTGACTATTATGCTCTTCCACATCAGAGCAATAGCAAGACGCACTGGGAAGCTTCACAAGCTAGGCCGCTTTATTGACACTACAAAGAAACAGAGAAACTTGCAACACAGGACATCGCCTGCTGATATTTCCAAAGCACTTTCCCCTAGTTTGTATATATTGTTCCAAAGTTGAATATTTAAACATAGAACTCAGACTAATGTTTATGCTCATAAGGATGAGCTCTAGTGGTGGATTAAAGAGTCTCTTAAATTAAGACCTGTTTGTACTTTTGACCTTGGGTGATTTCCATTCATAAAGGAGCCTCAGAGTACTTGTAATCTCTACATCAAAGGTGAAGGAGGAGAAGCCAGCAGCCCTTTATGCCCTGCCTGCCGTTCATCATGCTGAACGGGTTCTAATGTCTCCACAGATGCTGGGTTTCCACCATCAAGGTAAAATCAGCATCTATCACAGGACCTCTAAAATCTCATAGAATCTGGGCTCTGCCAGGTTCACTAGTGACTTGTGCTTTTCTCCCCCTTGCCTTCCACTGGAGTAGCGCCCACAGAAGCTCTGCTACACACTGTTCCTGGAACTTTTCAGATTCTTTGCTGACTCAGGTTATTTCTCTACAATCCTATCTGTGCTTTACCTATGACTCAAAGAAGTCTCTGCCACCCTCCATATTAGGTTAGGTTTCCTCACTTGTTAGTTATTATAGCGTCTTGTACTTTTCCTTTGTAGCACTTTTCACAATTATATTTATTTAATTGTATGACTAATAAATTGCTGAATACCTTCCATTTCTGTCCCAGTCCAATGAATGCTAATTTCATGAAACAGAGTCTGCATCTCTATAGTTCTCTATACTATCCCAGGACTAGACAGTGGTTCCACAAGGTAGGTACTTAGTATGTATTGGCTGCACAAATTTAGGGATGTCACTGACAAGTCCTTTCCATATGCTAACTAAGAAATGTAGGTATTACCCTGACGGGGTTATAGGAGCCAAATATATGTGATCTCTGCTGGACTATCAGTCCCCCATCACCAAAATTTTGAAAAGACTTTCTCTCTCTTCCCTCCCTCCCTCCCTCCCTCCCTCCCTCCCTCCCTCCCTCCCTCCCTCCCTCCCTCCCTCCCTTCCTTCCTTCCTTCCTTCCTTCCTTCCTTTCTCCCCCTATCTCTCTCTCTGTCTCTCTCTGTGTGTCAGATGCTCCAAGAAAAGAAAAAGAAATGTTCTTCTAGTTGAGTAAACCCAGAACGTTTCTATCTTCCAACTCTAGACAACATGTCTACCTGGGAGATAGAGTGACTAGTATTCTACCTGCCATTGTCCCCCCATTTCCCCATGTGTTCTTTCAGTTCAGGCCCTTTTATGGAGCAGGTTCTCCCTGGATCTTGAGTAAACTGAGTGTTTACTCATTACTAGGGTGATGTAAACTAAAAGTCTACACTCTTCCTAGCAGTACTCACACTTAGGTGTACAGTGGACTTGCTAACAATTCCTCTTCTTATGGCTAATGTGAGGCCCAGGTCAGCCTGAGGGATAATTCTAAACATCTTAAATTCTTAAGGATACACAACCAACTATTTTCACTAATATTCTTTTCACCTATCAGAATGGAACGGAGCAGTGACCTTACCAATATCTTTTCTTTTTAGCCTTGAAACAAGAGCTTTTTCCTACTCAAATTCAAGAAACATAAGAAACAAAAATAATTAATGGTAAGTATACTACAATGAAGCTAGTAAAGAAAAAGTTTTTTATGATCTACTATGTTCTATGGCGACTCTATACTACATTAATGACATTCAAAATGATCCATTAATCTCAGACAAACATTTAACTAATATTATTGGTATGCTAGACAATATATAGCTTTTATCTAAAAGGGGCATATATTTTATAATTTAAAGGACAAAATAGCTGGGTTCAAGGCCAATAATGTAAGAAAAAAATCCAGAATTATAAATTTCAAAAGTGCAATTTGGTTGTTCCATGTACTATAAATCAAAGTTCTGTGTAATCAAAAAAGGAAAAATGAAAGTCTGTCTAAATTAATAATAGTTGAGCAGCCCATGTAAATTAATCTAATGTAACAGGTTTTATTACTCTGCAGAAATTTTCTCAAGGCTTAATATCTCTTATATAAAAAAGGATGATTGGGAATGATTAAAAATATAATTGAGAAAAAATATTCATTTCACCTATAAATGAAAACTAGTAATGAATGAGCAATGAATGGTCATGAGTTCTGTCATTGCTCAGTAATCATATTTAACAGAGAAATATAATTCAGATTAAAATATGCTAAAATAGAGCTGGAGATAATTTTTTTAAAAAAACTAACAACCACCTAGGTATTCTAATTTCTAATTAGGTGTCTTGAAGTAGTGAGCAATTTCACTAAAACTAAATTGCCCTTGTTGCTTAAAGCCTTACAGTCAGACGATATGGTCTAACAAACCTAACACTGCCACAACTGAACTTCATAGGTTTTTATATGTTTTAAAATATTTAAATAAAGCTTTAAATTACAGTAAAGTAATGGTGATTATATAAAAAAAAGATAATATATTTATTAAGGAATCTATTAAAATATGCGTAATATAGCCCGGCTGGTATCGCTCAGTGGTTGAGCATCCATCTATAATCCAGGAGATCCCAGTTCGATTCCCAGTCAGGGCACATGCCTGGTTTTCCGCTCGATCCCCAGCAGGGAGTGTGCAGGAAGCAGGCGATCAATGACTCTCATCATTGATGTCTCTCTCTCTCCCTCTCCCTTACTTTTTCTGTAATCAGTAAAAAAATATTTTAAAAAATACATGTAATATAAATGTATACAAAATTTGTGTATAAAAATGTAGATATATATGTGGTATATATTTAAAACATATTAAAAATAATACAATAAAACAATAAAATTAAAGTCAAATAGATAAGAAAAATTGAGCAAAGAGAAAAATGTTCATTTAATAAAGGAACATAAATTTGATTTATGCTTAAATCGCATAGTATGTGCATCAGTTGTTAGAAGAGGATTTCAAAATGAATTGAATCTTTCTGTTAGCCAATAAGAAAAGGAAGAACAGATATGTGTTCCAAAATATATCAAAGGTGATATTAGATATTTAGAAGAATTAATAATATTTATGGCACTGAGTCCAATAAATTCCACTTATAGGGTATCATAGGACACTGCCAAACTATGATCAATACTTTATAATAAATATGACACACTTGAATTAATTAAATGTTTATTAATTATTCTGTGCTAGGCTATCTCCTAGGTGGTAGGTATTTTAAAAGTCAGCAAAAAATAAAAATAAAAAATCATTCACTAGATTTTCATTCCAACTGGGAATGTCATAAAATAAATTTCAACTCACTTTAGAAAAGTACTATGTTGAGGAAGTACCTGTTTGGTATTGGATGATACTGTTAGCTTAGTCAATAACATAATACTAGAACACATTTTAAAAGAAGCAAGTATTTCCTGCCATAAAAAGAATATATGGTATCTGTGCATAGTTTTCTAATGGTCTCAAAGCATGTCAGTCATGAAACTGCTAGCATAACCTTCAGCCAATCATCCATGTTTTAGTAGGGATAGGTCAGGTTATGATGTAGTAACACACAGTCTCCACATTTTAATAGCTTAAAACAACAATCTCACATCTTACTCAAATTATATATCAGACATATATGGTATGGTATATTCTGACAACTAAATGATCACCAGAGCAGGAAGAAGGGAACATGGCAAGTCATATATTGTCACTTAAGTGCTGTTGTCTTGACATGATGCATTTCACACATTTCATTGTATAAATAGGTGACATGAATACAATTAACTTCAAGGAATGGACAAAATGAATCCTATTCTGGAAGGAAAAGCAAACATGTTGGCAAGCAATACTAATGATGACCATTCCTCATATGATATCTACAAGGTTTAGAAGATGCTGACAGCAGCTATGAATGAAATTCTATTTCCATGAAACCTTAGAATACAATTAGGGCCTAAGACTGAAATCTTCCTGAATAATTTTAGGAGAAAGCAAAGTCATGTGAGAGGAGGAAGTATCCATTAGGTCTGACATTTTCTTCATAAATCTAGGGATGTTGATGAAGATGATGATAATAATAGTTTCAGAGTTCTGAGCTATATTATATGACTACAATACTATTAGCCTGGGAGATGATAGATGATATATAGATAGATGATAGATAGATGATATAGATAGATAGATGATAGATAGATAGATAGATAGATAGATAGATAGATAGATAGATAGATACATAGATAGATAGATAGATAGATAGATAGATAGATAGATAGATAGATGATAGATAGATAGATAGATAGATAGATACATAGCTAGATAGATAGATAGATAGATAGATAGATGATAGATAGATAGATAGATAGATAGATAGATAGATAGATACATAGATAGATAGATAGATAGATAGATAGATAGATAGATAGATAGATAGATAGATGATAGATAGATCGATGTAGATATATATATAATTTAATTAGGTGATAGCAAAAGTCCAGCTGATCTACAAAGAAGCCTCAATAAAGCTTAGCAATGGGACTCCTGGGATGCCTATGAAATAAATGTTCACAAAGCCTATACCAAAATAACTAAATGAGGAATCTCATTAGATAAATTTATTAAATATAGTTCATTCAAAAGTTGCAAGTTGTGTGCCCCAAATAATTTTAATTTGATTTTAGATTTAAAGACCTTTCTGGTAGTAGTCAGATAGCATGACCAGCATTGGCTCATGATCAACACATGAGAATTAGCCAATAAATTGATAAACATAACACTTCCTCCATGACTCTTTTCACAAATTCAAGCAAGTGAGTATGACAAGCATTGAAAACACACATACATCACACACATTCCTCAATGAAAGAGAATGCACTTAGCATAAGGGCATATTTTCATTGAGCATCTGTTAGATACCAAATACTAGCCCACTGCACTTTATGTGGGACTATGATTCATACTTTTGAGTGGCTTGATGATTTACTAAAGACCATGAAGATCACAAGGTCCAAGTTGGGTTTTCAGTCTGAGTCTAACTTTAAAGCCTCCATTTATTCTACTAAGTGTGCCTACATTAGAATTTGGCAAATTATCTCATTCTGGGAACAACTATTAACAAATTCATTAATTAAGGTCATGTTTACGTTTTATTTTCAACTAAAACATCTGTTAATTTATACAGAGGTCTCCTTGGTTTAAACCAACTTGTCATTACTGCCTTTCAATGAGGGATAATGTGCTTGGGTTTTACAAGTATAGCAAGTGTGAATTGAAAAGATTAACAGTTCTGCCAATGGGCACTCTCTCTCCATATTTTTACATAATAATAGTTTCAGAAGGCACAGGGTCTTAAGATAATAAATGATCATTCTTCCCAGCAGATCTATAAACCGGATCAGGATTAATGAATTTGCTGGAGGCTATTGGTTTTAATTAGCCCAAGTTCAACTACAACAGAATCACAACTGTCCAAAAGATTTTGGATTCTGCTAATACAAACCCAAACAACGACTCCTGTAAATTTAATAAAGCAATTGGTCAGATTCTTATTTTAAAGCCAGGTGTGCAAGTAACTTGGCCAAAAAAATTTTTTAATTTTCATCTTTTGATTTCTCTTTACCTGGCTGCAGTTAACATCTTTAAGCAAATCTCTTAACCTACCTGCCTGCCTTTTTAACAACTTTGAACACTATCACCTTTCTCTTGTCCCTTTACTTATATATTTTTTAATCTTTGCCAAAGGATATATTTTTTCCATTGATTTTTCAGAGTGAGTGGAAGAAGGAGAGAGAAAGTGAGAGAGAGACATCGCCATGAGAGAGACACATCAATTGGTTGTCTCCCACACTAGCCCTGACTGGGGCCAGGGATCAAGCCTGGCACCCACGTGCATGCCCTTGGCTGGAATCGAATGCAGCACCCTTCAGCCTGTGGGCTGATGCTCTAACCACTGAGCAAACCATCTAGGGCATCTTGTCCCTTTACTTTCATGCCTTTGTCTTGTGCATTTATTTGAAGAATGCCTAGAATTTCCTTCCTCTCTTTCTTGTCTTGGACAATTACAATGACCCTCAGCTTCCTTACTTACCTTGGATGCCACAGCCTCCGGGAAGCCCTCACAACCTCATATCAGAGTTTAACCTCCAATTCTATTGTCCAAATACCACTTGAGAAACTTCTAATGCTGGGCTGGAGTTGAACCTCTTGAGAGAGGAATAGAACTTGCAAGAAAACTATGTTTAATAGGCCACTCTTGAAGAGTATTTAGTAGTCTGGGTATCAGATTAAAAGTCTTTATAACCTTCAGCAATTGTCTCGTCTTCAATTGAGACACATAATATCTGCACCAATAAAAAATATTTCCTCTGCTACTTGTATGCTGTTTTCAAACAGCGAGTTTGTGGTGATTCCACTCATTCATATTCAACTCTCCTCAGTCCTCAACTTTCCCACCCTAGTCTGAAGAATTAATCCCTGGATATTTAGCAGTAACCTCAGAAAGTTCCTGGAGTACATTGACCCCTTGGAGGTGGAGTACTCGAAATCACTAAATGAGGGGCTAGAGACAGTGCTTTGAGGATTGCAGGTGTTAAACACGAGAACAGGTATGAATTTCAGGGAATCAAGAAGTTCTGGGTAGGAGCGAAATGTAATTCAGGCCACAGAGCTGCACCTGATGCAAACCTTTCAACATAGGGCAATGAGAGACATGTGAAAAGACTCTTTTATTCAGTTCTAGACCTGAGAAAAAATTATACCCAGAAACCTTCCTTGGGTTGAGGTGAGAATTCCAGAGGTTAATGGAGGAAGGGTGGGGAAAGAATTCATTTATATCTGAGTAATAAGTGGTCCAGTGACCAGGAAAGGATGCCTGGAAGCATGACACTTCAGAGACCTGCAGTTCTGGCTCCCTCTGTGTTACTCAGGCTCCGTGATGAGCCCCTGCAGTACAGGGCCACCACTAAGTGGGACTCCAGCGCACCCTTTCCCGCATTGCTGGTCCTGTCCAGACTGTGACCATCCTGCTGATGTACCATAGTCCTCTAAATATTTATCTCATTACTAATATTCTTCTTATCAGAATGTGTCCCAGGTCGTGATGCTTAGCCCTGCCATCCCAGCTACGCTTGAGCTCCCTCTCTGAACCGCAGCTGGGATCTTCTGGCCTGCCCACTGCCTCGGCCGGAGCACGGGGAAATCCTGCCGGCCCTAGCTTTCCCGAAGGGGCCCTGGCAGTGCAGGTCCTGTCCACATTCCTTTGTTGCTCCTGCTCTTGCTGTTTTCTTTCTTTTTATTTTGTTTTTCTTCTTTAACAGATGGAGATGTTATTGAAAGGCAAATGTTAACTAAAGTCCTCTCATTAAAACCTGTTGACTCCTTACCATTTTTATTATTTTTTAACTTACCTTTATTGTTGGAAGTATTGCAGATGTTCCCTTTTTTCCCCCATTGGCCCCCTCCAAGCTACCCCCCCAGGGCTTCACCGCACTATTGTCTGTGTGGATGGGTTACACTTATATGCATAGAAGTCCTTTGACTAATCTCTTTTATATTGCGCTCCTGGCCCAGTGAGGAGGGCGCAGACAGTGCTGAAGGAGCTGCTTTCCCAGTGTGGTGTTGGTACTTAGTTCAAACAAGTTGCCACAGAGTGGGGAAAAGAGTCCATTGCACACTCACTCACCAGTGTGACTAGGGCTCAGGAGGACTCCAGGGAGTGCCACTGTGACCGCTTAGGGGCAGGCAGCTCTTGGAGTGCCACACCCCTGTAGTTTTTGTTCTGAGGGCCCAGCAGCAGGGACGATGATGTGACTTTGTTCTACCCTGGAGAAGAGATCTCAGATGGAAATCAGGAGTGAACGATATCGACTCTCTGAGGATTTACAGAAATACTTAAGGAAGGAGGCCTGGCATTAGGTTGTGGGGCTAAGAAATTCAGGTTATCTCTGTTAAGGAGCTCTTATCTTTGTCCACAATATTAGCAATGCCTGGAAAAACTCAGGTTATACCTAGAAGATTCTCCTATAATCTACCCATCCAGGTGTGATAGGCAGTTACACAGACATGAGCGGAGAAAGGATGGTGAGCTAGGTGCAGAAGGTCGCCAGGATGGAAAACCCTGGATGCCTAGCAAAGGACAATTGTAGGGTGGGACCTGGTCCCTAGGGTGACCTTTCTTCCCCCAGCATGTCACTGAGCATGTGGTTTGGACCCCCTGACCTTTCCTCCCTAGAGTTAATATCTAGGCCTTAGTTATATTTCACCTCCAGGCCCAGAAGAGCAACAAAACCAGCCACAGCTCACCTCCGGACCAGCTGCATTGGATAATGACCCCGCCCTAGCACTGACCAATCAATGGTGGAGACCACACTCCTGAAAGGACGCACCTGGAGAACTGCTGAGTATTCTATTAAGGTCTCCCCCTGGGGCCACCCCTAAAATCTCCTCCCTTAAAACCCTTAGGACAGAGGACCAGCATTCTCCCTCCCTGGAGCAGCCCTCACCTTTCCTTCTCCCTCTCTCTTCCCTCTCCCCCTCCCCCTCCATCCCTAGGCTTGATACCATTAGCTTCCTCACTCCTAAGCTCCAAGGGACCTTTCTTTGCCTCTATAACTTGTTTCCTAAGCCCATTTCTTCTAGGAATTACTTATTCTACCTCTGTGATTAACGAAATAAATGTTTTCTTATAGTTTGGGTCTTGCTCTGAATTCTTTCCAAGCCAGACCCAAGTACCAAGGTTCCAGAATCCAAGTCGGGTCTGACCCCACCTGACTAACACCCAGTGCTGTTCCAGTCGCCTACAAACAGGTATGACTTTTTTAGGAAATCTAAGCCTTACCTCTTCCAAACAGACTCCCTACCAGTTTTAGAATCTATAGCAGGCATGAAAACAGAGATGGTGTAAGTTAATTTGTGACAAGTGAGATAATGTGTATGTTTCTGACACCAAATCTCTTTTTTCTTTCACTACACTGCTCCCCCCATCTTTATCATACACGATCATTAGAACTTGAATTTCAGTGGTACTCTCATCTCAAATGTAATTGTCAACTTGTGTTTTTGTTCCAGTTTATTTCTATACTCTTCAAAGTAGCCTTTTTTAGAATTATTACTTAGCACCAACTCTTCTTTCAATTATTCACGCAGCTAGTGATTGCTTTGTGCATTACCCTATTTTATTCTAGGTCTTCTTCTTCCTTTAATTGTGGGCCTGTGAGAGGAAACTTTGTTGAATATAGATATATGAGTTGACAATTATTTTTCATCACTCTGGGTCTATCATTCTAAATTCTTCTAGCCTCCATTAATATCCTGAGAAGTCATTCACCTTTGTGGGTAATGACTCATTTTGTTCTATTTCTTCATTTTCCCCAGGCCTTCTCTGTCCAGTTGTACTGCTTGTGTCTAGGTGAGCATCTATTGTTATCAATCTAATGCATGTCTCATTTAGCTCTTCAAATATTGCCTCTCCTCAAATCTAAATATTCTCCAATGAAAATCCTGTTTGCATATGTTGGAACTTCTCATTCAACTCATTCAATTGTCTTAAATAAGAGAATTTTTAATTTTTTAAGTCTCTTAAACACTCTTCATGTATTTATAATTTTATATATGTATATACCTACAAATATACGCATGTACATATATACTTTTATACTCATATATTTTTCTCTATTCTTGGGAATTTTTCTCAAGTTGGTTTCCTGAGACAATTGCTTCAAGATATAATGTATGGCTTAGCATTTATTGTATTTTTTTTCCTCCCCAATTTCGGTTTTCTTTCTTTTTGTTTTAAAACTGATTTTCCTTTTACCATATTATATGTTTCTTTTGCTTTGTATTTTATAGGAGTTTTATTAAGTTATAATTCACATACCTTTAAATTCACCCTTTAAAGTGTACAATTTAGTGATTTCAGTATATTCATAGTTGTGCAACCATCATCACTATAAGTTTAGAATATTTTATCACTCCAAAAAGAAGCCCCGTGCCCATTAGAAATATCTCCCATTTCTTCCAATATCCAGCCCTTAGCACATACTAATCTACTTTCTAAACCTATAGATTTTCCTATTCTAGACATTTTACATAATCAGAATCACATAATATGTAATCTTTTGTGACTGGCTTCTTTCACTTAACATGTTTTCAAGGTTCATCCACATTATAGCATTTGTCATTTCTTTATTAACTCTTATTGTCCATTAAAATACCTTTGTGTGGATATACCACAATTTATTTATCAATTCATGTTGTTGGACATTTAAGTTTTTTCCACTTTTTGGCCATTATGAATAACAGTGTTAGGAATATTCATATACATATTTTTGAGTGGACAAATGTTTTCATTTCTCCTGGATATATATCTGAAAATGAAATTACTGAGTTACCAAACTGTGTGGCAAAGTAGCTGCCCCATTCTTCAAACTTATTGGTAATGATGGTTACCTGTCTCCACATGCTTGTTCACACATGTTATTGTCTTTTTTATTAATATCCATTCTACTGGATATGAAGTTGTATCTCATTGTAGTTTTTATTGTGTTCCCTTAATGACTAGTGATGTTGATCTTCTTTCCTGTGCTTATTGGTTATTTATACACCTCAGAGGAATATCTATGCAAATCATTTACCCAATTTGTAATTGATTTGTCTTTTCATTGTTGAACTGCAGTTATCTATATATCCCTTATCAGATGGATGATTTATAAATATTTCTCTCATTCTGCTTTCTCATTTTCTGTATGTTGCTCTTTTTTAAAAAAATATGTTTCTATTGGTTTTTACTGAGAGAGGAAGGGAGAAAGAGAGATAGAAACATGGATGAGAGAGAAACATCATCCATCTGCTGTCCCTGTACCCCCTACTGGGGATCAGCCCACAATCCGAGCATGTGCCCCAAAGAAGAATTGAACTGTGACCTACAGGTTCATAGGTCAACACTCAACCATTGAGCCATGCCTGCTAGGCTATGTGTTGCTCTTTGATATACAAATGTTATTGATTTAGATCAAGTCCAATTTATCTATTCTTTTTCTTTTGTTGATCATGCTTTGGGGCAATATCTAAGAATTAATTGCTAAATGAAGATTTGCCCCTATGTTTTGTTCTATGACTTTTATAGTTTTAGCTCTTATATTTAAGTCGTTGACTTATTTGTGTTAATTTTGGTATATGGGAGGTAAATGTATTCACACATACAGAAAAATGTGTGAATACATTTACCTCCCATATACCAAAATTTTTCTGTATGTGTGAATACATTTGTTTAAATTATTATATTTTCTTCCCATTGATTTGTCTTGACACTCGGATCAAATATCAGTTGACCAAAAATGGGTTTATTTATGGACTTTCTATTATAGTCCATTGATCTTTATCTATCTGCTTATCCCTATGCCAGTATACATTCTCTTGATTACAGCCCATTTATACTAAGTTCTGAAATTGGGAACTGTAAGTCCTCTAACATTGTTCTTTTTCAAGAATGTCTTGGTGCACGGCCAGCATGGCTCAGTGGTTGAGCATCGACCTATGATCCAGGAGACTGTGGTTCCATTCTGGCCAGGGCACATGCCCGGGTTGTGGGCTCAGTCCCCAGTAGGGAGTGCATAGGAGGCGGACTCTCAATGAGTCTCTCATCATTGATGTTTCTATCTCTATTTCTCTCTCCCTCTCCTTCCCTCTCCCTGAAATCAATAAAGATTAAAAAAATTAAAAGACAAAAAAAAAAATAGAGAGAATGCCTTGGTTATTTTTGGTCCATTGCATTTCCATATAAATTTTAGGGTCAGTTTGTCAATTTTCTCTCAAAAAGCCATCCTGTGTTTTTATAGGGATTGAGTGGAGTCTGGATGTAAATTTGGGGAGTATTGCCCCCTTAACAATAAATTTAAATATTCAGAATTCAGATATCCCTTGAATTCATGAATATGTAATATCACTCCATTTATTTAAGGCTTCCTTCATGTCTTCAAATAATGTTTTTAATTTTCAGTGTACAAGCATTTAACTTCTTTTGTTAAATTTATACCTCAAAATTTTAATAATTTTTGAGCCTATTGTAAAGAGAATTGTTTTTCTAATTTCATTTTTGAATGGTTCATTGCTAGTGTGTAGAAATAAAATTGATGTTTGACAATGACCTTATACCTTATACCTTTCTCACTCATTAGTTTCAATAATTATTTGTACATTCCTTAGGATTTTCAAAGTACCATATCATGTCATCTCTGAATAGATAGTTTTTTTTTTCTTTTTATCAAATATGAATGTCTTGTCCTGGATGGTGTGGCTCAGTTGGCTGAGGGTAATCCCTTGCACTGAAAGGTTGCTGGTAGGATTCCCGGTCAGGGCACATGCCTGGGTTGTGGGCTCAATCCCCAGTAGGAGGTAGAAGGTTGATGTTTCTCTCTCATTGATATTTCTTTCCCTCTCTATCCCTCTCCCTTCCTCTCTCTTTAAAATCAATTAAAAGAAAAACATATCCTTAAAAAAAATCAGAATGTCTTTTATTTCATTTTCTTGGCCCCCTGTTCTTACTAGAACCTCCTGTATAAGGTAGGAAAGAAGTAGCAAGAGCAAACAACCTGGTCCTTCCTGATGTTAGAAACTATTATGGTTTCGCCTTCTTTTATGTAATTATCCAATTTAATCATAACTATATAATGGTCTGTACAATTATGTTATTATCTGAACTTCATGATACAAGAACACTTCTCTGTGTTGTGACTACTAACTCACTAATTGTTGATGATATATTTTTTTTTGTAGTTTCAGAAGTTCACTTTTTATTTGTGATAATTCTATGAATTCTAGGTTGAGGTTCTTGCACATCAAGGTTAATTTTTTTCTTTGCATCTGTCAAGTTGCCAGCATGTCATCACCTCGCTATTAATTTCCACCATTATTTCTCTGTTTGAAGTTCACAAATTATGAAAATAATGTAAATTTAAATCTGAAAAAATTCCTGTGATGAAGACCATGGTTATAAATTCTCAAGAGATATTTCATTTCCCACCTAGAACCCAGTCAAAAAAAGACAAGCTTCCATATTTTTTCTGATAGGTATAACATTTAACATCCATTCTAGCTCTTTTAATACCCTAGTTGTAACTGAAGTTTTCAATTCTAGCATTCTTTCTTTTGAAGGACTAAGCTTTTATCTATTAGACCTGCATGGTACTAAAAAACGAAAGCCATTACTTATTCAGACTAGACGTTCCCACACTCATTCTCTCCTAGACAGCTAACTTACATATTTACCATTCTTACCATTTGGATTTTCAGATATTTTCAAGTTTATGTTACTTGAAGATCTGTAAGTTCAGTATTTATGATATCTTATATTTCTAAGTACATAGACTAAAAGTTTTCATATTAGTCCATTGTTGTCCAGTAAAAAATCTATAATTATGAAAATTTATTTCTGCACTATAAATATGTCAAATGTGTTATCCACTACTCACATGGAGCTTTTAAGTACCAGAGATGTGAAAGGGATGATTTAGAAACTGACTTTTCAATGTTAATTAGTATTAATTAATTTGAATTTAAATAGCCACCTGTGGCTGAGAGCTACTATACTAGGTAGCTAAGAGTACAGCCATTCTTTTAAAGAAATGGAACCTTTGCTTTCAAAAGTTTTCAAGAAAGATCATCAAAAGTGCAAAATCATAAAGATATAGAATATAATTTGAAAAAAATCCAAAATTAATGTTTTGGGAATTTTTGAAGTTACAGTAAGTTAGAATATAGTTATTTTGGGTGTTTTGGTTTTTATGTTTATTTAATTTGGGTTTGTTTGAGTCTTGGTTTTCTTTTTTTATTAAATTTATTGGGGTGACATTGGTTAATAAGATCATATATGTTTCAAGTGTACATTTCTGTGATACATGATCTTTATATTGCATTATGTGCCCACCAACCAAAGTCAAATCATAGTCTGAAAGCATATATATATGTCCCTCTTTACCCTTTTCTATCCCCCACCCCCCATCCCTCTGGTAACCCCCATACTTTGTCTGTGCCTATGAGTTTCATTTTTGTATCCTACATACGAGTGAAATCATCTGGTACTTAGCTTTTTCTGAGTAACTTATTTTGCTTTGTGTAATATTCTCAAGGTACGTCCATGTTGTAATAAATGGCAATATTTCATCTTTTCTCATGACTGAATAGTATTCCATAGTATATATGTCCCACATCTTCTTTATCCAGTCATCTATCAGAGGAAACTTCGGTTGTTTCCAGGCTTTGGCACTGTGAATAAAGCTGCAATGAACATAGGGGTGCCTATATCTTTGTGAATAAATGTTTTCAAATTTTTCAATATTGCTGGGTCATATGGTAGCTCTATTCCTAATTTTTTGTGAACTAGCATACTGTTTTCCATAGAGACTGTACCAGTTACATTCCTAACAGCAGTGAATGAGGGTTCCCTTGTCTCCACACCCTCTCCAACACTTGTTATTGCTTGTCTTGTTAATAACAGCCACCCTAACAGATGTGAGGTGGTATCTCATTATAGTTTTGATTTGCATTTCCCTAATAGCTAGTGAAGTTAAACTTCTTTTCATCTATCTGTTGGCCATTTGTATATCTTCTTGGGAGAGGTGTCTGTTCAGGTCCTCTGCCCATTTTTTAGTTGGATTTGTTTGTTTTCTGTTGCCTTGTATGAGCTCTTTATATATTTTTTATATTAACCCCTTGTTGGAGCTGTTGTTTGCAAATATCATGTTCCATTAAGTTGGTTGTCTTTTAGTTGTTGTTGGCAGTTTCTTTTTGCTATGCAGAAGCTTTTATTTTAATATACTCTCATTTATTTTTGTCTTTACTTCCCTTACCTTTGGGGTCAAATTAATAAAATGTTCTCTAAGATCAAGGTCTGTAATTTTCATATCTATGTTTTCTTCTATGTAATTTATTGTTTCAGATCTTATATTTAGGTCTTCGATCCATTTTGAATTAATTTTTGTACATGGGGACAAACTGTAATCTAGTTTTATTCTTTTGCATGTGACTTTTTAATTTTCCCATCACCATTTATTAAGGAAGCTTTCTTTTTCCCATTGTGTGTTTTTGGCTCCTTTGTCAAAAATTACTTGCCTATATACATGTGGTATTACTTCTTGGCTCTCAATTATGTTCCATAAGTCTGTGTGTCTGATTTTCTTTCAATACCATGCTGTTTTGATTATCATAGGCCTGTAGTATAATTTGAAGTCAGGGAGTGTAACTCCAGCTTCACTCTTTTTTCTCAGGATTGCTTTGCCTATTCAGGGTCTTTTGTGGTTCCATACAAATGTGATGATTTTTTTGTCCTATTTCTTTAGAAAATGACATTGGCATTTAAAAAAAATATATATCTTTATTGATTTCAGAGAGAGGAAAAGAAAGGGAGAGAGAGAGAGAGAGAGAAACATCAATGATGAGAGAGTCATTGATTGAGCCCACAACCCGGGCATGTGCCCTGACCAGGAATTGAACCTCGATCGCCTGGATCCTAGGTCGATGCTCAACCGCTGAGCCATGCCAGGCCTGGTGACATTGGCATTTTGCTGGGAATTGCATTAAATCTGTATATTGCTTTAAGTAATGTTGCCATTTTAATTAGGTTGATTCTTCCAATCCTTGAACATGGAATACCTTTCCATTTCATTTTGTCTTTTTCAATCTCTTTCAATAATGCTTTGTAGTTTTCAGTATATAGTTCCTTCACATACTTTGTTATGCTTTTTCCTAGGTACTTTATTTTATTTGTTGCAATTGCAAAATGATGAATTGTTATATTCATTTCTTTTTTTGAAGCTTTATTGTTATTATATAGGAAAGCAGTGGATTTTTGAACATTGATTTTGTATCCTGCAACTTCGGATTTAGGAAAAAATTTGCCACCAGTATTTACATTGTTAACTACACCCCACACTTAATCTCACTGAAAATAAAGAGTGTCCCTGTGTATTGGCCATAATGAAATGTATTTTCACTGCCTCGAAAAAGCTCCTGTGCTCTTCATATTCATCACCCCTGCCCACTGCCCAACCCCTGATAATTTTATATCTTTGCCTTTTCCAGAATGCCATATAGTTGGAATCATGCAGTAGGCAGCCTTTTCACATTGGCCTCTTTCACATTTAAGCTTCCTCCATGTCTTTTAATGGCTTTCATAGCACTTTTTTATTGTTAAACATTTCACTGTCCATTTATCCATTCATCTACTGAAGGATATCTTGGTTGCTTCCAATTTTAACAATTATCAATAAAGCTGCTATAAAAATCTTCATGCAGAGTTTTGTGTGGATATATGTTTTCGATTCCTTTGGATAAATATCAAGGAGTATAATTGCTGGATCATATGGTAAGAGTATGTTTAGTGTTTTAAGAAACTGCCAAAATGTCTTCCAAAATAGCTGTAACATTTTGCATTCCTACTAGTAATAAATGAGGCTTCCTCTTGCTCCACATCATCACCAGCAATTGGTGTTGCCAGTGTTCTGGATTTTGGTTATTTTTATAAGTACATAGTGGTATTCATTTGCTGTTTTAATTTGCAATTCTCTGATGACACGCAATGTGAAACATCTTTCATATGCTTATTTGCCATCTATATATCTTCTTTGTCTCTGTTGAGGTCTTTGGCTCATTTTTTAGTCAAGTTGTTTGTGATCTCTTATTTTGTTTTAAAAGTATATAGATAACAGGCTTTAATCAGTTGTGTCTTTTGCAAAGAATTGTTTCAGTCTGCGGTTTGTCTTCTCATTCTCTTGGCATTTTCTTTCACAGAGCAATTTTTAGTTTTAATAAAATCCAGTTCATCAATTATTTCTTTCAAGGATTTTGCCTTTGATGTTGTATCTAAAAGGTCATTGTCATAACCAAAGTCATCTAGGTTTTCTCTATTTTATCTTCTAGGAGTTTTATAATTTGTATTTTACATTTAGGTCAGATCCATTTTGAGTTAATTTTGTGAAATGTGTGATGGCTGTATGTAGATCTTTTTTCTTTTTCATTTATTTGTTTGTTGGTTGGTTGGTTTATTTATAGCATGTGGATATCCACTTGTTCCAAAATCATTTGTTGAAAAGACTATCTTTTTCTCCATTATGTTGCCTTTGGTAGTTTTTCAAAGGTCAGTTGACTATATTATGTGGGCCCTTTTCTGGGCTCTCTATCCTGTTCCACTGACCTATTTAACTGTTCTTTCAACAATACCATGCTGTTTTCTCAAAAAATTGTCATTATTTTTACAAGTCCTTCCAAATATTACCAAATATTTGTCAACTTTGAAACTGAACTAGAGCATATGTATGTAATACCATGAATTCTTTCCCCTTTTCCTCTATAGAAAGATCAATTTGCATATGATACTATAAAAAGTAATTTTCTTAGACAAGAAGATAAATGCAGAACAAAACATTTATTCTACAGATCATTTCAACAGTTCTATTGATATTTCTTCTTCCTTGGTCTAATGTACTTTTTATGATTTCCCTAAAGATATTTCTTATAAATTTCCAAGGCACAGAGACTCTAAAGTTCCTGTTCACCACCCCACATTTAAGAAGATTATAGGAAGCATCATTTTCTCTTGTTACTCTCAAATTCTTTTCCCCACTCCTCTTTTTAGTTTAAGCTGCTAGGAATTGAATAAAGTATTTAACACTCTTAAAGTGTCAACTAATCCCTTTAGGAGATACATACTATCCTCAGTAAGTTTTTCTGTATAGCAAACCACCTCAAAACATTAAACAACAAGCATTTATAATTTCTAATAATTATTTAGGTTGACTATGTATGTTTTCTGATCTGGGCCAACTTTGATGGTGCTAGATAATCTAAGAAGGCTTCACTCACCTTTTGGAAGCTGTTAAGCTTGTTGATCGAGGCTCATTTAGGATGGCTTGTCTCTGCTCTACATGCTCTTTTATCTTCCAACAGGTTCTACTGTAGGCTTCTTCACCTGGCTCTTTCAGCATTCAGTCAGTGATAAGAAAACAAATACCAATATGCTTATATCCCAGTGGCCAAAAGAAGTAACAGAGCCAAGCTGAGACTCAAGAGATGGAGAAAAAGATTTCATATATTGATAGGAGTAAGAAAGTTACATTCCAATAGGATGTAAATACAGGAATGTAAGGAATTTGTGATTATTTTATTTGATAATATACCATAGCTTCACATGTCATAATTCATAATAATTCACTAGATTTTCTTTCTTATTGTATGAACCTTTATTTTGGGGGCTTCTAAAAGTAAAAGCAAGCCTCATGAACAGTAAAAGATAGTATTTGTAATAGATAGAATGGATAAAATTTGAAAAAATAAGATGATGGGGAGTGGAATCCCAGCCTACCAAATTTCTATGATATACTTACAATCAAGTACAGTATATACATGAAGCTTATAACTTGCATTTTAATAGAAAATAACAACAGTGTGTTTATAAAGCTGTTTATGATTTGTAGCATGTTTTCACATCTATCATCTCATTTTAGATAGAAAAATCTTATAAAAATACAGGAAAAAGCAATGGGAAAATCAATTGATGACTGATTAAGAAAGCATGTGCCTGCCCACTCTCTATGGTAATATTTTGGTGCACTATGAGTCATTTTGATATAAGAAACTAATCAATCATAGATTATAAAATATGCACCCAAAATCTTATTAGAGTGGGAAGACATTCACATGTTATCAATAGTTAAATGCAAGGCTCAGATTTACCAACTGATAACTAACTCTGATGAGAATTGTAAGCTATATTTTTACTAGTGTTTCTTACTAAAAATATAGTTATATGATGCAGTTCTAAAGACCCTATATGCAATTCTAAGTGTGAATCAAAGCTTTACCCAAAGAAAAGTTGAAAAATCACATTTTATGTTCTTTTTCAGTATTGAAAAATAATTCTAATATTGTCCCATAAGATAAAGGCTGAGAGTTAAAATGTTGTCTTAAGCTATAGATTATATGAATAATTAGCACTCCATTTGAGTTTTACCACTGGGTTGTAGAGTGAAGAACAAAACTAGAATGCATGCATAACTATAAGATGTTAGAAACACTTGCCTTATGCTGTGGTCTGCTTAATAGTATCACAGACCTCTCTTCAAATTTCTTTTAATTCTAGGAAGAAAAATTAGAGATGAACCTAATTTTAAGACACTGATGGGCTGCTATAGCCTGAATCAGCAGTGTACAATGCAGACAGTAAAAATTCTAGGTTATCTTACTCTTGCTCAGGGCACAAAAGCTATGAGGACTTCTCACATGGATAGCTCCCTTTCAATCACTTTATTATTGTAGTAATAATATCATTTTTCTTTCTTTATTTTATTATATATTTAATTTATTGGGGTTATATTGGTTAATTAAATAGGTTTCAAGCATACAATTATATAATACATCATCTGTATATGCATATTGTATTGTGTGTTCGCCACCCATAAGTCTAGCCTCCTTCCATCACCCTTTATCCCCCTTTGCTCTCTTCCACCTGCCCCACCCTCCTTTCCTCTGGTAATCACCAAGCTGTTGTCTGTGCTGATGAGGGTTTTTTTTTTCTTAATCCCTTCACCTGTATCACCCAACTGCCCCCAACACACACACAGCTGTCAGTCTGTTCTCTCTATCTATGAATCTGTTTCTATTATTTTGTTTATTTTGTTGATTAGACTCCACAAATAAGTGAAATTATGTGGTATTTGTGTTTCTCTGACTGACTTATTTCACTTAGCATAATATCCTCTGGGTCCATCTATGTTTTCGTGAAAGGTAAGATTTCCTTCTTTTTTATGGCCAATTAGTATTCCATGGTGTAAATGTACCACAGCTCTTTTGTCCACTTATCTACTGATGGGCACTTGGGCTGCTTCCAAATCTTGGCTATTTCAAACAATTCTGCAATGAACATAGGGGAGCATATATTCTTTCAAATCAACGTTTGGGTTTCTTCAGAAATATTCCCAGAAGTGGAATTGCTAGGTCATAAGGCAGTTCCATTGTTAATTTTTTGAGAAAACCCCACAGTGTTTTCCACAGTGGCTGCACCAATCTATATTCCCACCAACAGTGCACAATGGTTCCTTTTTCTCCACATCTTCTCCAGTGCTTGCTATGTGTTGATTTGTTGATGGCAACTCTTCTGAGAAGTGTGAGGTGATATCTCATTGTGGTTTTAATTTGTATTTCTCTGATGATTAGTGACCTTGAGCATCTCTTCATATTTCTATTGGCCATCTGTATGTTTTCTTTGCAGAAGTGTCTGTTTAGATTCTTTGCCCATTTTTAAATTGGATTGTTTGGTTTAATGGTGTTAAGTTTTTTGAGTTCTTTATAAATTTTGTATATTAATCCCTTATCAGATGTATCATTGATAAATATGCTCTCCAATTCAGTGGGTTGTTCTTTCATTTTGTTGATGATTTCCTTTGTTGTGCCAAAACTTTTTAGTTTGATATAGTCCCATTTGTTTATTTTTTCAAAGGCTATATCACAAAAAACATTGCTATGAGAAATGTCTGAGATTTTATTGCCTATGTTTTCTAAGGTTTTTATGGTTTTGAGACTTAAATTTAAGTCTTTAATCCATTTTGAGTTTATTCTTATGTAGGGTGTGAGGAGGTGATCTAGTTTCAAGCACTTTATATTCATTCAAAGGCTTCTTGTTGTGGCTAGATGAACTCATAATAACAGAAAGGGGATTTACTTTGTCTTTGGAAAGGAGTCATGAAAACAGTGAGGCTCTTTGAATGCAACCATTTCCATCATTTCCTGTTACTAACCTCTCTCCTTGCTTCATGTAGACCTGAGTCTCCTGTTCTTCACTTGATCCCTTCTATAAATGATCCTAAAACCTCATATTCAATCCTGGCTTTTCTGTCTCTGATTTTGCAAACTGCTTTTCAAGCCTGATGGTTGTCACTTCAGCTACCAGAGCCCAGTCTCATTTTATTTTTTTGCACAACACTTGGTCTATGTGTAACTCTTTTCTTCCTTCTTGCTAACTTTTCTTTAGTCACCCTTCTTGTGTCCAGCTAACATTTTTATCTTTCCTTGATAAATTGATGGAAACTTTCCAATGTATATGACCCTATATAATCACATTTATGAGAAATATCTTAAGGAATTGGTTACAAGCCACAAATACCATAAAACAAAATGGACACCCAAAAACCACATAGGCCCACATCCGTGCCTATGACACAGGCAAATGTGAAAGAAGAGAAAGAACAAAAAGTAATGATAACTTGTATGTGTCAGTCAGCTTGCCTGGGCCAAAAGATGCCCAGGTTGCTGATAAAACACTATATCTGGCTGTTTGTGAGGGTGTTTCTGAAAGAGATAAGCATTTGAATTGGCAGGCTGAGTAAAAAAAAAATTAAAAAATCACTACTCAGTTGCAGTTTGTATGTTATACACTAGTAAAAATATAGCCTTCAATTCTTCTGGTCAGAGATAATTATCAATTGGTTAATCTGATACTTGTATTTAACCATTGATAACATACCACAGTCCTCCCATTCTAACAAGATTTTGATATATATTTCCTACTCTATGATTCATTTGTTTATTATGCCCAAAACTTTACTATCTCTTCACCAATGAGAATGCATATCATCTACTCCCTTGAGGTCCCAAATAGAACAAAAAGGTGGAGGAAGGGCAAATTTATTTACCTTTTTCTTAATCCAGGACACTTATTTTCTCTTGTCCTTGGACATCAACACTCCTGGTTCTCAAACCTTTGGATTCTGACTGAGACCTACTCTATCACCCTCCCTTGCCCCTTATTTTCAGCTCTTTGTACTAGGACTGCGACTTATACCTTTGGCTTCCCTGGTTCTCTGTCCTTAGGAGAAAATTATACCCTCTGCTTTCCTTGTTCCCCAGCTTGTAGAAAACAGATCATGGGACTTAAGAGCTTCCATAATAGCATGAGCCAATTCCTATAATAAATAAATCAAATCTCTCTATATATATATTTATGTATGTGTAGCTCCTACTGGTGCTGCTTATCTGGAGAACCCTGACCAATGCACCAAACTTTACAGAATGTTTGGGTTGGATAAAGTAATATGTCTGGCCCTCTGTGTACATAATCTTAGTTAGTGCTTACAACAAACCAATGAGTTAATTATTATTATTTCTATTTCAAATATAAGAAAGCAAATTTAATAAAGTTAAATATTCTTGCCCAGGACTGTATAATTAGTAATTAGCATGTCTTAATTTGAACTCAGATTTTCCTGACTTTATGGCTACATATTTATTTTATAAGAACACCCAGACTTATTACATCTTTCTGGAGACTCACTGAAGGATTATTTGTGCAGGAATGTAGTAATAACAAAAGGGGTTGAAAAAGAAATAGATGAACTCCAAAGGGTATCAGACCATCTAACATGAAATTCATGGAAGGTCAGATGTCAACATTTATCATAAAATATAACACCTTTTCTAAGGATATTTGACTTGGGTTTCTAAAAATCCTAGAGTTCCATATTATAATCACAGCCAATTATTTAAAAATGCTTATTAAAATAAGCTACTCTATAATAAGATAAGTAAAATAGAACTTTGGTGAATTACAAAAATTTAAATATTACAGAGAAAGTAGCCTTGCTCTGTGAAGTAGACTGTGAATATTTTGGGTAGGTACTTTCACTTGATCTGAAATATATAGTTGAGTAGACCAAACCGTTAACATCAAAGTCAACAATTTGAAGTCCTCTCAAAAGAAAAGAGTTCCCACTACAGACAACTGAAGATTAGATAGGTACTTTCTTTGATTTTTGTTTTGTTTTTGTTTTACTTTTTACACATAAAGGCTGAAATGTACTTAACTAATGTATTTGTCACCTAAGGAAAAAGCCAGAGTTGAACTTACACCTATAACTAGGAAACAGCTATTAAACAGTAGTTATGATCCCTGTTTTATTGTCAAATGCAATCATTTGTTTCAATAATTTCTTCTTAGTTATTATAGTCAGTTATTATTTCTCTCAGTAAGAGTTCTTATATTTCCAAAGTATAAAATGATAGATGTTGGCTAATAGTATATTTTATGAAAAAAATGATCCAAAGTAGACAATATTTTAATAAAGTTGCATTTATCCACAAGGTAAATATCTTATTTCAGTTTATAAGTGATTATTATTTGCTATGAATTTGCAAATTTTTATTCTAATAAATAAGTGTACAAATAGCTATTAGCAAATGATTAGCACTTGAAAGGTTGACATTGAGCTTACAATGGCTCAGTAGGCTTTATGTATACCACCCCCAAGTCTGAGAAGGAAAGGTACTGAAAAAATTAATCACAAAGTACCAAGGCAAAGAAATGTTAAGACCTATCTATATTATAATAAATTAGTCTATTTTGAGGTACTTTGGTGTATGTTAATTGCTTTATTTTATTATTATTATTATTATTATTATTATTTTTATTCTCACCTGAGGATATTTTTCCCATTGCTTTTCAGAGAGAGTGGAAGGGAGAGAGAGGGGGAGAGAAACATTGATGTGAGAGAGACACATAGATTGGTTGCACCAGGGCCGGAGATGGAGCTTGCAGCTGAGGTATGTGCCCTCGGCTGGAATCAAACCCAGGATCTTTCATTCAGCAGGCTGTGACTCTAGCCACTGAGCCACATTGGCTGGGGCTATATTCATTGCTTTACTCAGAACATATTAAACATAAAGTTCACAAGAAATGGAGACTGGAAGAAAGTAGCTACCATTTCTGATGATCTCATATAGGTATATATTTTGAATGAACTAAAAAGAATTTGTAATAACAAGTTATCAGGGTTTTGAATCAAGTCCTTTAAAAAGGTTATATGTCTCCTTAGACAAAGCATATCTCCCAATGTACAACTTGGAAATGAAATACATCTTGCAAGTAGATACGTAATGTTTATAAAAATCCTCTTGATGTGTTTAATGTGTGTGAATGTAGTTGAGTTCCAAGGGTACAATAAAGGAACCCTGCTAATTCTGAATAAGAACTTTTCTTCAGTGGAGGCAGTAATGTATTCTGTAATCCTCTTTAGGGCAGAAAACTCCATATCTGACTTTAATAGATTGTGGAACTCTCGGAGGGGAATCCACCTGATACAATGTCATTTTAGGGAAGCTGTGCTTTAATCTAAGTTATAAAATAAATTACAGTGTATTCAAAAGTAAAAATAAAACTCATTTTAACAACTGCCCTTGAATAACTAGAAATTTATTCACAACAAAATCCCTATGAAAATAGCAATGTAAACTCTGATTTCATAAAAAGCACACAGGTCTATCCTACATTAAAAACATTCTTGTTCCACTGACAATTCAAATAGCAATACATACTTAACTTGCTCCTAAGTTAGAGAATTACCAATGTCATTGTAAAGGCATACATTCATTATTTGCTACAAATGCTGCCAACTTTAAAATATATGCTTAAAAATAGATAGCTCAAGCCAAACGATAATCTTACCATGAATTATAGTTGACTGTAAAATGCATTCTGGCCCAGCTGGCATGGCTCAGTGGTTGAGTATCAACCTAGGATCCAGGCGATCGGGGTTCAATTCCCGGTCAGGGCACATGCCCGGGTTGCGGGCTCGATCAATGACTCTCTCATCATTGATGTTTCAATCTCTGTCTCTCCCTCTCCTTTCCTCTCTCTGAAATCAATAAAGATATATTTAATAAATAAATAAATAAATAAATAAATAAATAAATAAATAAATAAATAAAATGCATTCTGTGTTTATATTTGTAGCATATTTCTTTTAAAAATATATTTTACTCAGACAACTTCATTTAGAATCTAGGTTCTACTCCTAACTTTGTCAATAAGAAGCAGGTAAACAAGGGACTTATGAGGAAGGGTGGACAGATAGTCCCAAGTGAAAATATTGCCTATAGAACAGAATGACCAATATCCAAATTGTAATCACCTGTTATAAGAATTATGATCAATAATTTTTATCAAATTGACTTCTTATCCCAACGCAAAAATACAGTGTGCTCAAAGGTAATTTATTTTACCCTTGTTCTCAAAATATAGAGAGAAATAGAGCCAATAAAGTCTCATCAAAATGAGAAATTAAAGACCAAATATTTTTTACTCTAAATCTGAATCTCTTTTTTCTGCCCAAATTAAGAAGTAGTTGACAGTGATGAACTTTGTCTAAGCCCAAAGTTCCAGAAAAACAGCAAAGGTTGTTAAGAAATTTCCCCTATCTCCACATACGTTTTTGCGTTCCACGAGACAGCTAATGAAAATAGGCCACTCTGCTCTTGCATATCCTAAAATAAAATAAGCCCTGGCTCTTAGAAGTAGAGATTCTTTGTCCACCCTTCCTAATTTTTTATTTATCTATCTATGTAAAACTCTAGCTTTTCCCTCTCTTCTTTGACATGCTCCTCATGAAAGGGTGCTAATTCTATTGCAATAGCCTGAATAGAAACATCTTCGTAGTTATTGACAGTGTTTTGATTTCCAAAGAATCAATCAAGAGCTGACACTGAGTTTGTACCCTGTTAACAGCAGGTGTACCCTGAGTCATCTCCACTAGATCTGTTACCACTCGTTCAACACTTTGAAAGTTGGATCTACCATCAGGTGTCTAATAAGTTCTCTCCTGAGTTCCTCTTTGCTCTTTCTAACTTTCTAATGGTCACTAGACTAATAAGAATATCAATATCACAAAATCAGTTCCATAAACAATAAAATGCAAGAAACATAAGCAAGTCCCCAGGCACTAGAATAGTTTACATCCTAAGTACCAACTCCCTTAACAAATTTTTAGAAACATTGTTTTTTGAATTGAATATGTGTCTCAATCTATATTTACATGGTTCCAAAGTAACTCTAGAGATCCAGGATTCCAGGCTAGAAATAGACTAGAAAAGTTAATGAAGTCAATAGTTTTTGATGGAGGTAGAAAAATAAAGGCTGATAGAGGTTCAGTGAGATTCAAGTCCTCACAACTTTGCTTAGGCATCCATCCAGCAACTCTTCCCTGGAATCTCTCCTTATTACTATATTTAATGACCAGTAACAGTTTTCCCATAAATTTTTATTTTAGCCATCTTTTTAGGATAATAAAAGTTTTAATTATTTTTTATTTGATTTGATTTTGAGGGAAACCATTTCCAAATTTCATCTGGAATAACAATACCTCAGTAAAGTTTTATTATTTATCTATAAATTTATTTAGCTACCTGGTCATACCCATTAAATTTAACTTTAGGAATATGAGACCCATGTTTCTTTTGACATTTTAGAGTTAAAGCTGGTTTTACGTTAACTAAAATCTGCAGGAATGGGAAAAGAGGGTAAGCTTTAAAGCACTTCTCAAATAAGAAGAAAAAAATACTGAAATCAAGAAAATCTGTCACATTTTCTTTGCCCTTTAACCTTGCTATATTAATGTACATAAAAAATCTCTGGGGGTAGTTAGGACCTGTTTAAAACAAGAGGGAAATGATCCGTTATAAATGATTTCAAGAAAGATGGTCCAGTCTTTTGTGTGTCAATAATACCCCAATAATGTGGTTGAAAAACAAAAACTTCAACATGAAAATATTTGTCCAAATAGTCCATGGATAGGTTTCTGGGAGAAATCATTTCTTTATTCAGCAGCTACTTAATGGGTACATTTTATGTGCAAGGTCCTCTTCTATGTTTTAGAATATGTTAAATGAATTACATTACTATTGCTGGGAAACAGTATCAAACCAACTAAAAAAATTCTGCCACATGTGTTAGGTAGCTCAAAATTAGTCTGTCTCTAATCCATAATAAGAGTGTTTGCATGTATGGATAGGTTTCACATTTAAGATTAATAACCATAATTTTACAGTCATGCATATTGCATATACATGACTGTTAGCAGAGATAGACATGAATATAAATGCAGACATGTGCATATATAATGAACAGGTTCAGCAACAGTCATGACTACTACTAAACTGAGAAATTTGCCAAAATAGCCTATAAATTGCAATCCAAGGCAAGTCAAAAGCTTATTCCTCTTTTTTAAAATGTGTAGATTTTAAATTAAGAAGTAAATAACAATGAGTAAAATTGGTAATTGTTTCCTATTCATTTCTTCTGATTTATTTTGAATTGAACATCAGTCATTTAGTTCCCCAAAGTTACAAATTAACCACTTTAGTTTCCAGTCAACAGATTTATCTTCAGCATTTACTATATCCTAGAAATTTGATTACTGAACACTATCACTGGCATATTAATTAGGAGAACATACAGAGAAATAATTGTATCTTCCCTGCTCCAAAATTATATCTTGTTCTAGTAATCACAGAGTTATGAAGAAGTCATTCCGGTTGTAATTATTCTACTCAAATATTAATATTCTTGTGTCTTTGTGAAAATTACTTAATTTGTTTTCCTCAAGAATAAATGAAAAACGGAGTAAAAAAAAAACAAAAAAAACCCAGAAAATAAAACCCTTCACTAATAGATAGAATAACGATATAGACTGTAAACTTTAGGTATTCCAATGACAGTTCAATTTTTCTAAAATGGCCTCTGAGATCGTACGGAATTGCTTCCCAACTTTATTTTGTTTGTCTTTTTTCCCTCATCCTTAATGTACACACATTAGGTAATGAGTAAAATTACAAATGGACAAAAGAAATCCCTTTCAAACACTGTAAATCAAAATATTGAAGTGTCTACTTTTTTCTTGACTTTTGCTCAAGTTCACCTAGTGGCAGGGATGGGGAAAAGAAGCATTGGCCAGGATGAAAAGTCCAGCAAAGTCAAATAATATTACTGTAAAACAGATATGAAAGGAAATTGCTGGTCAAGGTTTGGTGAATACAGGGAGGAGCTAATAGAGTTTAGGTAGAAAGCAGAGCCCAACTCTAGATGGCCAGTCAGGTCTGGAAGATGCAAGCTACTACTAGGAATTCAATAGCAAAAACATATGAGAATAGATTTTCTTTTCAATTATGGAGGAACTCTTTATGTTTTCCTGTTTTTTCTGATGCATGCTGGTGACTGGGAGGTCTTTTAGACCCATAATTGTTGGGTATCAGAAAGACATAAGAAAACAAAGTGAGCATCCTGGGGACAGTGTTATACGGGCTTTTGCGAGACTAATTCACACAGAGACCAGATTGACTGTTTGGAGATTTATTAGCCGGCGACTGCGAGCCAGCTCCTGCCCAAAACAAAACTCGCAGCCCCGAAGAGTCTCCACAGGGAGAGTATAAAGGCAAAATCCACATTCCATTTGGCTGGGAGGGCAAGTGGGAGACCAGCGAAGGGGCAGACAGAAGCTAAATTAAGTGTTAATTAACCTTCCTAGTTAACTAGTCCCTGGAAGTTTAATGGGCAGAAATATTTTACAAAGTTTACAAAGAGCCAGGGGAGGGGAAGAGGTCATTGTTTCTACCAAAATTTGTTGCTCTTGCTTATCTCCAAAGTAGCGTTTGTAAGGGTTGAAAATAGGAATGCGAAGATGGGAGTGCTCTACTTCAACAGCATCATCACTACCACCACCATGATCATCATGTCACTACCACCATTTATTAACTTATGCCACGAACACTACTAAGTACTTCAGTATTTTCAATTATTCACTTATGAATGATTCAATTATTGCATGCTGTTTCATACTGTCATTGTTTAATTATTATATAATATTATCTTAATTCACTAGCTAAGAAAATAGGTTCAATAACTCATCATAGTTTATATACCTAATAAATGGCAGAACCAGGATGAGTTAAGATCTGAATTCAAAAGATCAGCTCTTTAACTTTGCTATACCACCCTCTCTTATTTGACATTTTTAGAAGTATGGTGAAGCAATATCTGTAGGCACATATATAATACCTATTCCTCCACTCGTTCAAAAGGTCAAGGTAATGGTACTATCTTTATAACAGTGGTCCTTAAAATAGAGATACAACCCAAGATTTCACACCTGTAAAGGTCCACCAAAGTGCACTGGGCTATGGAAGAAATTTTTTACATTTTGCAAAACCTCAAACAAGGTATAGTTTTATATAAATTAAAGTTACACAGATTAAAATGCCAAATTTTATTTTTAATTGCAGTTTGATTGACTACACATAATAATGCTGTTGGGCTCATGGTGATCAAAAATAGCAATGGGACTTTCTAAGACTTTATTGTGTCTTTATTTTTATATTTCTTTGATTAATAAAAATTGGAAGTAATCTTGCTTTAATCTTTTCATTTTTTTACGATATGAAGTATCTACCCTCCAACTTAACCAAGCTTATAGAGGAAAAATTCATAAGATGTGATCTCTAGAGAAATTATCAAAAGTACCTTGTTTTTAACTGACTCCTTTATCCATTTATTCTTTCCACAAAAATGTATCCAGTGACAACCATATGTTATGCACTGGTCTGGTCTCTGACAATAAATCAGCAAATGGGACAAAACACTACAATGTCAGGTAGCGGTAAGTGGTACCGGAAAGAATGAAGGACAAGTGATAGAGAGGAACAGAGTTTATGATTTGGATAGAATGGCTAGAGAAGAATTCTTTAAAGAGGGGGCATTCCAACAGAAAACCCCCAAAAGTGACAAGCAAGCCCTATAGATATCCTAGAGAAGAATGCTTCAGACATAGGGGTCGCAGCTACAAAGTCCCTGAGGTGGGAGTATTCCTGGAATATTTCCAGAATATAATAAGAAGCCAGTAAAGAATTGACCAATAAAACGAGGTGACAGGGGAGTGATGGTAAAGATACTCATATTAAGGATTATATCATGACGGAGACACAGTGAAATGCCAACCAAGAGGAATGACATGATCAGCTTTGCGTTTCAAAGAATCACTATGTCTTCTGGCTGAGCCCCAGGTGTGGACGCAGGAAGGTCCCTGCAAAGTTACAGCAGTAGTTCAATAAAGAGGTCACAGTGGGTGGATACATCCTGAAGAGGACAACTGCCATAGTGGTAAAAAGTGCGCAGATTTGTCAGGTATTTTACAGACATAGCCTACAGGGCTTCCTGATGGATGGAATATGCTATATGAGAGAAAGAGAAGTGAAAGATAATGCCACGATTTCTGACGGGAACAACTGGAAGACTGGAGGTACCTTTTACTGAGATGCAGGAGATGGAGGAGGGGCAGGTATTGAAAAATTTGGAGGCCACAAATTTATGATGTTGTTATTTTGACATGTCTCAAGAGTAAAGAACTCCTCAGAGAGATAAGTAATGTTATCAAGGAATAATACAAGGGAAGGATAGAAGTAGATGTAATAATATAATAATAATAATAGTAATAGTAATAAAATATTTGTTGACTACTTAAAGTGAGCAGGTTCCTATGCTAACTTATTTATATGCATGACATCGTAATGAAAATTAATAATGATCTAAATATACATAGGCCTTTGCTATTGATTCAGAGGTTGAACATGTATTATTATATTATTCGGTTTTCCTCACAATTTGCTGGAGTAGATAACATATTATTATTGTCCTTATTTTCCAAGTGACTCGATGAGACACAAGAATCAACAAGATGAATTCATTCATGAAAATGACAAATAATGGATCCTCTGATTTGTAAAGTAGGCCCTTCTCACTATACCATATTGCCCCATGTATATGGACAATTGGATTTTTTTTGTATCCAGGACATTCCTTATTTAATACCATGGGAAGGATCCTCTATGATCCTCAAGCTTTCATTGTTGTAATGACTACAAAAGACCCTTTGCTATGGGCTAGTTAGGTTGTCAGCTGTTCCAAGTTAAGGAGCTAATTTTCTACATTTCATATATCCCTCAGAGTATCTCACATTAGACTGGTGACATGAATGGTGTGCAAGAATTATGAATATGAATTTCAAAGAAAAGACAGGAGGAGGGGAGAGGGAGGAACAATAGAATACTGGGGAATATTATTATAATGTATACTAAACAATCACATAAAGTCATAAGAAAATGATCTACTGAACAAATACATTTGTATCCCTCACATTTTTATATCTATACATGAATCAAAAAAAGATTAAAGTCACATTTTTGGCAGATCTCCTACATCCTCACTTATGCTGAATGCAGAGTTCCCAATTGTTTTCCTCACAATTAGAGTTTTATTTAGTTTTCACCTTTTGTTCTGGCATAAAATAATTTTTTGAGGACAAGCTATCATATATGGAACTGTTGTTAATTTTCTAGGCAATATAAGAATGAAATCATAGTGATGATGGTGACAGTGGAGTGCCAACAATGAGTAAATAAAACTCTCCCTAGCGGCTTAAAAGAAATGTCATCTAGCATGAAAATGTATCCAGAAAAACATAAAAGAGCAGTCAGTGTGCTTCACTGCAAACAAACAAACAAACAATAAATAAATTCCAGTTAACTAATCAGAAAGAATATTTTTGCCGGAATACCTGAGAATTCAGTAAGTCGAAGATAAGCTGGTAAATCAGGCTCATAGTTCACGCAGGAACCAAGATAGTCTAAGATGCCATAAATGTAGGCCTGGGAAGAGTTTGGTTACAGGAAAAATGTTTTGGGTGCTGCCACCATCAGACTTCATTGTCAAATGGGTCTGCTAGAATCTCAACTTCAACACCACCTCCACCATTCGCAGCAGACTCTGGATACTAAGAACAGGGCAAATTCTAAAGTTTCCAAGAGTAGCATCCAATTGACCAAGACTGATTGATTTGCCTTCATCTGACCAAGACACTCCCCTCAGCTTGACTGAACTTTATACAGGTTCTTCCTGACAACAATTCCCTGACATATTATCCCTTTTCTTAGAGCATTTACTTTAGAAAGCTTGCAATTGTAAATTCTTTCAGTGCCCCTTTGAGATGTAGATCTCTCAGCCTTTGCCACTTTTACAGCTCAGAAATGTCTTTTTCGAGGACCTGAACACCATCCCTTTGAAATATAACCATCAAAGACCATAGTACTCCAAACTCCCAGTGTATGTGGGAAGGTATAAGTCTCATTTTGATGAGATAAGTGCCAATTAGCAAACAAAAAAGGTCTAATTTGCTAACTGGCCCACCTGTAACATTCTCCAGTACTTTTCCACTAGATCACCCAGGCATTTAAATTAGTGCCCACCTTTCATTTCAAGGGACTTGAGTTCAAAATCTCTATCCCCTCTATCAAGAGTCTTGAATAAAATATTCCTCAACTTTTTAACTTGTCTTGGGGAAATTTTTCTTTGATGCACCCCAGCTTCTATGAATTTGAGAGAATTTTACAATTTTTCATGGGTAGAGGCAGAATTTCACCTCTCACCAAGACTCAGGCTAAAAGAATTTCACCAAACACAAGAAGGAGGTGTTCATGCTGGATGGCCAAAATCAGACTAATGTAACTGCATAGGAATTGCATTTCTTTAATTTGACCTTTGTTCTTTTATTTCCTTCGATTCAAACTGGCTGCAAGCCACACCCTGACTCACCTCCCTCCTTCTCTCTTGCCTGTCCTCTCCCTTAATCATTAAGCCCTCAGGACAATGAGGTTCTGCTCAACAGCAAATAATCTTAGGAAACAAAGCCTCCAGTCTATTGACCACAAAGACAGAGTTTTAATCAAACTAAAGGTAACATCAAGGCCTCAGTTAAGTTTCAGCTTCAGACCCAGAAAAGTAGTGAAACCAGACAAAGCAATGGCCATGGGTGACATCAGGACCAGATGAAATGATCAACAACCTATACCCCAGCACTGACCAATCAGTAGAGACCAGGATCCCAATGCCCTTAGTTACTGTGATTAATAAATTTTCTCCTATATAACCCATCCCCTAGAAGCCACCTGGGAGCCAGGTCTCTGAGCACTAGCTCACTTGTGACTCTGGATGTGGGCCACTTCCTACTTTCCATAATCTCTTACTTTCTTTGCTGCAAACCTGTTCTTGTCTTATTGGGCTTTGATGCATGCAGGCAAATGGAACTATTTAGTCCAGTAACACTAATGTCCACAATTTCTCTACAATATCATGTCTACAGGAGTATTGTTTTTACTTGTACACACTGAATACTAATATACTTACTCATTAAAATGATCTTTAAGGCTGTTGCCCTGTTACATTGAATTTCTTGAAAGTGCTCATACAATAAGCAGTTTCCAGAACTATCTTGGCTAGACTGAGTTCATCTGTATATTTGGAAGTGGGAATAGGCTCCCATCACAATGATAACTAACATTTGCTGAGTGCTTACCAGATATTTAAACTTTTAAATGAACTGTTTGAAAGCTTAGAACTTTTTGTTGAGCTTAAGCATCAACCAGGACAAGAAAAATATATCAGTTACCACCACCTCACAGGTAATAAATTGATTCCATGCCTACACTGGTAACCAGCACTAGCAGTCTGCAGAAATAGTTCAAAAGTCTAAACTAAATTTAGAATATACATCAAACTAGTGTATAGATTTGAACTTGAGTCTGTCTAACTCCCAAATCCTTACTTTTGCTGCAGTAACACAAATTCTATTAAAAGCGTTAACAGCAGCTATAGGGATTGCAGTGTATTCCTTTCTTAGGGTCATCTTTTTTACTTTAAAGAAAGGAGCACATGTAATACTCCTTCCTGACTGAACGCTTTTGTTAGTCCTAATTCAGTGTAGTATGTAATTCAGATTTTAAAAAAGGCTTTCAATGAGAAACACTGCAAGCAATCTTTTCCTCAAGAAATATAGCTTTCCTTGACCTCACAACTCTACCCCACTTCTCTGCTCTTCTTTACAGCTAAACCCTTCAAAATAGTTATTTATACTCTATATCTCCTCCTTTCTCGACCATTCTCTTTTGAACCCACTCCAATTTGGATTTATTACCACTTCAACCAAAACTGTTCTTTACACTGTCAATTCTTAGTCATTTATATGAACTTTTGGTGATATTTGGTAAACTATTTTTGGGGGGTGGGACAATTTTTCTCTTGGTTCTCACCTTACCTCCCTGGCTTCCCCTTCTTTAGTTGTTTTGCTGGTTACTGTCTTGAATTCTGAATTAACTGAATGTGTTGGGTTTTAGTCTTTTGATACCTCTAACCTCTATTTATGTTACTTTCGGTTCATGGGAGATGTCAGCATACCCAAGGTCTTTAAACACTGTCTAAATTCTGATTACCCTCACATGTTTCCTTGTATCCCAGACCTCTCTTCTGAACTCTAGATTTATATATCCACTTGCCTACTCAGCATCTCTATTTCAGGAGGCAGCTGCAATTGGAAATAATAAAGAAGAGATGCTATTTTTAAAAAGACATAAAAATGTGTATCCTGTTGGCTTTAAAATGTATGCACAAATTAACTCTTGCAAGCTGCCAAAGATCAGGCCTACTGTCAACCAGAGCTGGTCTTAGTCCATCCTGTCTCACTATGTTAGACACAGTTAAATCCACTATGCTGAGAAGAGGTTATAAGTTAAAGTAGGGTGCTTTTACATCAATCCACTTGTTATAAGCCTCTAAGTGACTAATTTATGGGTTTTTTTTTCATGCTTTTAAGGAAGATATCTGAGAAGTATTTTATAGTGTTAAAATAATGACCTGTGAAATGCACCACTGGGATGTATTGTAGCAAAATATTTCAGTATAGAAATAAAGTTATCAATATAAGGAGTTGATGTTAAAATGATCTGTGACTAGATCAGATGTAAATTTGATTTATCTACTTCACTTATTTTCTTTTAGATTGCACAGCCAGGCAGCATTTGAAATAATCCCTAATACCATGCTTGTCTTTCATTTCTGATCCCTCAAGAAATATCAATAGTCAATTAATATATTGGTTCAAATAGGGTTTTTATCTTTATCAGAAACCACATATGAAGAGAAGTGACATTTAATATGTTGCATAATCATTCTAATGTACCTGTCTATTTCCATTCTTGTTATAATTTTTAAAATGTGGTTCATGTTTGAAAATATGAACAACTAATTATCCAGAAAACTATTAGAAAGTAGAAATAGTTGAAGATAGCATTTTTTTATTAATTATTGTTTGACATAAGTTAATAGGATTTATTAGATAACAAAACACCATGGAAAAGCATTATACCATCTTGACTTTATAAGTTAAAGGAATCTTACTAGTGGGTCACTTGACCCTCCCAGTTCTCAAAACCAGTCCAGTTACCTGGTCCCTAAATCCCTCCTGTGCTAGATTTAGGATTCTGGACTCTGACCTTTGGACTAAGCACTACCCCAGAACATGGAACCTACTTGTTAGGAAAAATTCAAGAACCTTCAATTCAATGCAGAGGGGATTTGGAATGAATGTCATTTTCTGATAATCCTAAGGGAACGGGTGTATCAGATCCAAAGTCAAAACATTTTTCTTCCACATCCCTGTGACTAAGGCGCTACATTTGACTTCATTTCGGGTAGCTGGTCTTCTATTTTGTTCCCTTACGCTTGAGTCAGGTCTTAAAGTGTTTGCTAGCCTCAACTTTCTAATACTAGAGCTCTTCCATGTTCCTTCCAGTTCCCCTCTTTTCACTATGAAATTGAGCCCTAAACTTCAATTGAGGCCCAAACTTACTGATCTGCAACAAATTTCCTAGATCCTAACTGCTTTTTTGCCCACGTAACTGGGTTCCAATAAATTTATCTGATTAAAAACAGTGACCATTGCCCCGGCTGGTGTTCTCAGTGGTTAGAGCATGGGCCCATGCACCAAAGGGTCGCTGTTTCAAAGGATTGCGGGTTTGATTCCTGGTCAATGGCACATACCCGGGCTGCAGGTTTGATTCAAGCCTCCATTGGGAGTGTGTGGGAGACAGCCAATCCATATGTCCCAGACTAATCAATGTTTCTCTCTCTCCCTCTTTCTCTTCCCCTGCCTTCCACTCTTTCTAAAAATCAATGAAAAAAATATTCTCAGGTGAGAATTTAAAAAAAAAGTAGTGACTATTTAGAGAATAACCGCTGGAATTTTGTATGGTTGAGCCAAACTGATCCTGTGCTCCAAGAATCTTTATAAAAGAGATTCAGTATTGGATCAGAGTTCTTTAAAGACATTGTGCTCACCTTGCACAATAAGTGAAAGTGCCATAAAATGATAAATAGACTATGAACATAAGAATCCAAACTTAGATGTCATGACAGGTATTTCAGAGGCCTTCTGGGAGGTGTTACTCAGAGAGTTGTTTCTATGCTTGTTTATTGAACAATGCCAGGCCATGATGCAGCTGAATATTTTTAAATACCTCTGCCATAGAGAGTCCAAGTTTTCAGGTAACAACCCTCCTAGAATCTATAACATTTTTTCCTACACACACACACACGAGTCATTTAAAGGTTTTTATATTGGGTCCACAAAGAAAGAGTTAATTGAGTTTCTTTGCGCCATTTATCTTAATATCTTGTCTTAAGAATCCATGGTGAAAATTCACTGTAAGAAATGAACTTTGTATAAAGGTGTGGATGCAGATAATAATGGTTACACCCTCCCTAAAATGGAATTTTTCATTTGAGCATTTTTATCATTAAAATTTTACCTACAAATGAAAGAGATTGAAGGTTCTTTACTAGGGACAATTTGCTATCAAATCTACCTTCATTGGCATGGTTACATTGCCTAACAGATGCCAACTAGCTATAATTGGTACTCACTGACCCAAATATTTTTAAAATAATTATATGTACAAATCTAATTTCCTGCTTAAAAACCTCTTTCTCATACTTTTTTTTTTAATTTTGAAATTTCTCTATGACCTACTGAGTCACCCTATCCACCATGACCTTTCACATCTCCCTCGCCCTGATTTTCCCATATCTAATCATGTTTTCTCCATCATACCATTCAGGTGAAGTCCTCTCCAAATAATTTTAGAAATTTGTCAACATTTGACCTCCAAGGTGCCAGGGATGTGCTGGCTCCCAGAAATACCTGGCCACCACCAGTGGATATAATTCATGAGAAACAACCTGAGAATAAAATAAGAAAACTTGAATGAATAGATTATTGTTACAGAGCTGACCACACACAAAAGTGAGCCAATGATCTTGAGGTGACCTATATTTTAGAACATGGAGAAACAGGAAAGTGAAATGACCTTGAGGAATAAGTAAATGGGGAGCCAGCACAATGCACTAGAGTTGACTGAGCTCAAGCTCTGAGAAGAGCCGGAAAGAGCCACAGGTGAGAAGCCACAGGTGAAAAGGTGAGAATCTCTCCTCTTTACATGCTATCTTGTAGTGTGTCTACTGTGCATGGATAAAGTCATGAGTAAAAACTCAAAACTTAGAATTTGCTAACACTAAAAGCCATAATTTTCCCATTATCTTGTTAATCCAGATGAATAATATCAAGATTTCTTCCCCATCATCTTAGGAAATGCTCCTAAGCTCCATCTTTATATATCTTCCACTCAAAACACTGCTTCAAACTCACAGTGTCATGTTTAAGTAGTTAAAATAGGTATAAAGAGATAAAATTATGGATCGTCTAAGTCTGTTAGACAGCAGTAGAAAAATTATTAAACCTCCATAGAAGTTATCCTCTAAGGTGATAATTGACTAACTTCTAATCAGTGAATTTGACCTCAGTACCTCTTTTCTCTGATCATAGTTCTTGTTGACCTCTAAATGTCACCATATATTTCCCTCTTACCGACCCAGACTAAGAGGTGTCAGTCTTCTTGACCTCCATTCAGCTCTGCTACAGTCTAATAATTGAGCTCAGAATTCTTTTTTATATTAATTTTGAATTTTCCTCAAACTGTGATTAATCTTATGATAGTTTTTAAGTATAAAATTAGATCTATGCCCAGTCAGAATAATGAGCGTGAATGTTTTTAGTGACTTCAGACCAAAGGATTAGTAATAAATATTTTAATAGCATGAAGTGTTTCACTTCTGACCAATATGTCACAGCTAACATAAGAAGTCTTTAACACGGTTGCCACTTTAATAGATGTAGGTATAGAGTAAATAAAACTATGTAACGCTTCTATAGCTTAATTTTCTGCTATAGTTAATTAGTTTAATATTAATATGAGATTTAAAAAAAAAAACACTGCCACACAAATTTTCCTTTTCTTTTTTTTTTTCCTTTTTTTAAAATATATTTTTATTGATTTTAGGGAGAGGAAAGGAGAGGGAGAGAGAGAAACATCAATGATGAGAGAGTCATTGATCGGCTGCCTCCTGCATGCCCCTACTGGGGATCGAGCCCGCAACCTGGGCATGTGCCCTGACCGGGAATCCAACCCAAATCGCCTGGATCCCAGGACAACGCTCAACTGCTGAGCCATGCCCAGCTAAGCCAACTTTTATTTTTCACATATGAGATTTCTGTTGAAGAGATATTTGAAAAGACAGTTATGTTTTAGTCAAAAAGCCACACTTTGCTTAAATGTTTTACTGTTTTATTCAAAAAGTTATGATGTTGACATTTGGCCATTTTTATTATATCTTAGTCTTTATCATAGTGTATTTTTATTAAAAAATAGCATTTACTGATTTTGAAATATTTTGTTTTCCCACAATATTACAGACACTTTTAGAGAGTATGAGAGCCACTGTGTATTGATTCAAAGAAACCCAAAACACTAAATCAAAAAGACATGCATCCACATGTTCATTCCAACATTATTTACCATAGCCAAGATATGAAAGCAACCTAATTATCCATCAGTAGATAAATAGATAAAGAATAAATGGTGCATATATATAATGGAATATGACTCGGCCATAAAAAAGAATGAAAGCTTGCCATCGGAAACCATGTGGATGGACCTAGTGGGCACTGTGCTGAGTGAAATAAGTCGGACAGTAAAAGGCAAATGCCAGATGATGTCACATATATGTGGAATCTAAAAATAAACAAACAGAACAGAAGCAGACTCATAGATACAAAGAACATTTTGTTGGTTGCCAGAAGATGGGACCTGGGGGTGGGGGGGTGGAGGTGAAAAAGGTGAAGGGATTAAGAAGTACAAATTGGTAGCTATAGAATCGTCATAGGGATGTAAAATACAGCATAGGGAATATAGTCAATAATATTGTAATAACTATGTATGGTGTCAGATGGGTACTAAATTTATTAGGGTGATCACTTCTTACAGTCTATAAATGTCTAATCAGTGGGTTGTACACCTGAAACTAATAATATGTACATTAGCTGTAATTAAAAAATAACAAATATTTAAAAAAATAATCTTCTAGATAATAAAAATAAATAAATAAAATTTATCAGAAAAAAAGAAAAAAGACAGTATGAGAGCCACTAGTAAACTCTTCTAACTATCCAGGATATTTTGGACCAGTGAAGTCAATCAACATGTATCTATTTAGGAGTCATTACCATTGTGAAATCTAGTGCTAAATATTTCTGTACTGCTTGTTTATTTGATCAACTTATTGTACCTTTTTCTTGTAGCCACCTGGAAGAATTTCTCAGTGTAGGAATTTTCTATCAATATCCATTGAAAGGGTCACATCTGCAGGCTTTATGTTTGTTATTTCACAGGAGTGTCAACAGCGCCCCGAGGACCAGCGAGTGATGAAGCCCACTGTGTGTAGTTATGAGTCCTTCAGTCTCCATCCTGCCAAGACTGTTGAGTTGTTTTGCATTCTTATTGTCCTCCTGGTATTCTTGGCTTTTTTTCAGTTGATTCCTCTGTGGATGTTTTTAAAAGAGTTTGACATACAAGTAAATGTTTTATATTTCATTCCACATAGAGTTCATCTCATTTTTAGCTATTCTTTTATATTTTAAGTTTTATTTTATTTATTTTTTATGTTAACACTCATCCAAGGATATTTTTCTCATTGATTTTTAGAGAGAGTGGAAGAGAGAAGGGGAGGGAGGGAAAGAGAGAGAGGGGAGAGAGAGAAACATCAGTGTGAAAGAGGCACATGGATTGGTTGCCTCCTGCATGCTGGGGCTGGGGATAGAACCTGCAACCCAGGTGGGTGCCCTTGACTAGAAGTGAACCTGTGACCCTTTGGTAGGTGGGCCGACACTCTAACCATTGAGCCATACTGGCCCAGGCTTTAAGTTTTATTTTAATGATATATATTCCCAGAACTAGAACTAGGTCAACAATTTGAGATTTTTTTTAATAGAAGATTTTTAATGTTTATTATTATTGTTTGTACTTTTACTTATTTCTAAGAATAAAGTACTATTTTAAACACTCTTTTTATAAAATGTAAAGATTAACTTCGTTGTTTGTGAATCTTTTGCATTAGGTAACCTCACCTCTATGGAGATAAAAGTCATAATAACAGTAGCAAAGATTTTTGTTCATTTCATTCCATTCCTACCTGGAATTGAAAATTATTGACTCTACAATAAATTTTCCACAATGTCCTAGATTTCTCAAGTGAATTACTTCACGTTGATTTATGAAGAGATCCTTTTGGCTACCACGTATCATCCGAAACAAAGAATCCAGAACACTGCTGGACCTAACACCTGATATTCCATAATCTGATACCAGTTTAGATTCAGCTTAAGTTTTCAAGTTGAGGTTACTTGGATATAATAAGCAAATGAAACAATCTGTGTCTTTTTCCAAAGAGAGTAGGGTAATTTCACATCCATTTACAGTATTATTTTTAACACTACGTCTATTAGACTGGTGAGAAAAATATTGTCACAAGGAGGCAATCCAATATATATCTTAAGGTCCAGTCTCCAAAAGATAAATATTTAATTAAACACTTCCACTGATTTGACTGTGACGATTCTCATTGATGCAAACATCAAGCTGTATTGTGAGTGATAGTTTCTTCTTCATTTAAGAGAATTAAATATACATTTTACCCCCAATGACTAGTGAGCCAAAGTAAAAGCCAGTCAAAATCAGCATGCCATTCAGAACCAAGGCATGTGAGCAGAATCATCTTAAATTGGGCATAACATTATGAGATTTTAGGAATATTAGATACTGCTAAAACATCCTTTTGGAATAAGTGTAGACACCAAAGACAAAAATGTATATTTTTGTGATTCTTTTATTTTTAAAATCTTAATTTTCAGCTCAGTTTATTTCTTCACATTACCTAAGACCTAATTTCCTTAGGAAGCAGATATTCATTAGGGTACCAAATAATATTCCTTAATGAGCACTTGAAATTTTTGTTTTTAAATACAATATGTGTAAGTAAATGTTCAACCTTTCAAGAAAAATCTAAATCCTCTTTTAAAAAGTTTAGGCTCTCATTTTTAAGTGTAGAGAAATTTTTGATTCATATCAAGAGTAAAATAAATGGATTCTATTCTTGTGTGTAGTGGCCTTCACTTCCTTAAAACAGTCTGATATTGTGCTGACAGTGCAGAAATATTGGTCATTGCTCTCCTGCAAACCTTCCTCAGTAAAAAAAATATCAGATTTGTCCTGAAGGCTGGGCTTTTAGTTGAAACTAAGTGACCTATAATTATTGATGTCCGGTTTTTATGGAAGTTTAGGCTGTATGGAAGCACTGATTATCTAGCTATCAATTTATAGACTCTTGAATTGAAAGAGATACCCTATTTCCTTTAATATATGATAAACCTGAGATCCTAAAACAAGGTACTTCTGTTAGGACATTGACAGGGCAATGAAGCGAAGAAGCGCATTTCAGTTCTTTCTCCGCTAAATTCTGTCAGATTTTGGTAAGTTATATTACATCCATGAGCTTCAGTTTTCCTTCCCTTATAAAATGATGAAAAATGAAGGAAAATTGAGGCTAACAAATATTAAATAGGCTCTTAGAGACGTTTTAATATAATTTAAATCTTAAATAAACAACTCTCTCCGCAATAAACTGTAAAGCCCAATTGCTGATATCTGTGTTTCAAGCATGGACATCATGAAAACTGAGTGATGAATTATTTTCTTTCTAGATTTTCAGAGCTAAATATCCAACTATACTCAGCATCTCCATGCAGATGCCCTGAAAAATCTTCAACCACATTGTAAACCAAAAAGAACATATAGGTTTCCCTTTGAAAAGACAACGCAGCTCCCATCCCTGAAACCCAAATTTCAATAAAAGATATTACTAGCTCTCAGTCTCTCAAGCCAGAAACTACAGCAAAGTGATATTGGGTTGACCTCTTGAATATCTTTAAAGCTGACACAATTTTTATCTTCACAGCCATTATCCTAGTCTATATCAACTGCACTTCTTATCTGAATTATTATCTTAACAACTAAGAGGTCTTTATATCCCCAATTTCGCCCACTTTAACCTATTCTATAAAATATAGCCTGTCTGAGCTTTCAAAAATACAATTTTGATTATTTCACTGGCCTGCTTGAAATGATAAAATAGGTTCACATTTCCCTTAGGTATTATTCAAACTCCTTAATACTCACATATTGTTTAAACTTGACAATTGTTCCCCCATCCCCAATTCTTATTTGAAACCCTAACCCCCAGTGTGACGGTATAAGGAGGTAAGGCCTTTAGCAGGTAATTAGACTTAGATGAGGTCATGAGGGCAGAGCTACCATGATGGGATTAGTACCTTTAGTCCTGTTTTCAAGAAAAAGTGACACCAAAGCTTCCTCTCTCTGACACAGAGAGAAAGTGGTAGTTGGTCTACCAGGAAGAAGCCTCTCACCAAGAACCAAATCTGTGGGCACCTTGATAGTAGAGTTCCTAGCCTCCAGAACTGTGAGAAATAAATGTCTATTTCTTAGGCCACTTAGTGCATGGTATATTGTCATGGCAGCCTGAGATGACTAGGACAATAAGTAGAGATGTGCTGTAACAAATACCTAAAAATGTGGATGTGGTTTTAGAACTAGATAATATGTAGAGGCTGGAAGAGTGCTGTCTTAGCATCCCCCCATCCCAACCCATGAATTTAGACACACAAAGGGACACTCCCACATCAAGTGGGAATGGTATGTAAGAGATCATGCTCAAGCTACTCCTGCAGGCACAAGTAAATTTCATGAATCAATGAAACAGATGTCATAGCACCTACCCTGCTATACTGCCTCTTCTGTCTCAGCTTCCATTTGTGGCCTCATGGGGAGTTCCTTATATCAGATGACTAAGGAAAAACATTTTGGACTCAGTTTTATAAAGGAAGCTACATAATATGCTGAAACTCTGCACAAGTACAGCACAACAGCTTCAGTCTCGGGTGACCTAGGAAGACAATGGAGAAAGGAAACAATCCTAAAGGACAGATTTTAAGGAGAGCACCTAGCTGGTCATTTTTACCTGAAAAGAGAGATGATCGAAGCACAAATGTACATTGATTTATAGTTGATGACTAAAGTTAGGCTAGATGTTCAGGGATTTGAAATGAACATGATAGAAAAATTGGTGACAAAGAGCTCTTACATTGCTCACACAGATTAGTAACACAACCTCTAAATGGTCTTCCTATTTCCAATTTTGCCCTGTTCTAACCCATTCTCTAAAATATAGCCTGAAGGAGTTTCTAAAACATCTGATTATTTCACTGCCTTGATTGGAATTCTAAAAAGGCTTCCCGTTTCTCTTAGATAAACTCTAAACTCTTTAGCATAGCTTACATATTCTGACCACTTACTGTCTGGCTCCAGTTTATCTTTCTAGACTTAAAATCTCATTATTCTCCATGGCCGGGGGTGGGGGGAGGGATGGGACCCACTACTATATTTTAGTCTTCATTTATGCATGATTACCCCTCTTCCTGGAATCCCCTTTACATATAAAATCTTTAAATCATTTAAATACCAGTTTAGACATTGTTTCATCTTAAAATATTTTTTGACTCATTTATCATCCTATCTTGAGATAAATATCCCTTTTATATATATCTACAGTAGACCGTATTTCTATATAAATATTCCAGGGGGTAGCTCAGCCCTACTCTTAGAACCAGTCAAAGCTTATTCACACTTTAGATTCTGATCTCAATTCTTCAGGCAATAAAGAAGGATGGAAATGTTTGTTTCTACAGCCATTTCTCCCTATTTCCTCCTGCCTGGAATTAACTTCTTTCTAGGACAATTCAGAATGATAATGACAATGTCTTTCAGTGGAGACTACTGCAAAATAGACTCATTATTTGGTTCTAACAAGGCAAGGTAATCACTAAATAGAGCAACGTGAGAACATTTCACAAAATTGGATAAATCATGGGTATCCATAGTCACCTTATTGCACATGTACACACCATTCGTAAGTGCATGTGCACATGTGAATATATATTATAGCTATCAAAAATCTCAAAGCTGAGAAGGATCTCAAAAGATTTAGATCTATCCTTAAATCTCAACAAAATGCCTTCCAAATGGCTGTGCATTTATGCTTTAACATCTCCAATCACTGAAAGCTCAGTGCCTCAATAAGATAATTCATTTCAACATTAGATATTTCTGACATAGAATATCAGTTGTATGTCAAGTCAAAATTTCTCTCCCATAGTTTAACCTAGTTCTACTCACTGAAGGCTATATTGCCTACATTTTATTCCTCTCGTAATAGTTCTTTCAGTATATAAAGGCTATGACTGAGGTTCCCAAACATCATGATTTTAACCCTTTTAAATGTCTTCATATTGCATATCAAAAAGAGCATCTAGTTGTTCTGAAGAAAGAGAGAAAGAGGGGCAGGGGAGGGGAGCAGAGCGATGAGGAGAGGGGGAGAAAGAGAGAGATGAAACAAGTTGAATACTTATTCAAAGAAAGGGTTTGAATATATCTATATGTGCGAAAAACAGTCTGGGGTGACAGAAGCTCAGAGACGCTAAATAACTTAATGAATATCCTACATATTGTAAATAGCAGGGCCTGATCCAAACATGGGGGTATTTAACTCCGAGGTTCCATGCTCTGTCTTCTAGAGATGGAAGACAACAAGGCGCCTTTCCTATTTTACTGGGCCTGAGGTATGCATCTTATATCATGAGTAAGTAAACTTTTTCTGTAAAGATATATATGTTTTCAGCTTTGTGGGACAGACGGTCTTTGTCACAACTAGTAACACTGTGGTTATAACATGAAAGCAGCGATAAATAAATGAACATGGCTGTGGTCCCATAAAATATTATTTTAAAAAATAAGCAGCAGGCCAGATTTGTCCCATGCGATGTAACTTTATGAACTTTATTTTATACCATTTCAGGAAATGTTCATCTTGATAAACAATAGATTGAAATTACTTCATACAATAGAGTTTTCATTCAAACATCATATAAGCTTGATTAATATCAGGGGTCACCATGAATGTTTCGATGCCATTTGTGGGAGCAGTCCTCAAACTTAAGTCAGAAACTCACACTCGGCATGGATAAGGTTACAGGGTAGAGGCCATCCACAGTATATGGAAGGTGGTCTGGAAGTCATGATCAGTCCTGCTCTGTATTATTATAGCTGTGCTTTTTTATATATTACAGTAGGACCTCTTCCAATCAAACTTCTATATTTTAAAATCGCAAGAGAGCCTAATAAAAAACATAATAGCATTGGATCTGTGGTAAGAGAGAAAGAAAGAGAGATATATGGATAATACATATATGGATTGATATTTAGAAGAACATGATGTGTGACTACTCAACAACACATTAACAGGATAAAAAAATTATTTAAAAAATTTTAGTGATGATATTTTTGTCAAATAAGGGGAGCGTCTTTAGTTGATGACATTTATTCAGAAGCTTTGTCTTCAGAGATGAAGTATTTTGTAGAAGAAAAGAGTTACCGGTCAAAACAAGTGTTCAACTTAAAGGGAGCTGGCCTCCAGAAGGCCAGAAGGCTCCTGCTTCTCTGTAACAGCCTGACTTTATGCTCACATTTGTCCTTGTTATTAACTGGGTTTGATATATGCCTTCATATTTATTAAACTTTCACATATGTGGATATTACTAAGTTCTGATTAATGTTAATAAGGAAAGATATAATTACATAACAACATAGAGATTATTTTATCATATTGTAATAGTTTTATAAATTTATTCAGCATTGTTTTGTAAAATCATTAAGGTTCTGAATAGGTCAGTTAAATTTTTCATTTTGAATTTGGGGTTGAAGTTACATGTGTTAAAGTTGAATTTATGAATTGATAAGTTTAAGAATTTTAGGACACATTCCTCCTGATTGTGAAGTCGTGTGTGTGTTCACTCCATATAGAGAGTTTCCATTGTGCTTCTCTCTCTTCTACCTCCTTACATCAATTTTTACTGATTTGTAACGTCCTGACTTTCCTAATAAAACTGATGTGTTTAATTAACCATTTAATATTATTCTTCCATGAGAGATTAGAAAATCCATGAAAGTAGGAACCGTATTTTTCTTATTTCCACTTGTGTCCCCAGACACAAGTACATACAATGTCTGAGACACAGTGACCACTTAATAAGTAATTGTTGACATAAAAATGGAATCATCTGTTTTCTTTTGTTTAGTTGGAATACATACATATATATGTGTGTGTGTATGTACATATATATGTGTGTATATATATGTATATGTGTATATGTATGTATATGTGTGTGTACATATGTGTGTGTGTGTGTGTGTGTGTGTGTGTGCGTGTGTGTGTGTGTATATATATATCTTGCCCCCAACACTCTTTACACAAATAACCTTCAGTGAGTAAGGTCTGTGAAGATTTAACATCTCATTTTATTTTTTAAGACTGATTTTTACATTTATTTTCTGGAAGATGCTGATAAACTACCCTCCCTCACAGGCCTGAACCGGAGAGGGGGAAATGCATTCATCTGGATCCTGCGCTCAGCCAAAGAAGAGAATCCGTCTTCGGCGGCTGTCAGCTTAGATGGCTGTGCTGAAACTGCTCAATTAAGCCTCTGATAGAGTATCAAGTAGATTGCCACTTTGGGCTACTGGATCAATAATAATAATTCCTTGTATTTGTATAGCAAGCACTTACACTTCCAAAAAGTATTCTCACATCTATTGTCGAATTTTAACCTTACAAGAACAGGGTCAGATGTGAGGGTCAGTTTACCTTTTCTGTTTCACAAATGAGGACAATCCAGGACCAAAGAAGTTAACTGGCATTGTTGGCAGAAATGGAACTAAGTATAAGACACTAGGTTTCCAACATATGAACCAATTGCTCTGTTCATTGGCCTTATCACTTTTTATGATGTAGAAGAAAAGAGTTACTAGCTATATTTAAGTTCAGCAGCAGAACCAGTTAACCCTGTATTTACCATTTCTAAGAAGACTTAAATGATGGGAACTAAGCCCAGTAATTTAATGATCTGCTACCAGATCAGAGATAGCACTGCAAGGGAAATGTTGTAGTGGAGGCCAAAGATCATATACCTTGGAGCCAGAGAAATATGGACTCTATTCCCAGAATTTGGGACATACTAAAACTTCATGGCCACATCTGTAAATAAGGCTATACTTTATGGCTGCTAAAGAATTTGTTTTGTTTTGAGGAGTAAAAATGATAATGTGTGTGGAAGTAGGTAGCTAAGCATCAAATCCATTTTTATACCTTGTCTGAGAAAACTGTACACGTTCCCAATGTCCATTGGCCTCTCCCATATCACACACATAACAACAAAATCTGATTTGACAGTGATGGTATTGTATTCCCTAAGACTGTTTCCCAGACTCCTGATAAATAGGGAGTGTCTGACACGGTTTCACCAATAGGAAGTAAAAGCAAGCTGTTTTGTAGGATTTATAGGGATGTCAGAAACATCCTGTGCCCTTTCGCCTTTGACCTTCCACTTCTTGCCTGGCACCTGCACAGGAAGGCGAAGCAGCCAGCTTGTGACAACAAGGAGGCACAACTACACGCTAAAGATGAGTGATCAGATGATATTGCATCTTGGAGCCACCGTATTACCCATCAACCCCTGGGTGCAGATTTTTATTTTGGGACAAAAAATAAATATCATGATTGCTTAAGTCACTATTTGCGGGAATTTCCATAACAGTCAAACAAAATTTCCATCTGATATAACTAATTTCCTTTTACTCAATTTCTCTAAGGGGTTTTTAATCCATCCGGAACAGCACTGTTGGATTGAAATTTTTAAAAATAAAAATAAGTACATAATACGTTGAAGTGCTCTAGGTCAGCTACTATGCTAAGAACATGTGTTAGTAATAAACTCAGTTACTGATAGAGCAGAGTTCAAATTCAGCTGGTTGTAGCACACCATGGCCTGTTCCCCATGATTTAGGGTCCAGTATAATGTGAGTTTTGGTTTTGTGATTTGTCAGCTGCGTGAGAATACCAGGCATAGAGTCAAGTGCTCGTCTTGACATACTTACAACACTTCTGTGAGGTAGGGACGGCTATTAAACCATATTACAGATGAAGAAAGAAAGGTTTAAAGAGCTGAAGAAAGTGCTGCGGAGCACATATCTAGCAAGGAGCAGAGCTCTGTGGATCCAAATGCAGCTCGATTTGATTCCAAATCCTTATTTCTAATGCCTACACTATGCTGCCTTGATTCCATACATAAAATGTCCATGAACTTTGAAGCACCAAAAACAGAAAAGCTCTTCCAGAAAGTCTAGAAGTTGATATATACAGAAAAGCCCCCTCCAGCTGGTTTGAGGCCACACCACCTCAAGCTTTCACTCTTCTCGGCTGTGTTTAAGGGCCCATGCTGACTAAAGAAATGAAATGTGACATATTCTCCTGTTCTGTTAAGTCACTAATAATGTGGCGGATTTCACACAGCTTAAAGAGTCAAATATATGCCTCAGCACATTGAGCAGTGTTCCTGGCAGCAGGTATCTACATTTGTAGAAAAGCCCCAGTATTAACCCTTCAACCCCTAGAGACAGAGATAAATTGGTCTCCACCACCTAGTACTAAATTATTTGACTTCGTGTTTCATTAAAAAAAATCTCCCATGTGAAGCCAGACAGCAGCATTTCTGTGCTTTTCCCCTAGCATCTGGAATATCCATGATCTGGGATATATTTCTGTGCATGTAGAGCCTAAAATGTCACCACATGCCGTTGCTAATAATAACACATAATAATAACTGCTGCGAAAGTTTTGAGCTGTCAGCACTATTTTTATTTCATTTAAAAAATAATAATTTCAGTGCTCTGACTGCATTTACAAATCAAAAACATATTCTACATTTTTTAAAAAAGCAACAGAGCAACATTCAGCTCATTCGAAGTAAAAGCTTTGGATAAAAGAGTTGCCTAGGCTACTAACAAAGAAAGGTGGTGACTTTTAAGCAGCCAAGAATTGAACTAGAGCAGCAACAGAGGTTAGATTCACAGGATCAAAAGAGCAGGCAACCTTCCAATATACCTGGTCCAACTTTCTTCTGTTGTATTTATATATCTTCTTTTGTGACCACACACAAAAACACATAAAATACACCCCATGAAATGTTTGTCTACCCTGGCACTTCCCTCTATTGAGGGAAAATTTATTCTGAGTCAGTTAATTCCACCTTAAGAGTCAGGTCAGTGCCGAGGTGTTTTTCTTTATTTGTTTTGCTATTATTGTTTGGTTTTAGGACTAAATCGTGCACCCTGAAGCTTCTATTTAGTTGCTCTGTTTCTGAGCTCTGTGGCCAATAGGCTCTTCTACACATAATCTTTCAATTATTTGAAGCGGGCAAGCATTCCTTTTAGTCCTATGCCTTTTCTTTATCATGTCCAACATCCTATATATGTTTTGAACAACTCCATAACATCTAGAATAGAACTTAGTTTTCTTAAAAAAAAAATAAATGGGTCCACATTCAAAATTAGGTAGAATTCTGGGTGTGGTGTAAGGATATAGCGCTGAAATGAAAGGGACGGCTGTAAACTGCAACCGTCTTTGCTGTGAAACCCTTCCCGCCTGGAGGTGAGCATAACCTGCACACCCGCACCACCAGCTCTTCACCACCGGTCAGCAGGCCAATGCGCCTCTTCTCTGACAGCTTCGTAGGTTCTCCCCAGTCAGTCCTACCCCTTCCCACTTCTCATCTTCTCACTCCCCCCCTCCTCTCTGGGGCTGCAATCAGTAGGTCACTTGCACAGGATTTTGGCATCTGCCTTCTCCTGTTTGGAATATACTCTTAATTCCTCATCTTCTTTCAAACAACTCTCTTACCACCTCCTGGCCTCCTAACTCAGATTTCATGTTACACAGTCTCAAAACACAGCGATCTCAGCATTCACAACTTGTAAAACACACCAGCCATTGTCATTTTACATCGACTCCATAACCATCTGTCTATCCATTTCCATTATGAACTCCATGGGGAAAACAGATTGGCTTTGGCTTCGCTTATGGACCCTTATGTGTCACGTCTTAGCTCATAGTGGATGATCAGTAAATGCTTGTTACATAAAAGATCAGTGGATGACTGAGAGGAAATGGAATAAAACTTTCAGAGAGAAACTGGATGGATTGGTGGCAACAGACTTAGCAGAAAGAATAAGCTGGAGTTTAACTGACTGTGTATTGTGTGTTTGTGTGTGTGGGCTCACATATATGTATGTGTTTGTGTATGTTTATGGATGAGGGGAGGTGGCAAAATAAGAATGGAGAGGAGCAAAAGGAAGTCATCTGAGTCTTAGTACATAAACCAGCATGTGTTGTACAGAAATTGGTAGAATCTCTGAATTAGACACCCTTAGACTGCTGATCACCTCCCTGGGTCACACAGAGAGACCACTGTCCTTTCTCCACCCCTGTAGAAAACTGGAGGGTTTGGTCTGTGAAGAAGTCTACACTTAGAGACAAAAGGAAATACTGAGAGTGATGGGAAGGGTGGGCGTGAGATGAAATGAGGAGAGGGGGAGAGAGGGAAGGTCCATGGAATTGCCAGCACCCCTCTAGCCTTCAGACTGTTGGGCTCATGCCATCAGGTCGAGAACTGGAATATTCCTGTATCTGGTCCTTAGAGAAATATAGGTCCACCTAGGATTAGATGTGCAAGAGATGTCATGGGGAAAGGACTGTGGAGATAGAGGGGGAAAAGGAGAATTGGGGAGGAAGAGTCTCACACCACAGTACAGTTGTAAGAAAGTTTGGGGCAGGCCAATGGGGAGTTCTTGAAACAAGGTGGCCCATTAAAGGAATTCCACACTGTACGTGAAGCAGCTGCACCTGTACACCAGTAGGGACTGTGGTGCTCAGTTGTTGGCTGGGACAGTCCCAGAAAAAGTGGCCTCCACTCACAGGTAGATCCAGAAGGTAGCAGCTGTGGGCATCAGACGATTATGTTCTCTGCAGCAGGATATATGAGTAGTAAATTCATGTGGCCACCACAACTCCTTTTTGAGAAAACTGAACAGCCTTCTTTAAAAATATATAGACATTTGGGGTTCTCTATAAAGGACAGTAAGTATTATTTATGGATACTTCAGTATGTAAATGAAGTACAAAGGCATGCATGGAACCGATATATACAACTTTTAGCTCAATTTGTAATGTTTTACCTCTGTAACAAATAGAGATATGAAAACAAATGTGGCAAAAAATTAACTGTTTAATCTCATTGGTGGGTATATAGGTGTGTGGTGTTTTATATCAAAAATAAGAGATGCAAGAATATAAGAAATAATATGTCTGGGAATACTATAGGGTTGGTATGCTAGGAACACACGTTTTGTGTATAAAGAGACAGAGGAGAGTCAGGAGAAGATGCATGATTAGACTTGACTATGTCAGCAAGGGAAGGAAGTTAGGTATCAGGATACAGATTTAAAGTGTAATAAACCCACAACAGGGAGCTGAAGAAAAAGTTGAAGTCTGAGAAAAACATTGTTCTAGACTTACGCTCTTCTAGCTACCTGCCATCCATCTTCTCCTTTATCAAGTAATAACTATCTAATTTTGTTTTAAAAATATTGTCCCTCTCCTACTCTCAGTCCCTATGGTTTTGGTGTGGATGATGCTCTGGGCCAGGCAGAAAGTTATATATGTGACCCAGACTTGACAGATGAGGGCATCCATGCCCCGGAACACAATACTCAGTTCAGGGAACTAATCTAATCAGCCCAAAAGATCCAAATGCGAATTTGGGGGTTTTGTGTTTTTGGAACTGAAGAGAAAGAGGTTCTTGATCTATAGAATTGCTAAAATCCTACAATAGAAGCCTGGAAATGTTACCACTACATGTGGAGGAGCAATCAAAGGATGAAGCTACCACAAAGGACAGTTAAGCCCAGAGAAAGAGAAAAGCCAGGGCCCGCGAGTAATGTCTGGATTTAGAAGTGCCTGGACTTGAAGCTGCAACTAGCCAGGGATCCCTCTTTTTAAAAATTGAAACTGCCTTAAGAAAAATAAAAGAGGGGGAGCACTACAGTTTTAGGTTACTGAATAGAAAGTTAATATTTTGAAATACTAAGATTAATGAAGTTAGAAGAGGAATAGAGAAAAGATAGTGTATTTGTATTTATTTCTCTGTAGGCTCCATACAAAGGAATAGACAAAATTTAAAGTGGGCTAATCGAGTAAGAGAAGTGTAAGGAAATACGCCGGAAGCTATAGGGGTGAACCTAAGGTAAATAATAAAACATTGTGTGTGGCATAGGGAAGTGAAGGAAAGGGGAATCCTGAAGATACAGATAGCATTAATCAATATTAACTTAAAAATAGAGATTAAGTACAACAGATTCTCATTTATTGTTGGTGAAAGTTACTGTTACTTCAGCATCTATAGAGTACAATTTGGAAAATTTTTAAATTTTATTTTAGAGAGAGGGAGAGGAAGGGATAGATAGAGAGAGCGATAGAGAGAGATTTTGTTGTTCCACGCATTTATGCATTCACGGTTGATTCTTGTAGTGTTCTGGTTGGGATGAAACCCTCAACCTTGTCCTATCAGGCCAGTGTTCTAACCAACTGAGCTACCCAGCCAGGGCAGTGGAAAATGTTTTTATCTCCTGAAATTAAAAATGTTTATATTATTTGGTTCAGAAGTTCTACTTCTAAGAATTTATTCTGTAGACATATTTGCAAAAGTAGACAATGAAATTTGAAGAAAGATATTTAATGCAGCACTTTTCTAGTAAAAAAAAAATGGAAAAACCTAAATACAAATCCACAGGACATGTATTAAATATATTATACTGTGGGGTGGTTACAATGGATGAGATAATTCTAATAGAACTGTAGGTGATAATATACAAAACATATATTTTAAGTGAAAAAAATCAAGATGCAGAATAATATATAGAATATGTTATTAGTGCACAAAATAATATATAGATCCTTTCAAATGTATCGAATCTCTCTGCAATGAATTGCAAAAAACCCCACACGTTAGTAATGGTTGCTACATGAAGACAAGTTAGATTACTAGAGGACAGGGAATGCAGGGAGACTTATTTCATCCATTTATTCTTTTGACCTTTACATTTTATAATATATGCAAGTATTATCTATTCCAAAAATAAACAATTTGTTTTAAAAATGAGTAAGCAGAAGCAGAGCCAGAGGACTTCATCAGTGAGACTGGAAAGGAGCAGCCAACTGGGATGGAATAGAAAGACCGTGAAAGGCTGCTGCAGAATCCAAAACCATTTTAAGGAAAAAGCTGTGATAAACAATTTCAAAGAGGCCAACTAAGGTAAGATTGAAATGTTTCTTTTTACTATCACAACCGCAAATAAAGTCTAATAATGCAAAGGGGTTTTTAAACAAATTCCAGCGTAACAACAAAGTGGCCGAGAAGTTGTACCAACGCTGAACTATGGGCTCATGTTCACAAGGCGAGAACAGGGCACGTTCACGGATTCTCAGGACTGGGGTGGGAAGACAGGGTTTCAGCATGTCTGTACTGGGTAGGGTCTGCTCACTCCCAAACCCGAAAAGGAATTAAATTTGATCTATATCAAAAAAGGAGGGAGCAGGGAGATGATGATGATGATCATTTGGGGCCCAGAACTAAATTAAACACTACATACAATTTTACTACTAATAATGGTGCCTTCAAAAAGCTCACGCTGAATTCAAAACACATCTTTTGTTCCATCTCTCCATACTGAACTATGGGAATGTCCATTTATTTTCAAATTATATATTTTTTTAATTTTCCCCATCTGAAATCAGGTTCTGAGTTCTCCACATCTTGTTCACCCGTTACTGGGTTTTCTACACATGCACATATCAAATTCCTGACACCCAGATAACTCAGTAATGTCTTGTAAAAAAAAAAAAAGTTGGTTTGGAAAAATGCTAGATTTGATCATGGCTGAAAGAGCTACGCTGCAAATGTCTGTGGAGAGCAGAAAGGTGAGTGAGCTCTGTCAGTCGGCTCATAGGCAAGAGAAAGAGAAATCTGCCAGTTTTATAGTGTATATTTTTAATCTAAATTTATTCCTAAAGCATCCTCTCAGGGTAACACTAGTTATTAAATCTCTGGTTACATTTTGCAATTGAGCAAGGCTTGAAGTGAATGAGCACAGGATCAGGAATTATAACGCCTTCCATTCTGAAACTGTAATTGCCCCCAGTATGCTATGCCCTCCACAGTTGAACTGCACGTGGATAAACTACTGGGTGTGTGTCAAATTTTCAGCTTAATATTCTTTTATTAGTTTTACTACTAATACATGTTTCTATTTGTAGTCATCTCCCAAAGCTTAAGTTATAGCTATACTAAATTTTTCACATAAAATATTTCATAAAGTTCTCTCTTAAATTCATCAGGAAGATGCCCAATGTCCTTGAGGGGGAGGGGAGGGGGCACGGACACCAGGTGTGTTTGTGAGACCATCATATCTTCTACCATCATATTTTCTATCCAGAAGCTTCTATCACGGCTGTAATAAAGGTATCAAAATATTTAAAACATTTGTTTTAAATTACCCACTGTTTGACTAACTCTAGAATACAAGTTACAGAAATCAAAATGAATGACCTACATGTAAAAAAAAAAAAAAAATGCTGTTTAGGATATATGAGAAATTACTTCAAAAATAGAGTATCCCAAATATATGGACCCTTGTTCCTTATGAATTGTAGACAATTTTTTTTATAGAAATTTAAGACTTTATTATATTAGAATGATAGCAAAACTCACTTCCCCATACTCTGTCTTCTGGCTTGTTTCTCCAGGGTCCAGTGCAGGGCTAGCTTACATTTTTTTTTCTTCATCATTTTTCCACATGCCATTTTCTGTTATCTTGTCAAGCACTGACTAGAAAGGGTTAGCTATTTCTATCTTACTTTTTTTCTCAACCACCTGGAAATACTAAAATCCTGTCATACACACATTTCCTTTTTTGGTGAAAGTATTCAGCAGACTCTGTTAGGATGACAGAATCCCTAGGAGGTTTGAGAAAAAAATAAAATTATGTGTCATTGGTTAAGTAGAATGACCCGATGGTGTGTGTGCTATTGGAGAGAAAATAAATTGGGTGGCTCATTTAATGTTGATAATATCCAAGTTTCCCAGTTCTTCCCTCCATGCCCCAAAAGATGATTTGAAGAAAAAACATCTAATTTAGCATTCCGAATTAAAACCGTGATAGTTTATATGTGTAGCAGGAAAGCAAAATATGTGAATTTCCTTCTAATAGTACCGGGAAAAAATTTGTTTACAGCAATGAAGACTGAAATTTTTATTATTATTTCCAACAATGGCATTGGATAGTATACATAATAAAGAAGATGGGATAATTTTTAACTCTTTAAAATTCACACGTGATAAATACTTTGAAAGGCTACATAAATATTTTTAATCAAGTTCATAATATTTAAATTTCTTTGCTTTTCTCATTGTTAAATTTGCTTTTCACATAGTCCGGAAGTTTTGGTGAAATTCAATAGATTCCTCATGGTATTATGTTCATCCAACATGGTGACAGCCAACAAAAGAAGAGAAAAATGAAACAGCAAAAGCGTGCATAACTCTAGACAGTCTTCTGACTTAACATTTAAACATATTTCTATAAAAAACAATACAGTTGAGACAGTTTTCATAGAAAATAAATTCTATTCCCTAATAATTATTTGGCTTTGGTTAGCATCTAATCTATTCAACAAATGCTTATGAGCTCCTATATGTTACTAAGAAACAAGAATCGAATATTTCTACTTAGAAAAATGTGCATGCGAGTCATGGCTGGCAGCTTGAATGAAATAAAAACTGATTTTTCTTGGGTTCCACATACACTCTAATCAAAAGAATTGTTCATGTATCTTGAGAACCTCAGTTTGTTATCCTTTGTTCTGAATATGTGTCTTCAGTTGGTTTGATGTTGAGAGTTATTACAACTTCCATTTTCTCCAAAGTTGGTTCGTGTTAGTTCTTGAAAGCCTACGCCAAAAATAAAAATAAAAAAATTCCAAAGGTAAGGATTCAAAATTCAGTCCAGATGTTTCTCATCTTAGTCAGTTGCTTACAAATTCTGGTTAGAGAGAAAGGTCCCCTGCCACCCTCAATCCTGGAAAAATGTTCTTATATAAGTTTACATTTTATACAAAAGCAACTTTAAAGACCACGGGCCATTGAGCATGAAAGATCAAAACAGAAAAACAAAACCAAACCAAAAGAAACAAACCTGACCTGTGTTAGGGAGGAGAAAGCTAATTATAATTATAAAGGATTTGTCATAGTATCCATGTCTCTACAAAATAAGGATCCCTTTCAGCCTTATTTCACTCTGGCAATTAAACTTGTCATGGAAATTTATTCAAAGTTTGGAAACAGGCAAAGAGATTGTTGGGAGTAGTTTCAGTATAGTGGTGGATTATCTGATTTTCTAAGATGTGACTGCAAGTATACTATTTTTTAGGATATTTTACAATGCTGTTGTATTAGAGATTAATTTTTAGAAAACATACAGCCATAAGTGATTCTTGTCTAAGAGCATTGCAATAATCCTTTGTCTCAGAGTGTTACAAATGATTCTTCAACAATAACATTTTAAATAATCTCTGGTCAGGAGGGAATGTAACTTGTCTCATAGACATTAGCCATATATAGTCATATATCTATTAGCAAATTTATTTCCACATTTCTTTCACTGACAAACTATAAAAATCCCAATACCTAAAATTCTTCTTTAAGCCAGTGTTAATAACCTACTGGTTCTTTCATTAGTGTTACATAAAAACTTTCACATGTTCATTTTCCATTGTTAGGAGAGTCATGTTTTTAACTTTTTGAAAATTATACTTTAGCACTCCTACTAACAAAAGTCTTTGACTAATGAAATCGCCCTCCAGTGATGAGAGCAGGAACAAAAGGCTGATCATAGGAACACAGAATAAGCTGGCAGGCAAATAGAAGATACTCACATTAGAAAGCAAATAACAAAGCCATAAAATTAAACAGAAGAAATAAAGGCATCAGTGTCTTAGGGCAATAAAAAGAGTCTTGGGGCTCTTTGGCACCAAAGAGTTGAGCAAAGCAGGCTTCTCATAGAGGACACTGGCTAGGAGCAGCTAGGCGGCTTACTACCTACCTTCAAGTGGGGTTTCACAAATAGACATAAAAAAGAAGGGCACAGAAGGGGAATGTGAGAGGATTGTTTGTAAGTAAATGTGAAGCATTTCCAGTAAATACCATACTGAGAGTTTAGGAGCACAGGCTCCCGGGTTGTAGAGAACCCTGTTAAAACCCTACTGTCTCATTTACAAATTTGGTTTTTTTTTTACAAAATTTAGGTATGTTACCTAAATTCTCTTGGCCTCTGCTTACTTATTTCTAAACAGAGGATAATGAACAGCATATCTCTTAGATTTGAAATTAATATTAAATTTGAAAATATACATAAAAGACAGCACAGTGTCATGCACATTCTAAATAAAGTAATTCGATAAATGTTAGCCCTTATTATTTTTAGTGATGTGGGAAAATGTTGAAAAGTGATAGAGAATTAAAGACAAGAAGCCATCAAACTTCAGATATTAATATTGTGATCTGATTGTTTATAGAGGCTGGTGGATCCTAGGGTAGCTGGACTGCATGCATGTTAAGACAGATACAGACACTGGATGCTAAGCCTGCCCTGAATAAAGGTATTTAACAGAGAGCAATTATGATCCAGATGTGAGAATGCATTACTGCAATAAATCCAGACTGGATAAGAATAGTGTGAGACATATTAGAACAGATCCAGAAAAATCTAGCAAGTCAAAAAGTTGAGCAAGACCAGAAATGAAGCATTCAGGTTGACTAAGAATATTTTTCTACCTCTAGTAAATTGTAAGCTTATACCTAAATCTTTCTAAATACTTACAATTGTGCTTATGTTATTGTATAGAGAAATATATGGCAAGCTATCATGCCACTATAAGTTCAGTCATTTATTTCTAATTCTTTATATTACCTTAAAAAGATGCCATTCTGAACATAATCTGCTATTGCAATAAGATCATTAAAAAAAAAAAAAATTACAGAAAAGTGTAAGAATAATTGGAGGACCACAGAACTGAAGAAGTAACAAAGACTTAAGAATATAAATTTCTATTCTCACTATACATTGTTTTATAAATCATAATAACACGTCAATGTTGGAAGTACCTGTTTATCCCTCTAGTCTCAGCCAAAACCTCATCTCTAGAACAACAGTAGGTGATCAATTGTCATTTTGAACTAAATAAGATTTAGGATAAACAAAATAAATAGTAAAATCCTCTGAAGATTCTCTCTATTGACTTAATAACATTAGGATTTTCTCAGTCTGTATTATGCCAAAAATTCAGCTCCACAAAACATGTTCATTTGAACACAATGCTCCAAAGAAGTAAAACACATAACTCACTGTCTTTCTTAAGTACTCAGTTCATAACAAATGGAAACAACAGAATCTTAGCTTGGGTCCCTTTCCTGATACTAACTTATTTTTCTTCAGATAAGATGGAAGAATACATGTTAATTTGGGAGCTACTTGAGCCTTAAATTGAAAAAAGAACTGCTATCTATTGTGGCCAGTGCACTGAAGCTACAAAATTCAATGTTCCCGAGAGACAAGAGGCACGATGGGATCTCCATGGAAAAAAGGGGAATTTCTAAGGAATGATCTAAGGGAGTTCTTTTCAAGGTCCCTTCCGAGGTTCTTTCCATTCCCCTAAGGTTCTCTTTCTCACCTTTAAATATTGCTAGATTCCTTTAATACTTTAGATACGTCATATTTTGTAGTATTTTAATATTTCCATGTTCCGTTAGGAATAAAAAGGTTACTGAAGTAGGGTAAAAAAAAAAAAAAAGATGTGTTAGGATAGTAAACCAAATTTATTTCACTCATAACAGTATAAACCGTCAAAAGAAATAATCAAAGTCATATTTCATAATCAGTCCTGAATAGCACATTTGGAAAACCAACAATTCTGATCTCAGTAAAATCTGAATGAAATGCATAAGAAAACAAAAGCCTTTAAAAACAAGAAAATTACCGTAACACTAAACTGGTATGAGAAATTATATTAAATTTGATGACTATTTTTAAAACAATGTCCCACTTTATTTAAACATAAGCCCTGCCTTTCTCAGCAGCAATTTGTGGATAGGAAAGACTAAAACAATTTAACTGAAAATGTTATTCTGAAAGAGTTGACTTTGGAAATAACTTTGAGAATGAATTTTTAAAAAGATAATCAGATGAAATCCCCAACCACAATTGGCCAGGAAAAAATAAATGATATGCTTTGTTGCCATTTAAATACATCATATTTTTGAGTATCAGATCTGAAAGAAATACAGTTGAGTAAAAATATTTGAGTATATTGTTCATACACAGCCACCGTTGCCCTTTGTTTAAATGGCAACATCCTCTGATGTTAGTGAGTTGATGAGGTTTTCTTTTGCTCTCTTAATGTATTTATTGAGTTTTCTTTACAGGGTAGGAAGGGGGAAAAATCAAGGATTTAATGGGGGAAGGGGAGGCTAATATCCAGACAGCAGCTGCAGGAGATAATGGATGGACTAACTTTTTTCATTTTTAATCACATGGACTAGATAAATAATTTAAAAACCTTAGATATATAATGCTTTCAAAGAAGGGAAATGGACCAGGTTTTCAAAGATATTGACTTCCAAAGTGCTATATGGAGTGGCAAAGTATTAAATTTTTAAATATGCTGATCCTAATCTTTACATTACAAACTATCTAGGTATTGATTGGAGCAGTGTGTTTTCTTTCTTCCACCAAAGGCCATTTACAGATATCACTAGCTGTCATTCTGGGAAATGCATTATTGCACTATCATTATCTACCCACATAATCAGAATCTCTTAGTTTGTTTTCTACATTTTTTTAAATACATAAAGATTGATATATATGGTTCTAATTTTCATAAAGGGAAGTTTCCTGTGTATTTGTTTTTTACTGGAGTTAATTATTATGATGACCAATTCTGAATCTGAATTTTGAAATTGGAAATCTGCTGTTGCTAAAACTTCTTTAAGAGTACAATGCAAAATCTGTTAACTTTTATATGGACAGAGGAGTGACTCTAAATAATTAGATCAGCCCCCAAATGAAAAAGAGATGAGCAAATTCATAACTCTCTCTGTGGTGTTATTAGAAAGTGAAGCTTTACTATGAAAGCATTTACTGATTCATAAGGCAAACACTATATACCCATATGCCTTCAATTACTCAGAAACTTCATTGTTTTTTTAAAAAAATTGATTTCAGAGAGAGGAAAAGAGAGGGAGAGATAGAAACATCCATGATGAGAGTCACCGATCGGCTGCCTCCTGCACACCCCCTACTGGGGATCGAGCCCGCAACCCGGGCAGGTGCCCCGACCAGGAATGGGACCCATGATCTTCAGGTTCATCAGTCAGCTCTCAAGCACTGAGCCATGCTGGCTGAGCAGACACTTTATTCTTTAATAAGGTTTCCAATGAATGTATCCTCCAACTATGTATAGTGTTGATGACCGTATCAAGTATAAGCCTGCTCTGTCAGTAAGTATGCCTGCAAACAGCAAAGTCAATGGGTCAACTTCTCTTTTTTCCTTTGTATGAAACATAGGCACCATGGAAGATGTCACAACAAGGCAGATTTATTGCATAATCATCAACTTAAAATAATAGCATTAATTCATCCTTGGCTAATGCTAGAATAAATAAGTAGTGTTTCAGTATCAACCCTTCAACATGCTAAAAAAAATAAAAATTAGATGAAATGAAAAAAAAAGTGAGACGAATAATTTTTAAACTTATAGGCACATGGAAATACTTCCATAAACTATCTATGTTTAGGGCCAGTAAGATCACAAGGACTCCAGTGTACAAATAATAAATTTGTGTATTTTGTCTTTTATTAAATCTTATTATCAACGAAGATTTTGCTCTTCCCTATTCCAGTCCTGACTCTAACCTCATATTATTAACTCTGCCTCTGATCTCAAATCTGAGCTCTATCATAAGAACTCCAGGGAAGCTTTCCTTGTTTTTCTTGACTTGATACTATGCAACTCCTCGCTCCATGAAATCCATCATTAAGATATTCAGCACAGCTTCAAGGCCATGTTTACTTCTGTAATTCTTAGATTATTGTCTGTTTCACTCATTGGCCTGTAAGCCAAATGAGGGCCTGAGAGTGTCTCCCCTGCCCCCCCTCACCCCACCCGCCTTGCCATTGATTCTCCAGAACAAAGAACAGTGATTAACAGCAGTTTGGGAAAATTGTTGGATAAATGAACAAATGAATGGAGAAGTAAAGCAATGACATTTTGAATCTCAAAGATAGTGAACAATTAAGTTTTCCTACAGGTCTTACAATGACAGATTAACATAACAGCTCAGATGGAAGCAATACCTCTTGGCCAAGGACCTGTAATTTTACAAATTTAGGAAGCTTACCCAAATGTCTAGTGTAAGATTCCTTGCAACTTGACCTACACATTGATATCAGTTTTTTATTTAAGGACTTAAGATTTTACCATGAAGTAATTTAATTGTCATAAACACTATGTGCACAATGTCCTCAATTACTAAAAAAAACACACACAAAGTTTATTCTTTAAGTACATCTTCCAAATGCTTAGTGTTGGTGATAAAATGAGGTGTAAGCACATTCTGTCTTGAGGTGCACATACAAACTAGTGGTAAGGATACTGTAAATACTGTCTAATTTTTATCCAATGCAAAGAAGGTGTTTATTTATTAAAGTCCTAAATGTCTGAGAGCTGGATTAGCTTTGCTCTCGTCTTCCCTGCCTGCTACTATGACATGTAAGGAAGAGCACAGTATCCTGCTGACCGCTCTCAAATTCCATGTTACTTCAGTGCATGCAGCTACCTGATGTTACGCCATCTTATGCATTTTAAAGAAATGTTTCATCCCTCTCTGCTGTGCGGTGACTTTACCCTGAAGGACCCTGTTTTATGAATTCAATAGTAAATACTACAGCAGGCCTAGAAGGGACCTTGGGGGGTTTTCTTCATCTAGTCTTGAACCTTCAAACAGGAGAGTGTCTTAACCATTACATAAAACAGTGCTGGCCCCTGTGCCCATGCCGTAAAGAATCCAGGGCAGGACTAATGAGAATTAAGCAGTGGATGTTAAAATTTAATCATCTCTAACTTTAGTTCCTTTCATTCCAGTTTTTCCTGTGGCTGCTGAAGGTAGCAGAATGTTGAAGCGATGGGCTGAGCTGATTTAGAGATATGGAAGCAACATAAAGAAACATGAAAAGTCGTGATAGGAGCTTGGCAGTTCAGCAACCATCTTTACCTTGGGAAAAGCAGAATGCTTGCAGGTCTACTGGGAAAGCCATTGCTGACAAGAGTACTCTGGTTTTGCTCAAATTAAAAAGAGACAGAGAGAGGGGAGAGAGTAAGAGACAGAGAGAGAGAGAGAGAGAGAGAGAAATATTATGATAATCTCCCAAGTACCAGTGATGTCCAGACATTAGCTTCCTGCCTAATCAGAACCTCATATTGCATTTTAAGGTCATTTCCCTGTCTGTTTTTTATCTGCATTTCCTGAATATTTTAACTTCTTTATGGATTTCTTTAATTTGTGTGATTTTTGTCTTTTGAGGCCTTTAAGGCGACCTACTCATTTCTTTTTCTTTTTAATATGTTGCAATTCTTATTTATAAGAATTACATAAATCCTATCTTTTCTATAGACCTCTTAATAATAGCGCTTAGCATTGTATAATTATTTCTGCTGTTAAAGAAATTGTTTTGTAAAAATGTATTTTGTGACTGAGCCCTCTTCCAAATATCAGTTCAGTACCTCATTTATCTATTTAAATATAAAAGTAGGAAATATAAAAAAAATGCCCCTATGATTCCCACTAAAAACAAACAAACAAACAAACATTTTTCACTTCCTATACCTGGGGTAAGTTAGCTGTGTGAGCTGTTGCATGCTGGATATTTTGAAGATACATTAAAATGAAAATAAAATTATAACATCATAAAATATAATGAGAGCTGGCTACATAATTTGTGAGGTCTAGTATAAAATGGAAACGTAGGGCTTCATACTCAAAAATTTCAAATTTCAAGATGGTAACAGCCAAATATTAAACCAAGCATAAGACCCTTCTAAGCATGGGACACTGTGTGACTAAGGGATTGCACAGCAATGTAGCTCTCCCTAAATACAACTATCATTTTAATTAACTACTAAGGGCGATTTCCTTACTACATGTTCTTTTTGAAGTAGTAGGGTATTTATGGCTCTAAAGAAAGTTCTTCTCTGGTTAAAGTTGGCCCCTTTATCTGTTTGATATATAAACTCTTCAGATGATACTCAAGGCTTTGATAGAATATTTGATTACTAGACAGAATGAAATAGGCACAAGTTGTATTAAAAAACAAAACAAACCTTCATAAATATAAGCGTAAGATTGTTCACAGAGAAAGTTAGAAGTGGCAGAGAAGTCTGAGGCTTCCTGGTACAAGTGTTTTACAAGGGTGGACTATGAACACTCACCTAGTTCGTGGACAATAATAGCATAAATTAAATTTCTGTCTGAACCTAAAGAATAAATTTTGTGAGAGCTGAGATGTTAATTTGAAGATAATTTGTGGTTGACTGTCCAGGCAGCAAGGAGGAAGAGAAGAGATTTTTTATTTTCATACAAAAAGAAGTTAGAAGCAGCATGGAAATGCATGCTTAGAAGTGGCTTTCTTCCTCTGTTCCTGCTGGAATATGCTGTGCTTTACACTTAAATATGAAGTATGGCCACTAATGGATTTGTTGCTTATATAAAAACAGTAGATGTAAGATATTGAATGATGTAGCCAGTTGTCCCCTATTTAATGGTGACACATGGACCTGAGGCTCCCTGCTTCAGAGAGTCACCACGAATCACACTGTGGAGGACTTCGGAATGGAACAAGTGCTCCTTCCAAAGTTAAAGCTGTGTTCTGGAGCTTTCCTGAAAGGTCCAGCTCGCGCAGACTCACAGAATTACCACCTTAATAAGGCTCTTTGAGACTCAGGGTAACAGAGCATTTAAGGGTGAAGTGTTTTAGAACTCTCAAAAGTCTCATCTTAAAGCCTGTTGTCATTCATTTAGGACTTTAAAAATCATTTTACATAAATAGATGTGGCTTTTGATCAGCAGGATTTCAAAATTAAATACAAGGGAAGGCACGTTATTTGCTTTAAAAGAGTCCTTGTGTTGGAACAAGTACAGAACATGCTCAGAAGAAGTGAATCAATATATTTAATCCATTTCTAGGAAAACTATGCTTGGAAGGGTGGGAAGAGGAAAGAAGCCTTACGGATTATAACTGACTCTGAAATAATTGAAACTAATCAGTAATAATTGTATCTAAGGGAAGTAAAAAAAAAAAATAAGAGCTCCATCTTCAAAGCTGTAAACTTCTGTTAGTCAGAAGATCCGTTTGTTAATTAACTACCCTGTCTCAACTTTGTTATCTGACCAAGAGACTGAAGTTAAATTTATCAATAATGTTCACCCAACAAATTGGTTGTGTTGCCCAAGGATACTGTACTTGGAAAGGAGCATTTTAATTTAGAAAGCTAGTTCATATAATAAAATAATATGACAAATTGTGTAACCACCAGGCTTTTCAGATGGAAACTTTCATAGAAGAACTGTGAAATCCTTTAATGAAGCTTCTTTTTGTACAGTGTCCTAAGACATTGTTTTTTAATTTACAAGAGCAACCAGTGTTGGGAGATAATTCTCCATTGGACTTCACATTTAGGACATCTTGCAAATATGATTGGGTTGTTCCCGACTATCTTGTGAAGGATGTTTGCATAGCAGTGAATGACCTTGGAAGATAGAAACAGTGGCTCTCCCCCCAAAAAGAGGGCAGGTTTAATTAAAGCCTCCAGCACAAAGGGAAGGCATGCTTACCCCCATTATAACAATCTATTTTCCTTAGCTCAAGGTTCTCTACTATTCTGCAATCCAATTCATGTGGAGTATCACGTGGCCCGCTTTATTTCACCCTTTGGGAAAGGGAGCTTAGAAATCCAACATAGACAATGGGCTGATATTTCCTCTGCAGTTACTGTTGTGAGTCATAAAAGCCTTTGTGTTTGACTCAAGCATCTTGTGGCTCCTGCCGGCATTCATGAAATAGCGTGTGGTAGGCTAACTTGTTAACTTATAAGTAGAGTGTATTTGTCTCTCAGGCTACCATGAAAATATATCACAGACTTGGTAGCTTAAACAACACTAATTTCTTTCCTCACAGTTTTGGAGGCTAGAAGTCTAGGCACAAGGTACCAGCAGGCTTGGTTTCTGGCAAAGGCCCTTTCTTTGTTTTGCAGACAATCACCTTCTTGCTGTCTTGACATGGCCTTTCTCTGTCCATGTGCACTTCTCATGTCTTCCACTTCTTATAAGGGTGGTCGTTCTATTGGATTAGGGCTCTACCCTTAAGACCCCATTTAATATTAATTACCTCCTTAAAGGCCCTCTCTCCAAATACAGTCACATTGGGGCATAAGGGTTCCAATATTTGTGTGTGTTTTGGGGAGTAAAATTCAGTTCATAACAGGATACAGTGTCAGATCCTTCACAGTTCTTGACACCATGTGAGTGTTTCAAAACACCCTAGTATCATCTAATACTTCTCTACATTTTCATTAGTAGTTTTTTGTGTTATATAGATAATTTACATATTGAGATTAATTCCACCACACTAGGGATTGGTGCATCAAAACTATTTTGGAAAACGGCAATTATAACTTACAAATTAAATAAAGCAAAATAAATTATTCTTAATTTTTAAAACAATTAAAATGAATTAAAATTAACAAATGTTTACATTGATGTAACAAGTCATTATGATTAAGGTATGTGATATACCTTACATCTACTATAAAGAACTTACTAGTTACAATATTTACAATTTGAATTTATAGGGTGGCCTTATAAAAATCATAGAGGTGCCCAGGCTGGCTTTGCTCAATGGTTAGAGCATTGGCCCTAGAACCAAAGGGTTGGGGGTTCAATTCCTGATGGAAGACATATGCCTGGGTTGCCTTGTTTGCTCCCCTGGCCCTTGTTGGGGAGAGGGTGGGAGGCAACCAATCTATATGTCTTTCTCACATTGATGTTTCTCTTTCTCTTCCCCTCCTTCCCTCCCTCTCTTCCACTCTCTCAATGGAAAAAATATCCTCGGGTGAAGATTAACAACAACAACAAAAACATAGGGGTAAAATGTAGGGAATCACTGATATTGAGGCTGAGATTATAAAACTTTCACAAATTCATATAGGAAGCCAGCAGTAAGCTATAGTGTCAGCTAGTTTAGCAATTTATTCATTAAAACACTCACTACTAGATACAATAATATCCTGCCAACATGAGATCAATTTTCCAATTCAACTGCAGTGGAGACAGTCTTAGGACTTCAGTGAATAACCTAAACTTCGATAGCTGCTGTGCATGCTGTTTAATTTGTTGTTACTGTGTGCTCACTAAAAGCTTGATCTCACACCACAGTCTGCCTCTCTCAGCATGTTCTAGCCATTTACCCCTCTTCACCCAGCTAACATGCATTCTAGGGCCTTTGCATTTGCTATGCACTCTGCCTCAAGTGTGTTTTTCCAGGCTGTTCAGTGGGTGGCCTCCACCAGTCACTTTTTATCAGAAATGTCGTCTCCTGAGAAAAGGCTCATTTGACCAACCCATCTCACGTTGCTTCTCTAAAGCAATGGACCTTTACCTTCATTTTTGATCTATAACTCATCATATCTGTATCACTTCACACTGTAATTGTTTGCATATTTGTTGACTTATGTATTAACTGTCTTACTAAGGTCAGGGAACTTCTATTTTGTGCACTCTTATGGAAATAGGACATAGAACAATTCTAGGCACATGTTCATTGAATAAATGAATGGTTTCATTAAATACTAACAACCACCATCAAATAGGTACTAATATTTATTTTTAGATGAAAAAAAATAAGTTCAAAGAAGTAAGCAAACTGCTCAAGGTCATAAACACAGTAAATTCTAGAGCTGTAGTGAAAAGCCATATCTGATTAAACTTTAGAGGTTGTAGAGTTGACTTTTTTGCTTTAAAAATCTTCCCTCCTTCTATAAATCAGGACTCAGATCATTTTCTTATTTCCCAAAAAGAATCCCCTTTCATCTCATATCATATTGAAAAATACACTCAATTGAAGAAGAAATAGAAGAGAGACTTTTTCTCACACATCCTGTAGCAAATATTAAAATCTTCACAGGCTATTGTCTCCCTTCTTTTCACTTGGTATAATTTTTCCCCCTCCTGCTCATTTTTATTGACAGTAATTCAGATCTTTACAGCTTCTCCCTCCAAATTAATATAAATATCTTCTGTAGCAATCAGCAAACAGAATCCTAGAATCAGGATTTCTTCTCTCAATTCAAGTTTATGTGAAGATTATAAAGGCAAAACATATTTTCTTTACATCAGGTATGCCTTGCTTTGGTGCCTTAATAAGTAAATCAACTAAACCTTTTCATTGTAGCCTTCCTATTTCAGAGAGTGTTATGATTGAAAGAATAAAACAGAAAAGGCCTACAACGTAGAAGTCAATATAGTGTTTGGTGAGGTAACATCTCCTCTATCCAGGACAGAAATTCTAGATATATTGGGAGGTTTTATGTTGAATATATCATGGGGTATGCACCATTTTGGCTTTTAAATGGCATAATCAGGCTTTCAATGAACAATTTCAATATAAAGTCACAGTAGTTGATGATCACATTGTAGATGATTCCAAAAATACTTGCTCTTAAATTGTATAATATTGCACATAGTTTGCCCTTGTTTTTCATGACCCAAAGAGGAGAGTGCTCATTGTATGGCTGAAGCCATTTTGAATTAATAATCATGGTTCTGAATCTTGCTTCCACATATAAACGCTAAAAATAAGATTCGTTTAAGAGAAAATGAAACTCAATAAGAAAAAAAAAAAGAAAACAAGACCAACAAAATGGTACATATATTTGTAACTGCACAACCAGGCTTATGGCATAATGCATTACAGTTCTACAAACAATCAATACAAATTATTGGATATAAAATTACTTTTTGATGACCACTGTGAAAATACAAGCTGTTCAAGTCATTCCTCACACTATTATTGATTTCACTCTACTTTTTCTATTGCATTTTAAAGTGCTTGATGTCAATTTTTAAGTTTCAAGACTATAGGAAAATACTAAGCATAATAATGTAGACTGAAATTTTCTAAGGGATATCGAGGAAGAAGCGATTCTTGAGAAAACTTTTGCTTTGAATTTCCCATTCCAACAAGCTTATCTTTCTTTAAAGATATAAAAACGTATTCAAAGTCACATTTCCAAGAAACACTTGATATTATCCCAACATTTTAAGACTTGCAATAATTTTAACATTTTTTTCTATAGATTTTTTTAACCAAAATGTAACACTTACTGGTCAATTGGTTTCTATGAAAAGGCAATATTACCTGTAAAACACCAAATCACACACAAATGTCATGTTTAAATGCAGAAATTTCTGTATTTTAAACTCTTATCAATTAGTATTTAATATTAATTTAGGATATTTAGAATCAGTTGTAGCTGCTTTTGTGACCAAATGTTGATATTGCTCATAACTTTCCCACAAGATGTTTAAGGTTGGGATTCCCCCAAAAAAGGCTCTGAAATTGAGATTTGCATGCATAACTTTTATCAGGGAGGGTTACTGGCTAAAACATCTGGGAAGTAAAAGAAAACATCTGGGAAGTAGTAAAAAAAGCAGGCTTGGGAAAAGGAAAATTGGGATTACCATGCAGTTTCAACAGGAGCTTCAACTGATCACAGTGAGAGTTCTGAAGGTAAAAAGAATCTTCAGACATGATTCAGATTAAAAGGCACTGGGTGGGAATATGGCTTTTCTTTGTATCAATGCATTAGTCAATCCTTAGATGCAGGTTAATCCAGAGAAAAGAGGGATTATGACCTCAGGAAAGGCAGATTCTTTCAGCCAAAGTCAATCTCCCAGAATAACGTGAAGAAATGACTGCTTTCATCTTGAAAGTGTTACCTGGAGGCTGTACCACAGCATATAAGTATTATAAAGGTACTTTTATGTAATGAGACCACAAAGACTAGAATTATCTACATAGGAGAGCTTGCCAACTGTCCAACTGATATCATTGTAATTAGCTAGTTATTAGTAATAGGAAGGAGCAAAGGGAAGGCCAGAAATTATAAGCATGCCATTTGGGCAGCTTCACTAGGAAGCTGCAATTTCACACTTCCCAGGAGAACACGGGTCCATTCCCTGCAGGTCACTGGGGAAAGGGGTCCAACAAAAGTGAAGATGGGTGCATGCACAATGAGTCAAGGTGACACAGGGCAAATGCCTGTCAGTCAATGTCTGTGAAACCACGGATTGGCTAGATTAGGCATGGCCATTGCAAGCCCACAAAACTTTGGGAATACATAATCCCACAGACAAAGGAACTTGCTTGCTTGGCTCTTGGCATATGGGGCTTTCTTGTTCCTGCTTCCTTGCATTTTCCAGTGTTTCCTTCATTACTCTGTGGCCCTGCACACCCCACATGCAATGGACTAATGGACTGCACTGGGAACACAAACTACAATAACATAATGCTGGACTGTACACTGCTTCACATGGAACAAAAACTCTGGACACTAGTTATTGATACCCTGCTGAAAGCAAAATGAGTCTTCTTCTATGGCAGGACAAAGGGAAATGGGACCTTGGAAACTCAGGGGTTTGATTCCACAGAAATAAATATTTCTACAATATCTCATCCTCCTGTACAAGTCTCAGAAAATTCATTTTCTCGGGATATTGCAAGAATCCCATTCCCACTAGCAACAGGTGGGGATGAGGAAATCTTCCCACTTATAACACAACCATTCGTACCTTGCCTCTATCTTGATACCTTCTGCTCTGAAAATAATTTCTACTTAAGTCTCACATTCTGTCCAATATTTACCCCTCTCTAAGCTTCTATTTCTATATGAATTTGTGTGGGTTTTTTCTACTTATTTCAATATTAAAATTTGATTCCCATACATCCAATAAAACTAAACCAAATGTCAGGCAAAACAATGGTTTTTGAACTTTTTGCTTAGATAAATGTTAGAAGAATTTTCAAAATAAACATGGTTGCTCAAATACTTTTAAGTTGATTTTCATGTTTTATCATATATTTAAATATCTGTAAAGACTATCATGTGTGATAAATTTTAATATTGAAAATTATAAAATTATGCCTCCTCATGATTTTAAAGGTATTGCATAGCATCTAAATATCATAGACTTTTATGCCTACTTCTTAAGAACTCAAAATTGTATGCTATTCCTTTCCCTCTTTGAACTCATCTATCTATTCCACTTTCCCCATGGGATATTATCTTAGTGTAAGATATTTTTATACTTTTAAAATATTATTCACAATATAATACTTAACTGTCCCAAAAATACACATATGAACTGAAAATAATTTTTTAAATTTCTCATCTTAAAAATTCACTAAATGTTAAATTTCTTCTGATTTCGGTTGTCATTACTTGTTTGGATAAGTAGTATAGTGATATTCCTCAGAGTTAAAACTTAAAACAAAAACATAATAGATCAATGTAGTGATAAGCAAATCCAATATTAACTGAGTACTTTCAACATTTTAATTAGCTTGTTTCAGACATTTACAGCACTTAATTCGCTGGTTAAAATATAATAATAAATTTGCTGTATCACATGGGCTCTGTCTCTAAAATGTAATACATCCAGTTGATTGAAGTGTCCAGATGTTTTGGTGTGATATAAAAACATCCTTAGACTACCAAGTACTTCACAGTAATAATTGTACTTTAAATAGCTGATAACATTATTTTATTGTTGACAGCTCTTGAAACCTAATTTGGGTGGAGAATTGTTCTCTTGGAATAAAACTATCTGCAGATTAAATTTTTTTTGCAGAATATAATAAAATGCATTCATGCCTCCAGCTGCTTCTTATTGAAACTCTGTTTGTAATGTCTGTAGATATAAAATTTTCTTACCTCCACTGGCTATGAATTCTTATTTATCTCTGTCACTGATCAATTGAGTGACCCAGGACAAATCACACTATGACTGTGGCCTCAGTTTTTTCATCTATAACATTCGATCACTGGCAAGGTCATCACCAAGTCCCTTTTCAGCTCTAATATACCATGACATTATACATTTGACCCGTGAACAACACAGAAGTTAAGAGCTTTGTCCCCCTGTGCAGTTGTAAATCTGCATATGACTTTTAACTCTCCCCAGACTTAACTACTAAAACCCTACTGTTGACCAGAAGCCTTACCGATAGCATAAAATGTCAATGGACAAATATTTCATATATCGTATGTGTTATATACTGTATTATTACAATAAAGTATGCTAGAAAAAAGAAAATGTTATTAAGAATATCATAAGGCCTTGGCCTGTGTGGCTCAGTTGGTAGAGCACCTTCCCTTGCACAGAGAGGTCACTGGTTCGATTCCCAGTAAGAGCACATGCCTGGTTGTGAGTTCGATCCCCAGTAGGGGGCATGCAGAAGGCAGCTGATCCATGTTTCTCTCCCTTTCTCCCTCTCTCTTCCTCTATATCTAAAGTCAATAAAAACATATTTTAAAAAGAAAATCACAAGTAAGAGAAGTACATTAAAAGTATTTATTGAGAAAAATCCACCTCTAAGTGTACCCACACAATTGAAACCCATGCTGTTCAAGGGCCGACTGTAATTTGAAGCCCCCCTTGTAAAAATATGCTGTGACATTCTTAATGAGCAAAATGTTGACTTGTACCATGGATTTTGATTCTCCCACAGATGAAGCAAGAGACCACAGGCTTGCATCTGTTCTCTTCTGTGCCTCTGTAACACAACATAACCTCTTCTAGTGCACACAGACTTTACCTCTCATTGTTAGGAGCTCCCTACAATGATTAAGTTAAAGATTAAGAGGGAGTGAATCATTCACATATTTTACTTGTTTCCTGTGTATCTCTTCTTACCCATTTTCATCTCAGCACACATCATTTTCTTGTAATCATGATTGATAAGCAAAAATGCAGTCACTTAGGGATACATACCTAAGCTATCCTGTTGGTAATAAAAATTGCTAGCATTTATTAAGCAGAGATTATGTGTCAGACACCTTGCAATATGACAACCTTATGAAATATGAATTATTATCTCTATTTTTACTGATGAGCAATCCAAGCCCCAGAGGGACTTATAAATACTGGTAAGTAACACGGTCAGTATTAGAAACTATTTAGAGACTTTTAATGTCTCTGCAATACTTTCTCTAAAGGGAAAAGAAAACCTAGAGTTAATGAACAATAGCTTTCCTGTGTGACTTTCTATTAAAAAAAAAAAAAAAAGATGAAAAATATGAATAGCAAAATGGCAATAAATACATATCTATCAACAATTACTTTAAATGCAAATGGATTAAATGCTCCAATCAAAAAATATATAGAGGCTGAATAGATAACACAACAAGATCTTTACATATGTTGTCTACAAGAGACTCTCTTTAGGTCAAAAGACACAGACTGAAAGTAAAGGAACAAAAAAAGGTATTTCATAAAGATAAAAACAAACAAACCAACAAAAAAAAGCTGGTATAGCAAAATTTATACCAGGTGAAATACACTTTAAAACAAAAGAACAGCCCAAGTGTGCATCAGTAGGTGAGTGGATAAAAAAGCTGTGGGACATTTATACCATGGAATACTATGCAGCTGTAAAAAAGAAGGATCCCTTACCCTTTCGGACAGCATGGAGGGACCTGGAGAATATTATGCTGAGCAAAATAAGCAAGGCAGAGATAAACAACTATCACACGATCTCACTTATATGTGGAATGTAATGAACAAAATAAATTGATGAACAAGATAGGACCAAGGACATGGAAGCATGGAACAGACTGACAGATTTCAGAGGGAAGGAGGGCAGGAAGAGACTGACCAAAGAACTTATAAGCATATATGCATAGGCCATGGACACAGACAATAGACAAGTGAAGGCCTGGGGTGGGGTGGGTGGAGGGGTCAAATGGGGAGAAATGGGGGACATCTGTAATATTCTCAACAATAAAATAAATTTTAAAAACCCACAAAGGATAAAATAAGTGACAAACAAGGACCCAGCAATTCAACCGCTGGGTATTTATCTGGAGAAACCCCAAACACTAAATCGAAAAGACATACACATACATATGTTCATTGCAGCATTATTTATAATAACCCAAATATGGAAGCAACCTAAGTGACCATCAGCAGACGAATGGATAAAGAAGAAATGGTGCATATATACAACGGAATATAACTCAGCCATAAAAAAGAATGAAATCTTGCCATCTGCAACAACATGGGTGGACCTACAGGGTATTGTGCAGAACGAAATGTCAGACAGAAAAAGAAAAATGCCAAGCAATTTCACTTATATGCGGAACCTAAAAAACCCAAAATAAACACGCAAGCAAAACAGGAGCAGGATCATAGATATAGAGATCATTTTGACAGTTGCCGGATGGGAGGGGTTTGGAGAGATGGGCAAGAGGTTACAGCAGGAGCTGATGACCCTCCTGATGTCTGGCGACAAAGGAATTTCGGCCTTCCCTGAGTCAGACAACCTTTTCAAATGGGTGGGGACCATCCATGGAGCAGCTGGCACAGCATAGAAGACCTGAGGTATAAGCTCTCCCTAGAGTTCCCCAGTGGCTACCGGTCCAACACACCCATGGTGAAACTCCTCACGCCCTGCTCCACCCCAGCGTGGACGCCCAGGGTAACATCTGCCTGGACATCCTAAAGGACAAGTGGTCTGCCCTGTATGATGTCAGGACCATCCCGCTCTCCATCCAGAGCCTGCTAGGAGAACCCAACATGGATAGCCCATTGAACACACGCTGCGGAGCTCTGGACAAACCCCACACACAGCCTTCAAGAAGTACCTACGAGAAACCGAGGCAAAGCAGGTCTCCAGCCAAGAGCCCTGACCCCGGCTGTCCAGCCTTTCTCCTTGCGCTGTCTTTTTATTTTTTCCTTAGATGGTCTGTTCTTGCTTTGATTTCTGTATAGGGCTCTGTATCTTCGGCTGTGGTGTCATTTTTGTTTTGTTTCTGCTTTTTAACTTAAATCTGGTTGAGTCCCTGTGATGAACATATTAAATAAATACATTTTGGGTTAAAAAAAAAAAAAAGAAGTGCAAATTGGTGGTTATAGAATAGTCATGGCAGTGTAAGGTGTGGCAGAGGGAATATAGTCAATAATATTGCAGTAGCTATGCATGGTGACAGGTGGGTACTAGACTTATTAGGGTGATCACTTAGTAAGCTATATAAATGTCTAATCATCTGAGTTGTACACCTGAAACTAATATAATATTGTATTTCAAATGTAATTAAAAATTATTTAATGTCCAAAAAGGAATATGAAGCTAGGACAGGATCCCTTCTAAGATTATTCAGCAACTGGTGGGAATCAGGAAGGGAGGACATTTGGTCTGTTTGAGGTATAAAATTGCCTCATCTTAATCAATTTGTTTGCTTAGCTTATATCTGATATTTTCAAGAAATGTGGAAAATTCACTTGGAGTCTGTCAACATCTGCAATGAAAGAATAAACCATGAAAGAATTTATACAATGATGATGGTGATGGTGGTGGTGGTAATGATGATGTTGATGATAATAGCACCTGCCACTTATTAACTACTTATTATGCCCCTGTTCCTTTTCTAAGTGTGTTATGTGAATTCTCTCATTAATCTTCACAAGAACCCTAAGAGTTAAAGACTAAAATTATTCCACATATAGAAAGCAGGAGGCAAAGTACTGAGAAGTTCATTAACTTCTTCAAGGTCTAGTGTCTAGAAAATGCTAGAGTTGGAATTTAAATCCATTAGTGTGGTAACAGAGCTTACATTCTTAAAAATGATATGCTGACTCCCGGAATTATCCTAAAGTTAACTGCTCTTTGTCATTGTCCCTTATCTGTACATTTAACCATAAGCAAGTCCTTCTACTTTCAATTTTCATTTTCAGTCTAAATCTAAAATTAGTGTCCTATTGATACCCTTACCTCCCCTCTTGCTCGTAAAAGATGAATGCAACAAAAATAATAATTAAATATGAAGGTCCAGCAGAGAAAAGGAATCTTCTTCCAGGAAAATTAGGGAGATAAGTTTTCCTGTAAATTAGATTTGAAACTAATTAAAGTTATGTTTGGGAATTTGGGGTTGAAAGAGTAGAATCAAATGGGGCAAATTATCCCATGAAAGGCATAGTTTTCTTCTGCACCCTTCTCACTGTATCACTCTACTCTATATACTCTTCACTGTTTCTTCCAAGATTGGATCCAAGGGAAGAAAGCTTAGGGATTAAGAAGGACGGTGTCACATGGCCAGTACCATGCTCATCTGTTATTGGATTCTTATGGATGTCAATAGCAATTGCCATCCCTTACTCTAGTGGAACATTTTTTTCCTTCGGCAAAGGCCTCCTAACTGAAGCTCTTTCAACGCAGAGCACAGAGAGCACCTTCCCTGAATGGCCACTTATGTCTCTTCCTTGGGTCCAACATTATAATGGTCCGTCAGTCTTTGGAGGATTCTTTGCCCTTTCAGATAGCTATCTTTAGCAAAATTCATTTTAGGATGACCTCAGGCCAGATCTCATTGTGTGTGCTCAAAATTTGGTGTAAGTGGAACTTTCCCTTAATGAAGTCTTAATAATGTGTCTTTAGTCCACCGGACAAAACTTACGAATTTAGAAGCAACCGAGAAGTTCTATAAATTATCTCCTTGAAGCCCCCTAGCTTAGCTTGTAATGAATTGGAAGTAACCTCTCGCACCCACATCATTGTGAGAACACAAAATAAACACAGCGCAAAAACAAACCTCCTTCTATAGCCTCTTCTCAACTGACTCCTTCAGCCTCCTTCTCATATGACTTAGTTACCCCTTTGGATAATGGACTAGTGCTAGGTTGCCACAAGGAGGTCACTGTGTATTTTCTACATTGTGGACAAGGCTAACAAATTTTAAAAATGTAAAGGACACAACCATGAGTACTTACTATTTTACATGGATTTAGCTCTGTCTATAAGCTCCAATCTCAATGCCTATTCCTAACTGATTTTTTTTCTTTTCAGCCCTTATCATTTGTCCATCTTTTTTTTTTTTTTAATATATCTTTACTGATTTCAGAGAGAGGAAGGGAGAGGGAGAGAGAGAGAAGGAAACATCAATGATGTTGGTGATCTGCAATTTTCATTTGCTTTTTTTTCTATTTAAGTAACTTTTATTCTTCTTCTTAGTTTTTAAATTTAACTTATTTTAGACGTCATTGATCAGCTGTCCCCCGCACACCCCCACTAGGGATCGAACCTGCAACCCGGGCATGTGCTCTGACGGGGATTCGAACCATCGATCCCCTGGATCTTAGGGTGATGCTCAACCCCTGAGACCCGCCAGGCCGGGCTGTCCATCTTTTTAACACCTTCTATTGTCTACTAAATTTTCACTAACATAAATCCTGTTTCCTCACTTGTTTTCATGATTTGAAAAAAAAATAATAATAATGAAAATAAAATAGTTTCAACGTTCAAAAATGTGTTATTATACTTTCTTTGGAAACATCACTTTACTTCTCTTAGCTTCAGGAAATCCATTATTAAAGCCTGCAATGCTGATATTCTCTCTCTAGATTCCAGTTGTCTTGTTCTGTAACTCCATTTCATTTTTCTAAGTTAAAGGGGGATAAAAAGGGGTATTTTTAATACTGTCAAAAATAAGGTAAATTTAAAAAATAATAAGAATAAAAGTTACTTAAATAGAAAAAAAAGCAAATGAAAATTGCAGATCACCAACACAGTTATTTTTACTTTCCCAAATTACAGTATTAAGACACTGAGAGTGGAGCAGAAAATGATAGCATTTTTAGATGATAGAACATATGTCTGTTATCTCCAAAATGATGAAAAAATTGACCCATGGCTATAAACAAAGGAAGTGAACAGGCTTGAGAAACAAACAAATAAAAACAAAACAGAAAACAGATCAAATCATGCTAGCTACCTACATTATTATCATTTAACCTCGAGTGAAACTCTCTTTCCAAATAATTAAAACATAATTTCTATAAATTTATATTTCATTAATTACATTGAAACAGAGCATGCATCATTTTATTCCAAGCTGAAACTTATTTGCCATTTTGTATTTAAATGGTTTACATAAAAGAATTAGGAATGCTAAATTTTACTTTAAAATAAGTACTCTAAATAATTAAATTTTTAGTAAATAAAACAATATGCAGTTGGGGTTGAGACTTCATGTCATATTTATTGACAACCATATATATCTCTTTGAGATTTAATTAGTGCTACCTATCTTCTACTCCCAGATTACTGAACCAAGCAAATAACTGAAAAGCCTACCATTTCATTTAGCTAACTAGAGCATTTACTTTGATATCAGCCCACCTCCCCTACTTGTGTAAAGTGCAAAGGCCTATCTTTCTTGTTTCATTTCATACAAAGGTTTCATGTTTGCATCCTAATTTTCTAACCTTGAGTGCTGGGGTCTTCCATATATTTAATGAAGTCAGCTAATAAATCTCAGTTCCCCTTGAGTAAGCAATCCTACTGCAGACTCAGCTCTCTCTCCTCAGACTTTCCAGGAGCCCAAATAAGATTTGTGCTCTGACAGGAAGAGCATTTACTTTATCAGAAAGCATATTAGGGTGGGCATGTCTCAGCATAATGTACACCAGAATCAGAGGGGATGACTAATTTGTTCTGCTATTAAGCAGGTAATAAAATGATTTAGGCATGTAGATATGAAACAGCCAGTACTTTAAGAATTATATGTAGCATATTTCATCCTGAATCTGGTCAAGTCCCAAACCTCTTATGTATTAAGTAACATTTGCAGGAAAGGCAAGGCTTTACCCAGAACTTAGAAATGTTTACCTGAGATGAGTTAAGATAATAACTAAGAATTACTTAAAGGTCGTGTCAATTAAGTGCATTTTGTAAATTTTGTTTAATACTAGCCTAGATCTAGTCAGTTTCTTCCACACTTAAAGGTGGTTAAATATAGAATATTTATTAGAATTTTATTCTAAGGAGTAACTTGATGATCATGAAGATAATTGTTAATGTGTGTGCATGCATGTGGGCTTATGTACATGCAGAAACACTAGTTTAAAAATCTGGTTTATGATTATGAGATAAACAATCTCCGCTAGGATTGTAATTTGGTACAATCCTTCTTGAAATAAGTGGAAAATACATATCAAGAGCCTTAAAAATGCAAATCTTTGAAGTGGCAGTTCTACTTTGGAAGTTTAAGTAAATATCCCGAAAAATCATCAATGATATTAGACTAAGATGCTCATCACAGAATAATATATAATTAGAATAATTCTTGAAGTACTCGAAATATTAACAAGAGGAATTATTAAATTTTAACACATTCAGAGAATAAAATATCATGCTATCAGTAAAAATTATATGTTCAAAGTTTTAACTTCATGAAGAGAAACATATACACTAAAAGTTTAAAATGAAAAAGTCAGATATGAAAATCAATCTTTTTAAAATACTAAATTTGTTTATCTCTGGTTGAGAACTTTTTATTCTCTTTAAATAATTTGCATTTTATGTTATAATGAAAATGTGTCTCTTTTGTAGTAAAACAAATATACTGAAATAAACATGATGTGAGTTGATTTGATAAGAGTGTACAATAACACCTTACAGATCACATTTCATTAAATCCAAGTATTTATTAAAACTTTCAAAGACCTTTTTGAAAGCTGATCAATTATGTGGACTGAGAGGGCCATAACTTTAGAAAAACTGTTTAAAAATAACTATAGATGATTTTTCAGACCTAGTAAAAGTCACCTTAACTTTATGAATGGCACCTACCTATGCTGTTTATGAGAAGTTTTATAAAGAGTTAACATCATTTCATGTTTCAAGGATAAAAGTATTTAGACTCTTAAATTAACTTTTTCCAGAGATTTTTTTTCCTTTGGTTTCATATGGTTGTTCATCACTGTGAAGGTAAGTCATACAGTCTTTTTGTGTTCAATACAGTGGTTTCAAAGCACAGTAAAGAACCAAAATGTCTAAGAATCAAATATCATTCATAAGCCTTGTGAATTATGCTTTTGGAAAAAGTAAAATCATGACTCATTCAAATATAAAATGAACCATGTTAAAGATTTTCTTCTTCTTTAATAAGAGAACTAATAGACTGTTAAGACTGATTCGAATGAGAACTTGACTTGAAGGAATTAGCATTCTGCACTGGGCAAAATTCATTTTCCTTGCTATGGTCGGGAATCATGTGTATTACCCTCAGTTTTCCACAAATTACCCTCTACCCCTAAACAGTATAAAATAAACTAGACAATAGAAAGTAATTCAAAAAATCAGATACAGCCCTGTAGTCTCCTTTGCCCATTCTCAAGTCCTCCACAATTTTCTCTGACAGCCTCAACTATTATTTCTCATAAATTTAGGTAGAACATTAAAATTTTTCAGATAAGAAAACATGTATTTTATATCAGAACCAATATTTATATCTCCCATGAAAGTATTTGAGCTTCATCTTCCATAGATCATAGACTTATCCCTCACCACCTGTGCCTCTAGATTGCTGTCTCCAATTTCCCCCCTTTTTCTCTATAATTAAAGCAGTACATCAGGCTTCATTTAAATAATTGCATGAGAAGTATGGAGAAATCGTCCATAAGGGACTAGAATAAAGCACAGATTATGGTTTGGAGTGTGTCTGCTGCAGTGGCTGGCATATAGTACATGCCAAATAAATGTTTGGGGAATAAAAAGTGGAAGACTAAGAAACCCTCTTCTTATTAGGATCCCTTAGGAAATACAGTGTAAAGAATATTACACTTCCTAGAAACAGAATTAAATTATTCCGAAAGTATATTTAATTATAGGGAAACCTGCTACTACAAAAACAAAAAAACTACTCTGCAGTAAGGAAGCACCAAAGAGGAGTAACCTTATTTCAAGGTTGGAGTTTTTAATGGAAAGTATTCCCTGTTACAGGACAAGTTGCCACTAAATTCCCCTGCACGTTAGGCTCTGAAAAATTAGAAGAAATTTTCTCAAAAAAAAGGGACCACTAAGAATATAATGTGGGAGGCTGATGAGAGAATGGGCTGAATCAGAGGTAAGTATGTCTAGATGGCAGAAAGTGCTGGAGGAAACAGCTCCCTTTTGTTTGGGAGCAGAAAGAGCTGTGGCCCCCACAGAGGAGGTGGCGCAGTCACTGATCCTATGTCCACTGTGCCACAGAAACAGTATAACATCAAACAGGTGGCACTCGTATAACATTAGCAGTAATTAGGAGTGGCGTAACATTCACATGCCAGGAGTGAGGGATGGCGGCGGCAAAACCAGCAGTGCTGACATCCAGAAACCATGGAAACTCTGGTATATTTCTCCCTCCCAACAGTCTAAACAGAAATGTGAATACAAAACATGACACATAAAATATGTGTGGAAGCGGCTAGTCCAATTCCTAACAAATGGTATATGTCATAGATGTCTCTATTTGAGCCCAAACTGTAAATTTTCCCAAGGCTTTTTATCACACAGCGTTGGTTGCGTCTCGGGATGTGGGAGCTGTGTGCATCTCAGATGCTCTCCCCGGCCTCCTCAGCTACGGAGACTGGGGGGAGAGCTCCAGTGAAAAGAGCCAAGGTTCCTAGCCAGCCGGCGCAGGCGGGCCTCGGAGCTGCCCTGGCAGTTGCCCGAGGGCCGAGGGTCATGTGTGCTTGTGACTGTTTCTATTGACAAACCTAGAATTAGTCACCACCCTTGGGTCTCCATGCCTCCTAAGTAGCAGCAAGGAAATCAGAGACTGGAAACCTGAGAAACTGCTCATCAAGTCTAATCATGTTGATAGTGCATGAAAAAATGGCATGTGTTGAGTGGGGAGTATTTTAAATAACTGTATCCTTTTAATTTCATGGCCATGGTTTTCGGTATCCAGTGGATATGGGTTGCCCGCTCTCCTGGCACCGTGCCCCATGCCGGCTTCTTTCATCTTACATTTTAAAACATGCTGTGCTAAAGAATGTAAGCCGGGATCACTTCCATTAGCCTCCAGATGCTGAGGCAAACCAATATCTGGCTAAGACCCCTGCTAATATGACCAACTTTGCTCTCCTTCCAGCACACATACGCTGCTTCTCCACTAAGCAAAATTGTGCTAAGTACAAAGATTTCTTAGCATTATAGAATTTTCTCAAATTCCCACTACGTTGAAGACCACAATGTTATCTTTTACTCGGAATAGGCATCAATTTCCCAAAAATACATGTACAAAGTTTGTCAAATCAATCTTGATATTTTTGATATTTTTAAATTGGATGTTCAAAGGACCCCTTCAAAAGGCCTTCTAAAATCTTTCCAGTTTCTCATTAGATAAAACCAGCTCACCAAGTCTGTTCAAATCATTCTAATTTCCTTAGGATCCCATAAGGCTCTTGGCAGAATTTGACATATCATGACTTGCCTCATGCTTCTAACCCTATATAATATGTTCTCTGCTTGTTGATTATATCACTTCTTTTGTGCTTTTAAAAAATGGATTAACATATCTTTGCGAAATCCTGTAATGACCAATCCCACCCCACTCTTAAGCCTTATATTCTCTTGGAACTACTCTGTTCATTTTTGCATGCACATCAGAAACAGATGAGAGTTACAATTTCATCATGCACTTGCTAACAGCTGTTATGTTTTTTATTATAACCATGTTTTTGTTTGTATAAAGTTGTATCACGTTGTGGTTTTGATTTGTTTTTCTGATAGCTAATGATCTTGAGACTCTTTAACGGGCTTATTGGATATCTATATATCTTTTCTGGAGAAAGGTCTGTTCAGAACATTTGTGCATTACATAATTGGGTTGTCTTTTTATCACTGAACTTGAAATTGTATCGATATATCCTGGAAACAAGTCCTTTATCAGATATATGGTTTGCAATTATTTTCTCCGGTTCTGTGGGTTCTTTTCATTTTCTTTGTGGTACTCTTTGAAACACAAAGGTTTTTAATTTTGATAAAGTTCAATTTATGAATCTTATATTCCATTGCTGATGCTTTCAAAGTCATATTTAAGTAGGCATTGACTTATCCAAGGTCACTAATATTTACTGCTATATTTTCCTCTGAAAATTTAATAGTTTTAGTTCATGTAATTCTATATAATTTTATAATTTATATTAAGGTTTATGGTTGATTATGGTATGAAGAAGGGATCCAACTTCATTGTTTGACATGTGGGTATGCATTTGCCCCAGTATCACATATTGAAAAGCATATTTTCCCCCATTAAGTTGTCTTTTTTTTATTATTCAAAATATTACTGATGTCCCTTTTTTTCCTCCATTGATCCCTTCCACCCCTCACCCACTGCCCTCCCTAGGCCTTCACCACACTATTGTCTCTGTCCAGGGGGTTATGCATATATGCAAATAGATTCTTTGGTTAATCTCTCCCCACCCACCCACCCACCCACCGCCACTTTCCCTCTGAGATTCGTCAGTCTGATCCATGCTTTCATCTCACTGAATCTATTTTGTTCATCAGTTTATTATGTTCTTTAGATTCCACATGTAAGTGCGATCATGAGATGCTTAGTTTTCTCTGCCTGGTTTATTTCACTGAGCATAATATTCTAGTTCCCTCCATGCTGTCTCAAAGGGAAGAGATCCTCCTTTCTTACAGCTGTGTAGTATTCCATGGTGTGAATATCCCACAGCTTTTTATCCACTCACCTACTGATGGGCACTTGGGCTGTTTCCAGATCTTAGCTATTGAAAATAATGTTGCTAGGAAGATAGGGGTGCATACATTCTTTCTGATTGGTGTTTTGAGTGTCTTAAGATATATTTCTAGAAGGGATGGCTGGGTCAATATTTCTTCTTTTTAAAGCAGTCCTTTTAACATTTCTTGCAATGCTGGTTTGATGGTACTGAACTCCTTTCGCCTTCTTTTATCTTGGAAGCTCTTTGTTTCATCTTCAATTTTAAATGGTAGCCTTGCTGGATAAAGCAGCCTTGGTTGCCTGTTATTGCTTTTCATTACTTTGAGAACTTCCTGCCACTCCCTCTGGCCTGAAGAATTTCCATTGAGAAATCTCCTTTCAGCCTTATGGGGGTTCCCTTTTTGGTCACTGCTGGTCTCTCTCTTGCAGCCCTTAATATTCTCTCTTTGTCTTTAACATTTGCCATTTTAGTTATGATGGGTCTTGGAGTGGGTCTTTTGGGGTCCTCTTGTTTGGAACTCTCCATGCTTCCTGAACTTGTGTGGCTTTCTCCTTTAGTAGCTTAGGAAAGTTTTCTGCCATTATTTCCTCCACCAGGTTCTCTATCCCTTGTTCACTTTCCTCCCCCTCTGGAACTCCTCAGAGGCAAATGTTTCATTTCATAATGTCTAAGGTTCCCTTAAACTGTCCTCATGCTTTTTAAGTGTGTTTTTCTTTTTGCTGCTCTAGTTGAGTGGGGTTTTCTACCTTATGTTTTAATTCACTTATTCTACCCTTTGCTTCTTTGAGCCTACTTTTAATTCCTTCAAGTGTATTCTTGATATCAGATATAGTATTCTTCATTTCTGCCCGGTTCTTATTTATTGTATCTATATATTTTTTCGTGCTGATGAAGGTTCACTAAGTTCCTGGACCTTCCTGAAAAGTGTCTTGTGGTTCTCATTAATTTCCTTGAGCATCTTTATAACCATTACTCTGAACTCTATTTCTGATAAGCTGCTTAATTTCCTCTCATCAAGGTCTTTTTCTGGAGATTTTTCCTCTTCTTTAGTTTGGAGGTTGTTTCTTTGTCTCCCCATTTTAGTGACTCTTAGTGTCTCTATCTGTATATTAGATATATTTGCTGTCTTCCAGTCTACTGGGGTGGGATTTTGCAGTGTGTGTCTGGTGGGGCCCAAAGATGTATTTTCCTTATACTTCTGAACTATAAGCTCTAGGTGTGTCCCTTTTGTGGGTTATTTGAGCTCTCCTATTGTGATTGGGTCTAGATTGTTGTTGACCTATTCATGGGAGGGCCCTCCTATCAGGTTGGCTAACTGTGAGGCTCAGCCATAACCATGTCGAGTGAGCTATTGTACAGATGCTGACAGGGCAAAACAAAAACTGCTGGGAAACAAACAGTAACTTACAAAATATCTTCACCATCAATGAAAACAACCCAAGAGAAAGTAGAATTGGAAGAGTGAAGCGAGAACACAAATGCTAAAGCAAAAGGGAGAGAGAGAGAGAGAGAGAGAGAGAGACAGAGAGAGAAGGATATTATTGCTAATAGTAAAAAAATAAAAAAAAATAAAAATAATAAAATAAAAAGTAAAAAATAGAGAATCTACTGGGAGGTAAGTAAGAGGGGCAGAGAAAAGATTCTAAAAGGAAAGAAAGGTGAGCAAAAAAATAAGGGTAGAGAGTCAGAATAGGAAAATGGTTGAAAAAGAAAAAAGAAAAATAAAAGAAAGAGACAAACGCAAACAGACAAACAAAAAGACAGGAAGATAAAAAATAAAAGGGAAGAAAAAAAGAAAGTTATGTCAATGGAATAAGAAGAGAGAGAGGTGAAGCAGGAGCAGGGAAGGAGACCAATAAGAGATATGGGGAAACAACAGAGAAAAGCAATAAACTTATTGGTTATAATGACACATATAATAATGGCTTAATATCCACAATATGTAAAGAACTCAGACAACTCAGCACCAGAGAAACAAAGACCTGAATAACTGCTTCTCCAATGAGGATAAACAGATGGCTAATAGACATGAAAATTTGCTCCATGTCATTAATCATCAAAGAAATGCAACCAAAACCACAATAAGACATCACCTCACACCTGTCAGACTGGCTATCATCAGTAAGTCAGTGAACAACAAGTTGGAATGCATGTAGAGAAAAGGGAACCTTAATGCACTGTTGGTGGGAATGCAGATTGGTGCAGCCTCTGTGAAAAACAGTATGGAGTTTCCTCAAAAAAATTAAAAGTGGAACTGTCTTATGACCAAGTGATTCCACTTCTGGGGATTTATCTGAAGAAACCAAAACAGTAATTTGAAAGAATATATGCACCCTCATATTCATTGCAGTGTTATTTACCATAGCCAAGATATAGGAGCAGCCCAAGTGCCCATCAAGACTCTACTTCATTCATTTCAATTCTGATCTTTATTTTTTTCTTCCTTCTAATCACTTTGAGCTTTCTTTGTTGTTTTACTAGTGACTTCAGGTGTAAGTTTAGATTGTTTATTGAGATTTTTCTTGTTTCTTGATGTAGGCCTGCCCAGGCATGAATTTCTCTCTTAGAAATTTTTTTTGCAGTGTCCCCTATATAGGGTGTCCCAAAAAAATGTATACACAATTTTTTTCTGATAGCTCGATTGACGTTTCTTTCTACTCAGATTTAACCCATTGGAATTAATAATAATTCAAAGTGTGTATATGTTTTGGGGGACATCCTGTAATTGACGTTGTTGTGCTTTTGTTTCTATTTTCATTTGTCTCATTTCATTTTTTTGAGTTCTTTCTTGATTTCATTGTAAACTCATGTTATTTAGCCTTCATGTGTTGTGTGTGTTTTTCAGATTTTTTCTTGTAATTAATTTCTAGTTTCATACAATTGTGGTCGGAGAAGATGCTTGATATGATTTTAATCTTCTTAAATATACTGAGATTTTTTGTGTGTCATAACACATGGTTTAACCTGGAAAATGTTCCATGTGCACTTGAAAAGAATGTGTATTCTGTTCCTTTGGGGTGAAATGTTTTGAAAATATCAACTTAATCCCTCTGATCTAGTGTGTCATTTAAAGCTGCAGATTCTTTGTTGATTTTCGATCTGAAAGATCTATCCATTGATGAAAATGGAGTGTTAAAAATATCGTACTATGACTGTATTCCTATTGATCTCTCCCTTTATGCCCATCAAGATTTGCTTTATATATTTAAGTGCTAGTGTGTTGGGTGCATAAATGTTTACATGGGTTATATCTTTTTGTTGGATTGATCCTTTTATCATTATGTAATATCCTTTTTGTCTCTTATTATAGTCATTGTTTTAAAGTCTTTTTGTCTCATATTATCATTGCCACCCCACCTATTTTTTAATTTCTATTTGCATGAAATATCTTTTATTAATACCTTTACTTTCAATCTGTGTATCTTTTATTCTGAGGTGGGTCTCTGGTAGACAGCGTATATATGGTTCTTGTTTTCTTATCCATTAAGCCACCCTATGTCTTTTGATTAGAGCATTTAATCCATTTAAATTTACATTTTAAGTGATTATCGATAGGTGCGTATTTATTGCCATGCTATTCTTTATAATTATGTCCCCCCCCTTTTTTTTTTCTTTCTTCTTAAAGAAGTTTCTTTAACATTTCTTGTACTGCTGGTTTGGTGGTAATGAATGCCTTTAGCTTTTTCTTGTCTGGGGAGCTCTTTACTTCTCGTTTAATTTTAAATGATAACCTTACTTGCTAAAGTAGTCTTGTTTGTAGGTCCTTGATTATCATCACTTTGAATATCTCTTGTCAATATGTTCTGATGTGAAAAGTTTTTGTAGAGAAATCAGCTTACAGTCTTGTGGGAGCTCCCTTGCAGGTAACTTTCTTTCTCTTGCTGCTTTTAAGATTCTCTCTTTGTATTTAACTTTTGACATTTTAATTATGATGTGTCTTGGTGTGGGCCTCCTTGGGTTCATCTAGTTTGAAACTCTCTGTGCTTCCTACACTTGTATGTCTACTTCCTTTGCTAGGTTAGGGAAGTGTTCAGTCATTATTTCTTTGAATATATCCTCAATCCCTTGCTCTCTCTCTACTCTTTCTGCCACTCCTATGATGTAAATATTGTTACACTTGATGTTGTGCCAGAGGTCCCTTAAACTACCCTCATCTTTGTAAATTATTTTTCTTTTTACTGTTCTTATTGGGGGTTTTCTGCTACCTTGCCTTCCAAATCACTAATTAGATCCTCTTCTTCATCTAATCTGCTGCTCATTCCTTCCAGGGTAATCTTCATTTCAGATGTTGTATTCTTCATTTTTGTTTCTTTTTGATGGTTTCTATGTTGTTGTTGTTTTATGATTACTATCTCTTTTTAAGTTCATCCTCCATTTTTTGAGCACCCTTATAACCATTGTCTTGAGCTCTGTATCTGATAGATTGCTTGCCTCCATTTCATTGTGTTTTTTTCTGGGGATTTCTCCTGTTTTTTCATTTGGGGCATGCTTATTTGTCTTTTCATTTTTTCTGTTACTATTAGGTAGACCTGTTATGTCACTCAGTCTTAGTAACCTTACATGGTAGTTGTCCTGGGCGGGGGGGGGGGGGGGGGGGGGGGCTTAGGGCTCAGTGGTGTATTCTCCCTGAACACCTGAGCTCAGTGCTTCAGAAATGCCTTTTTGTTGGTTATGTGAGCCCTCCTGTTGTAATTGAGTCTTGCATGCTGTTTTTCCATCCATGGGTGGGATTAACCCTCAGGCTGGCTGACTATGAGTATCATTCTTGACCACAGTGTACAAGATGCTATGCTGGGACTGATTTCACAAGACAGAATTTGACCCATTAGGGTCTGATGACTGCCAAGATGTCCCCTTGGCTATATTGTCTGTGGAGCTAATTGGGTCCTACTCTGATATGGTCTGAAGCCCACCATCATTTGTGTTGCTTCTGGGCTCTCTTGGGAGGGACATTGGTGTAGGTCAATGTCATATGCTGCCTCAACTGTTCCTGGACTACATTTTTGATGCTACAAAGAGATTCAAGATATGTGGCTGCCTCCATGGGGCCTGGCTCTGTGTGAGACAGGCTAACTTGCATACCAAGGCCAGCTTCCACTAGTATTGATCCTATGAGAAAATCAGCAAAAGGTTCAAGACACCACGAGAACAGAATCTGCTTGCCAGCTGCCTTTAGTTTCCATCAGTGAAGGACCCTACTGCAGTATGGGATTTTGTGTTAGTAGGTTTCTTATAAGTTGCCAGGTGTGTGGTGTTCACCAGTGATATCATGAGTGGTGTTTACAAATCCAAATTTGGTGCATATGCTGGGCCTGAGCCCACTCAGCAAAAGTCTCAGGATATACCAAGGGCAGCTCCCACATGCCTGGGGCCTGCAAACCTTTAGTGTGATATGGAATCTCAGGGAATCATTACGTTGAGGCCAGTAGAGTTCATCAGGCTAAAACAGATTAAGGTTTGGCATGTGGATGGAGGACTCTGCACAGGAATTGTTGTGCCAGTCAAGCGTACAGGGACAAATGGCCCTCACCCTAGAGCCACACAAATCAGTCTCTCCCTATGCCATCCCCTGAGCCTGCCCAGACCTCCTTGAGAGCCTTCCAAGAAAGCCTGCACCATGGACTCAGAATGGATTGGCTAGCTGACTCCTTCACAGGGTTCAAGCTTGGCAGAATGGGGCCAAAGGAAGTCAGGAGTATGGCTAGTGGATTGCCTGTAAGAAGACAGTACTGGTAAAGCATGCTGGGTAAAAATTGTCTTCACCTTAGAGCTACACAACTAAGTCTCTACCTTTGCATCTCTGAAACCCCCTGAGTTTACCTGGACCTCCTCAAGAGCCCTCCAAGAAAATCTGCACCATGGGTCCAAGATGGCTGCACCAGTAACCCTCTCCATGGGACTCAAGCTTGATAGGGTGGGGACAAGGAAGCTGGGGCTTGGGACTGGTACATTTCCCCAGGCTGATGCCTGCTGGGTCAGTCACATTCATAACCCAGGTCAAGGCTGGTTGAATTGCCATTGAGTTTGAGTGACACCTTCTGCTTGAGGTTTGTCCTGGACCATGAAGATGAATCTCATTTACCCTGGGTGGAGGTCTGTTTAGATGCAGGACTGTGCCTTATTGAGGAACAGAAAGTCCAGTGGGCAGAAGCCACAGCACTAGGGCTGGGCAGGGCTCAAGTCTTCTGCACTGGCGGCCAGTCACTGTCATTGCAGATCTCAAGCCAGGATAAAGGTAGAGTTGGGCTACAAAGACTCCGTGACAGAGACCTGTGAGGGACAGGTGTGCCTGGGTTCCCTACTCTGAGAACCTCCTCAGGCTAGATCAGTGACCTCACTACTCTGAGAAATGACCTCACTTCCTGACAATGGAGCCCAACAGAACTTAGAACCCTGGTAACCAGGCAGCCACATTCTAAAACTGCCCCTACTCAGCTCATTTGACTGGAGACATTCGCTGAAAGGATGTTCCAGTGCTGTGTGCCAGTGTCTCGGGGCGGAGCCCCCAAAAGACCCAGCCGTGAGAGACTGTCCCACCACAGCCACCGCTGGTTCCGGACTCAGTCCAGATGCCTGTGGCCCTTTTCAAGGCAGAACACAGAGGTAACACAAGGAGGCCCAGGGAGGTTTTGTTAAGGCCAGGCCACCACTCTGATCCTACCTGAGCAGCCCTATGTCCCCTCCCGGTGTGTGTGTGTGTGTGTGTGTGTGTGTGTGTGTGTGTGTGTGTGTGTGTGTAAGTAAAGGGGGTTCACATGGGGAGGGCCTGCTTGGAGCAGGAAAAGGTTGAAGGGGGCCTGTCATGCTCACACCCCAGGTCAAACTGACTGGGTGGATGTGAAGCGTGGGTGGCATCCTCTGCCCAGGGTTTATCCGGAGCCCTGGAGGTGAATCTCATTTCCCCTGGGAGGAGGTCTGTGCAGACAAAGGGCTGGGCCTGATCCAGGAGCAGAAGGTCTAGTGGGCAGAAGCAGCAGCAACTGGGGCTTAGTATGGCTTGAGGCCTCCCTGACTAGCTATTGGTCACTGTCATTGCAGAACTCAACCAAGGACCTGGAGCACGAGCTGGTTGACAAAGACCCCCACCCCACGTCCACCAGTGAGGGGTCAGTGAGCCACACCACTGAGGGCCAGAGCAGGCCTGAAGTGAGTGTGGCCACCTGGGGGTCTGGGGAACTGCGGCCTGAGGATGGCCAGAGAAGGGCTCCTCCCCCAAAGCCTCCTAGGCTCCACAGGGAGCTCATGATGTCCAGCTCCACCCTGGAGCACGGAGCTCAGGCTAAACATACCCAGCCGGAGGACCTGGAGCTCAAGGAAGCAGATCCCAAGGGTGAGACTCTGGTGGGGGAAGTGGGGGTAGGATGTGGGGGGAGGTATATTAGAGCTTATGGGGAGGGGTTGGTGCCAGACACACAGGGAACACCCCCAGAGGCTGGCCAGGGCAAGGACCGGCCTCAGACCACCCGTCTGCTGGACTGCCAGCGGGAGGGCGTCCTGTGGTGGGTCCTGGCTGCGGCTTCTCTGGAAGGTTCTGGCTGTGATCTGTCTTTGGGAGGCGGGGGCGGGGGGCACATGGAAACGCAGGCATGTGGATGATCTCTCCTCTCGCAACTCCAGCCCCAGCCCAGGAGGCAGAGCGGGTTCCTGCCGCAGCGCCCGTCATACAAGCTGAGGAGGCCCGTGGAGGGGCAGACCTGGGAGCTGCTCCGGACCTGGAGGGGGGTCCACCTCCAGCGGCTCCACCACCTCCAGCAGCCCCTCCAGCTGCAGCCCTGGAGCCTGGGCCCGCCTGTGTGGCCTCTCCTGACACACCTGAGGCCCCAGCGCCTCTGCCTGAGGAGCCCTGTCCCCAACCTGCCCTGGATCCTGACACAGAGGAGCTGCCTCTGGGAGACGGACCAGCTCCAGAGCCTCCTGTCTTAGCTGCTCGCCCTCTCCCACCCGAAGAATTTGACATTTTTCTTTTATCTCTTTTCATTGTGATGTCCTGCTTTACTCCTTTGCGTGATTCTGTTTTTAATTTTTTAATTTTTATTATTAGGGTTTTTCCGGGGGGATTCTTCTTTTTTTCTTTTCTTACCCTTTGTATTTATATGGCATGATTCATCTTAAGTAATAAATACAAGTTTCTATTTACATTTTAAATGGTGCCATTCCTGAGCATGAAGTGCATTCACGATGCTGGGCAACCAACACCACTGTCTAGTTGCAGAATGACCCATCACCCCAAAGGAAACCCTGGGCCAGCAGTGCTCACTCGCCACTCCTCCTGCCCCTGGCAAACCCGGGTCTGCCTTCTGTCTCTGCTCCTTCACTGATTCTGGACGTTTCCTATAAATGGAACCTTATAATAGGTGCTTTTCTGTGTCTGCTCACATATTTGTTTATATGTGAAATAACATTTTTGTTATTTGAAAGGAAAAACTCACATGGATTAGAGATCAGATGTAAGAAAAGAAGCCCTTTTAGTAAGTGTGAGCATCCTGGGAGTCTGCAGAACAAGGACCCATGGGTGGCCAGGGAAGGGACAGTGATGCCCTTCAGGAACCTCATTCTCCCTGGGGGTGGGCGCTGCCATCAGTCCTCCTTCTCCCTGGCATGTCCCCACATCAGGATTTCCAAAGCCCTGCTGTGGAATAGGGGCCATTTCTGATTTTTTGCCCCCATCATTGTGCTGAAGGAACACATCTGCGTCCATAAATCTTTATTTATTTAGGACAGGTCTCTAGAAGTGGAGACTCTCGGTCTAATGTAAACACAATGTGAAGGTGTCCGGGGCAGCTCCCTACATCTAAGGTTCCACTTTGAGCCTTGTTTGGGAAAGCAGGGGTGCCAAGATCTGGGTCTGGGATCTCTGGGAGGGAGGCAGGAAGAGGGGCTGAGAGCCGAGGAGATGAACGTACTTGGGAGGGACACACCCAACTGGAAGGTCCCATCTTTCTTGCCCCTCGATGCCCTAAACCCCTCTCTGCCACCCCTAGGCACACCAGCCCCCCTGCTCCATAACTCCCTGAGCTGAGCAGCCCGGCCCTGCCACCCACGGAGTGCAGAGTGGGAGCCTGGCACGCTGAGCGGCTTCCTCTCCCCGGGTGCAGAGCCCCTTCCTCTGTGTCAGGAGAGCAGGTCCAGGGGGCTCAGCCAGTCACAGGGACACCGTGAACGCGCTCTCGCCAAGGCAGCCCTCAGCGGCAGCAGGACCCACATGAGCCGGGGTGAGCAGAAGGCACCTCACGGGGAGCCTCATGGAAGGGGCCAGGAGGTCAGAGCACTAGGCTCGAGGCTGTGGGGCGGCCACAGCACCCGAACCACAGAAGCCCTCCAGCAGGGACCTCTGCCCTGGCCCTGGGCCTGCTCCCAGCCCACACGCCCAGCACATGCAGCGTCTGCGAGTGGGCCTGTGCTCAGTGGGGACAGGGAGACAGTGCTCATCTTCCAGGCGGGTCAGGCGGCGTCCGGTTGGTGTGAGGGCAGAGCCAGTGACACATCTCTTGTCTGCCCAGAAACGGGACCCCCGAGCAGAGAGCACAGGTCCTCTAGGTGGGGACCCGGCAGGCTCTCCCTGGAGGAAGAGAGAGAAGCTGCTGATGATAGGGGAACAAGAGGGAGGGGAGAGGAGGACATTTTTGTGGATATCAGCCTTCTAACCGATTTTAAGATAAGCCATAGACTCAGAGAAACTGTTTGCAAAAGACATATTTGACGAAGAACTCATCTATATATGTATATATGTATATATAACTATGTACATACATGCATATATATATAATCTTAATCTGCAACAATAAGAAAATAAGCAACCCAATTAAAAAATGGGCATAAGCTCTGGACAGACACCTCCCCTCAGAAGATGCACAGATGGTGGGGATCCCAGGTAGAGAGAGAGATGGGTGAGGTTGCCCTGTTCATTGCAGTGTCATTTACAATGGCCCCAATGTGGAACCACCTAGTGCCCACCCATAGCGAGTTCATAAAGAAGCAGTAGTTCATACATACAATGGAATATTACTCAACCATTAAAAAAAGGTATCTTATCATTTGCCACATCCTGGATGGACCCAGAGTAATGTTACACTCAGTGAAATAAGTAAGTCAGACCAAGACAAATGCCACAGGTTTTCACGTATATGTGGGACCTAAAGAAGAAAGTAACGAACAAACAAAACTAAAGCCGACTCATAGACACAGAGAGCAGATTGGTGTTTGCCGGAGGGAGGGGGGTTAGGGGGCTGGGAAAAAGGTGAAGAGATTAAGAAGCACAAATTGTCTGTTCCAGATTAGGGTGTCAGATACAGCACAGGGAATAGTCAATAATACCGCAGTGACTATACATGGTGCCCGGTGGGCAGTGCAAATTTCAGGGGGCATCACTTTACAAAGTATATGATTGTCTAACCACACTGGTGTATGCCTGAAACCAGTCCAAAATAATATTGAAAGCAAAGTGTAAGTGAGAAATAAAATAAATAATAAATAACACAAAATGCAAAGTCTCCCTTTTTTCCCTGAGGAATAACATTTAACTTGGTGCAAAGAACAAACCAACCAGCATTTAAGTAAGTTCTACACCTGCCAGTGTCCTCATATTGCAGCGCACGTGCTGTGTTTTTGAGTCCTGCGGCAGCCCTGTGAAGCACACATTGTCCTTGCATTTAAATACCAAATCTGAAAAGGTGAAAGAGAAACAGCTCCTGCAGATGACACCAAGGTCCCTGTTCACTCCCCCTCCCCCTCCCCCTCCCCCTCCCCCTCCCCCTCCCCCTCCCCCTCCCCCTCCCCCTCCCCCTCCCCCTCCCCCTCCCCCTCCCCCTCCCCCTCCCCCCTCCCCCTCCCCCTCCCCCTCCCCCTCCCCCTCCCCCTCCCCCTCCCCCTCCCCCTTCCCCTTCCCCTTCCCCTTCCCCTTCCCCAGGCTGGATGGACCAACTTCCTTTGGCCTTGACTTTATGCTGCTCATGGGACAGGTTTGACATGGAATATTAGTGAGTGGGTAACAGAGGCTTAAAATATGCTTAAGATTTTGGCTTTCTCTTTTGTGCTCTTGCAATTATCTTGAGAAAATTTCCTCTTGCATTTTCTTCTTTTTTTTAATAGCCCCCCGAGGATATTTTTCCCCATTAATTTTTAGACAGAGTAGAATGGAGGGAGGGAGGAGAGAGACAAAAGTGTGGTGGGGGGGGTGGGGGAGAGAAGGGACTGATGCAAAGAGAAATTCGCCCAAAGGAGAAATTCCCAGAGCAGAGTCAGGAGCTGTAGGGAACAAAGGCCTGAGCTGAAAATGGCTCTCCCCCTAGAGCCACACAAACTCAGTCCCTTCTGTGTGTCTCGGCAACATCCCGAGTCTGCCCAGACCCCCCGGAGCCTTCCCAGTGTCTGCATGTGGGCCATGGGGGCCGAGGCCAGGAGGGTCCTCCCCAGGGGGCCGGGGGCAGGCTTCCCAGGGGGGCCACAGGGTGGAGAGAGCGTGAAGCAAAGGAAGGGAGGCCACTGCTCTTCTCAGGAAGTGAAGTCACTCTTCTAGTCTAAGGAGACGCTTGTGATGGGGACCCAGGCGGTGACCTCACTTCCTATGATGGAGCCCAGCAGAACTTGGAACCCCGGTAACCAGGCAGCCACATTCTAAAACTGCCCCCACCCAGCTCATTTGACTAGAGACTGTCGCAAGGGAAGTATGTTACGTTGCTGCCTGCCAGTGTCCCGGGGCCCGGCCCCCAAAGGACCCAGCCGTGAGAGTCCGCCCCGCCGCGGCTGCCGCTGGGTCCGGGCTCAGTCCCGATGCCTGTGGCCCTTTTCCAGGCAGGACCCAGAGGTCACACAGGTAGGCCCAGGGTGGTTTTATTCGGGCCAGGCCACCACTCTGATCCCACCTGAGAAGCCCTATGTCCCCTCCACGTGTGTGTGTGTGTGTGTGTGTAAGAGGGTCACATGGGGAGGGCCTGCCCCAAGCAGGAAGAGGCTACAGGGGGTCAGAAGCCTGAAGGGCCTGTTAGGTTCACAGCCCAGGTCAAGGCTGGCTGGCTGGGCATGGAGTGTGTGTGTCGGGGGGTGCCCTCTGCCCAAGGTTTTCCCCAAGCCCTGGGGGTGAATCTCATTTCCCCTGGGTGAAGGTTTATGCAGACACAGGCCTGGGCCTGATCTGGGAGCAGAAGGGCCAGTGGGCAGAAGCAGCAGCGACAAGGACTGGGCAGAGCTTGAGGCCTCAGGACTGGCTACCGGTCACTGTCATTGCAGAGCTCATCCCAGAACATTGGAGAGCGGCTGGCCCACAGTCACCTGCACCCCATCTCCATCAGCGAGGGGCAAGTGAGCTCTACCACGGAGGGCCAGAGCAGGCCCGAAGTGAGTGTGGCCTCCTGGGGGTCTGTGGAACCAGGACCTCCCGTGGATGGCCGAAGAAGGACTCTTCCTGTGAAGTTACCCAAAGTCCACAGGAGGATTTGGGGTTCTGACCTCAACCTGAAGCACTGTGTCCAAGGACAAACAACCAGGACCAGGGACCTGGAGCCCATGGAGTCAGAGCCCAAGGGTAAGAAGGTGGGGGAAGTGGTGGTTGGATGGGGGGTGGAGGTACTTGGGAGATTTTGGGGGGTGGTTGTGCCAGACACAATGGGAGCTTACCCCAGAGGCTGACCAGGAACAAAGACTGGCCTCAGACCTCCCATCTGCTGCACTGCAGGCAGGAGGACATCCTGTGGGGGGTCCTGGGCTGAGGCTGGGGTCTGTATTTGCAGAGGGGTTTGGGGGGGAGCACATGGAAATGAAGGCATGTGGGTGATCTTTTCTCTCCTCTCAACTCCAGCACCAGCCCAGGGGTCAGAGCCCGCTCCCGCTGCAACACCTGTCATCCAGCACCAGGAACCTGATGCGGGGGCAGAGTTGGCCCCTGCTCCAGACCTGGAGGGGCGTCCACCTCCCGCAGCCGCTCCAGCTGTTGCCCTGAAGCCTGGGCCGGCCCGTGTGGCCTCTCCTGACCCACCTGAGGCCCCAGCACCCCTGCCTGAGGAGCCCTCCCCTGAGCCTGCCCTGGGCCCTGACACAGAGGATCAGCTGTCTCTGGAAGTTGTGTGGCCCACTTCAGATCTTTTTGAATCTGAATTCTCTATGCCATCAGAAGAATTGGTTTTATCCCTAGTCTTTGACCTTTTTATTGTATTTCCTGGAATTGCTCCCTATTTCTTTTCTTCCTTCCGTAGTGCAGTTTATTTGTTCTTTTACATGTGTTATTTGGCTGTTTTTGGGGTTCTTTTCTTAATTTCTTTTTTTATACTTCATTATTTAATGGGATGATTTATGTTAAGTAATAAATAAAGTGTTTATATTTTAAGTTGTATCCTCCCTGCGCTTGAAGTACATTCCCAATACTGGGCAATCAACACCTTTATCTAGTTGCAGGATGTCCCATCTCCCCGAAAGGAAGCCCTCCACCAGCTGTACTCAGTCCCCACTCCTCCTGCCCTTGGCAACCCCAGATCTGCCTTCTGCCTCTGCTCCTTTACCGATTCCAGACATTTCCTATAAATGGAATCTTATAATAGGTGCCTTTTATGTTCTCTCACAGATTTTGTTTTTATGTGAAATAGCACCTTTTTTTATTGGAAAGGGAAATCCCAGTAGATTAGAGATCAGATGTAAAAACAGAAGCCCTTTTAGTAAGTGTGAGCAACGTCTTGGGGTAGAGAGCACTGTGCTAAGTGTGACCCCAGGGCCAGAGACCCATGAGGCAATGGCTGGCTCTTCCTGTGCCCAAAACAAAAATAAGAAAAATGCAGAAAGCTGAAAAGACAAACCATAAGCTGGAAATCATTCCTCACAACACAAGGCCAGAGAGAGGCGTCACATCCCTGTGGTGCAGAAACTCTGGAAAGTCAGAATTTCCTAAGGGGACAGAGGGCAAACACCTGCACTTCCAAGGAGAGGCAGAGCACATGCCAGTACATGGCAGAGATGCCCGACCTCCTTGATGGGACGCATGCACTGTCAACACTGGGGGGAGAGCACTGTGGCCATCATACTGGCAAACTTCTGGTCTGGGGGTGACCAGCCCTGGGGACAAAGTGAGAAAGCAGAGGCCCCAGAAGATCCCATGGGGAGATGAGGGAAGGGTTCCCCCCTGTGGGAGGACAGGGAGCAGGATCCATCAAAGTGCCACAGGTGCCCCCTTCACCTGGCAGGGCTCACCCTAGGAGGTCACCCCACAGGAGTTCTTGCAAACACTTCAAAGCTGCATTTTCAAGGCTACTCATCAGAGCGCTGATTAAATGGCAGGCACTGGGAAAAACACTAATGTCCATGGAGAGGGGGTGGGACCCAGCAATCCTGGTCCACATGGAGGAGGGAAGCTGAGCAGCTTTTAAAGTGGGTGCAGGGGTCTCTATGTGCCCACAGAGACTTCAGGGGTTCTCTCATTTGAGACGTGGGGACCAGCTGTCTCCGCCCAGGATCCCAGCTGTTAGACCCCATACCCATGATTTACGGGTCACAATGTGTGTGTCTGTGACAGAGACAGACAGAATGAGAGAGGCGGAGCCTGAGAGGTACCCATCAGCCCACTCATGACGGTCCCCTTGGGGTGGGACTTGCAAAACTCTATGTTCTCCTTGAGGGGATGTCTGAATTCTTTATATGCATTGATCTTGATAGTTCTAAACACATTGAAGTCATGTGTTCGATATTATCTCTGTATCACTCATCTATGGAGTAAAGTACATCATTTAGTGTTTATTTTTAAAGGATTTACCACAAGGAAAACAAAGAGCGCAATAATGAAGTCTAAAGAAATTCAGAATCAGGTAAAGAACAAGGTCCTTCTAGGAAGGAGAGCCCTGACAGGAGTGCTCACTGTTCTAGTACTTTCCCTACGTGCACACGTGCACCTGTTTCCATGCCCACGCATGCCTGTGTTGGGGCTTGTGTGCGTTCACATGTATGCCAGTGAAATTATCAGGTGAGGAGGATTCCTGGACCTGTGCGCTCCGGAACCTCATTTCCCTAGGAATGGGACACTGCCAGTCAGGCCTCTTTCTCCCTGGCATTTTTGTGTCCCATCAGTATTTCCAAAGCCCTGCCTTGGAACATGAGCCTTTTCTGATTTTTTTATTCCCATCATCATGCTGAAGGGAACATCTGCATCCATAAATTGTTATTTATTTAGGACAGTTCTCTAGAAGTGGAGATTCTCCATGTAGTGTAAACAAGATTTTAAGGAGTTGAGCGCAGGTCCCTATATCTGGGGTCACTTTGTCCACTTTGGGCCATTTTTGGGAAAGCAAGGGGATGGAGACCTGGGGCTGAGACCTCAGAGACGGGGAGAGGGTAAGGGGCAGGGAATGGAAGAGATGGAGGATTCTAGGAGTGATAAGCCCACCCATCCTGCTCTGCCCTGCCCCATGTCCCCTGCACCCCCCAATCCCTAGCCCACACTGGTCCCATTCTGCTCCATACCTCACCTGAGCTGAGCAGCCTGGCCCTGACTCTCATCTTGTTCAAACACAGGCAGGTGTGGGCCTCACAGTCTTGCCTGCTCCCTCTCCCTCCAAGCACAGAGCCTCTTCCTTTCTGACAAGAGAGCAGGTCCAGGGAGGCTCAGCCAGTCACCGGCCACTGTGCATATGCTCTATCCAGGGAAGCTCTCAGTTGAAACAGAAGACCCACTTGAGCTTGTGTGAGCAGAAAGGACCTCCCAAGTTACTTCATGGAAGCTGCCAGAAAGTCAGAGTATCAGGCTGGAAGCTTTGGGCTATGCCACGGTGCTCAAACCACTCCTCAGGTTTATCCAGCAGTAACCTCTGCCCTGGCATTTTTCCAGCCCACAGGCCACATGCCCAGAACATTCAGCTTCGGTGAAAAGGATTCTGTTCAGTGGGAGTGTGGGAGAGAGCTCTCATCTCCTTCAAAGTCAGGTCAGGTGGAGTCCACTTGGTCTGAGGCTGCCAGTTGAGGACACAGTCAGGAACATGTCTCTTGTCTGCCCAGAAATGGGCCTCCCTGAGCAGAGAACATAGGTCCTCTAGGTGGGGACTCAGCAGGCTCTCCCTGGGGAAGAGAGAGAAGCCCCTGTTTGAAAGGGGAGCAGGAGAGAGGGGAGGGAGGACACTTATGTATGTCAGTCTTCTAACTGATTTTGATAAGCCACAGACTTGGAGAAAGTGTTTTCACAACACAGGTCTGATAAAGACCTGGTATCTGAGTCTATACATTAAAGAATACAAGACCTCTTACTCTTCAACAATAAGAAAATGAGCAATGCAACAGGCAGAGGGAAGGCGGCTCAGGCCAGCCTGGAGTCATACAGGGAGAGGCCAGGTTATGTGGCTCTGGAGAGAGCAGGAAGGACAACAACGAAGGTCCTTTTACTGAGGCTGTTTCCCACACTGCCCACAAACTCCATCTTACCTAGGTCAAGCATTTACTTCCCTGCGGAATCACCTTGGAGAAGTGCATTATCCTAACCCTTCAGATGATACGTGGCTCTGCTCTGCAAAGTTTGCACCCTTCTGAGATGTCTGCTGGCTGTGGCCAGCCTAGGCCCATAGTGAAGACTTTCTTGGAAGGCTCCTGAGGAGGTCTGGGCTGTTCAGAGGGTGGCAGAAACTCACAGGAGAGATTGAGTTGTGTGGCTCTGGGGTGAGGGCTGTTTTCCCTTCCGTGCAGGACCGATACCACCATTCCTGTGCAGAGCCCTCCCTCCACACAGCAAAATCGTGGCCTGTTTTTACCCTGATGAACTCTGCTCGCCTCACCTGATGACTCCCTGAGACCTTGCCTCACCACAAAAGTCCACAGGGCCCACGCTGGTGGCAATTGGCTGGAGACATTTGCTGAGTGGCCTCAGACCCACCACAGCTGCCAAGTTTTAATCCGTGAACACCAATAATAAACGCCAGTAGTCCCTACATGGTGACTCACTGAGAGTCTACCTCACATAACTCACTTTCCGCCAGAGACTCCTTCAGAGGCTGAGCTCACTGGGCAGCAGAGGCAAAGGCAGATCTCAGGATGCCTTTGGACATTTGCTGAGCTGCCCAGGGCTCCATACTGGGGGAAGCTGGCCTTGCGACACAGTTGGGCCCCGCCCACAACACCCACTCCCCGCAGAGAAAGCTAAAAAATCTAGATCACTTTATAGATCCAAAGAGGTAGCCCAGAGACAGTAACAGGCAGTGTCTGACATCCGCCTGCACCAGAGCACCCCCCCCAAGATGTCCCAGAACCCACACCCAGCAGCGGTCTTCAAATCACATCAGAGCAAGACCCAATTAGCTCCACACCCAAAAAGCAGCACACCCAAAGGGGAAGTCAAGTCTCCGTCTGTCACCATATATTTGACCTCTTTGACCTTCTTCTACCTCCCTCCACCCTCTTCTGTTCCGGTAACCTCCACAGTGTTGTCTGTGTCCATGAGGTTTTTTTCTGGTGGTGTTTTTTTGTCATTTTAAGCAATTTTGCAAAGATATGCATCGTTCTCTTTGAGTTTATAATGTTTGGAGTTCTCTGGGCTTCTGGAAACTGCAAATTCATATATTTCAACAAATTTGGAAAGTCTGGGGCCATTGACTCTCAAGCGGCTTTTTGGTGCCTTGAGGTCATTCTTCTTTCCTTACCGCACTCTGATGACCCACGTGTCAGGCGTTTTGCTATTATTCCGTAGGGTCGGGGGGCTCTCTTCTTTCTGTGAAAGTTTTTGCATCTCCTTCCCACTGAATCATTTCTGTGGACCTGTCTTTAACTTCACTGACTCTCCTCTCATTTAGATTTTGCTACTAAGCCAGTGAGTTTTTTTTGGGGTATTGTATTTTTTATTTCCAAAATTTTATTTTAGTCATTTTTATGTTTTCTATTTCTCTATACTGATTTCACATGTTTTCACTTGTCATGAGCATCTTCCTTTATGGCGCTGAGCACAGTTCTCACAGTTACCTGCCAGTCCTTGCTGACAGTCCTGCATCTAGTCATGGGATTAGCCCGTCTTCATTTTCTTTTATCTTAAGGATGGGTGATATTGTCTTTACTCTTTTTATGTTTAATAATTTTCATTTAATCACGGACAATGTGCATATCCATGTCGCATATACTCAATTGCATTCTTCTGACCTGTGTTGAATGTTTAACCTTAGCAGTCAATGAACTTGATCAGACAAACTACGGTCTTGAGGTCGCCTGAAGCCTGCCATAGGCGGCCTCTCGGTTTCATCCCTTCGGTCTTGGCTATGAACTGCTTTTAGTTTTAGCCTAACAAACAAGACCTTAAAGAGAGCTAAATACACATGTATACAATCTAAACAAAAAAACCATCCAATTCATGTCTAAGGAAAAGAGAAGACTAAAATAAATAAACCTTAAACAAAATACAATGATAGCATTATAACAACATTTCAAAACAGTACATATTTTAAAAGAACAAGGTACCGATTGAAGTCTTCCTTTATTTTAGGCTTTTGTCTTTATATCAGTGAGATGTTCTCTTTTTAGGAAATACTAATTATGCATTAAATATGCTTTATCTAGCTATCATATTCTGTCTTACCACTTTTATTTTTATTTTTGTTTAGTGTGCTTTTGTGAAGATTTTTTTCTATTACTAACAGTTTTCAGCATTTTTCCTATTGCTTTCGTTGAAATCCTATAATAGCTTTACTATTTGACACCAATTTGTTTCCTAGAGCCTTCCAATTTCTTAACTTATTCTGTTGCTTTATCTTATTTTGTAAATAACCATATCTCTCTTTCCATTTTATTTTCAGCCTTTTTTCACTTTAATTTCTTTGAAAGAATAGAAAGGCATTTATCTTAGTCTAATATGTTTCCTTTCACAATTCTTAAACTGATGCTGATTATTACCCTGCTTATTTTATTGTTTATTTTTATTTTATTTTTGCTATCTATGCTTAGCTGCCCATTCTACAGTCTTCTAATTTATGACTCAACTTGGAATAAGCCCCATCTAACCTGGGTGTGCCATTTTCACCCAAACACAAATGCCTCCTACAGAAGGACTGGGTATGGGGAGGAATAGGAAAAAGAGGAGAGGTGGGATGGCCTGCACCTTTCATTAAAATGTATTTTTCTTATATTTTATCATTTATCTGCTGCATCGCTTTTTATAACAACCAAATTATCTTTTAATTTTTAGAATACTTCTTCAAAACTACTTAGAACATGTGAAGAAAATCAATAAAGTCGTTCTTAGAAAATTTTAGTTGTTTTACAAACACTATTATTTTTATGTGCCAGGCACTAATGTAAGATCTCCACAAATATCAATTCTTTAATTTGCACCATAACTTTGTGAGTTAGTACATCTAATTTCTACAATTATAGATGAAGATACTGATTTACAGAGAAGTTAAGTGTCTTGCTCGAAATCACAACTGGTAAGTGGGGGAATTGAGACTTGAAACTGAATATTCTGGCTCTGATGTTAATGTTTTTAAACACTGCTGTGTCATCTATAAAACAATGCATTATAAATAATATACTTGACATTACTAGTCTGCTTATCATGACCAGTGCTGTCCGAGTCCCATTGCCCCGCATGAAGAAAGAACTGCCTTTACTTTTTTTTAAGGTGTAAGCAAAGCTGGCCTGTTAGATGCTAGCATTTCTCCACTGTTCCAGCTTGTTGTAATGATCTTTTCCAAGTAACCTCACAGAAGCTTTTAGGATGGTCTGGTCTCTTTATTCTCTCTGGTGGCAAAATATTTAATGTCCACAGAACATCTATGTGTCCTACCACATCCCTCAACCCCTTTGTTAAGAGCAGGACCATTGGATTAGTTCTGAGAAGCGAATTGTGGGAGAAATGATATGAACTTCCTTTAGGGTGTGGCAATATGAACTTCATATGCAACTCCCAACTCTGTCTTTCCTTTCTGTAGTCATTCTGGTGGCCACATGTTGGCATTAATGGGTGAGCAATGGCAGCAAGTGGCTGCTAAGTCACTGCACAGAGGAACACCGCCCTGGAGAATTCAGTAAACTGTATGAGACCTTGAGTGAGAAGTCAAATTTTGTTATGAGCACTGAGACCATCCTGACTAATACACCTGCTATGATTGCATCTTAGGAGTTGCTTCCCATAAACATGCTAAAATTAAATGGTGGCATTTGGAAAATATATCTGAATCATTTACTTTAATAATTTAGGTCTCCAAAGAAAATTTAATTCAATTTATGTTAATAAAGTAATATATTTCTTCTTTTAAATACAATACAATAAGAATTTCAGTTACTAAGGATACCGAGAGAGCTAGCTATTCTGATTAAATTTCTGATTAATGAAAGGACAATGAGGAAGGAACATCACTTGTTTTCAGTACTTGGTATTAAACAGCTTTCACAAATACATTTATCCGCTTATCTAATTACTAAATAAATCATGATTTGTTACTTTTGATCATTTATAATCTGAAATAAACTTGAATTCATGATTTAGTAGTTCAATTCAACCAAAATAATTGAGACTTTGTCAAGCACTAGTGGTTAGTGCCAAACTTGTAAAAAAAAAAAAAAAAAAGTATGTTAAAGGACTTGATATACTATACAATAAAAATATTAAATAACATATTAAGCACCATAGTAAGAGCATTAACAAAGTGCAGTGAAAAGTAGAGGAGAGAGGGAAAAACTTGATTATTGATGACTGGTTTAATAAATGAGTTAATATTTGAATTAAAAATTTTGTTGAATTCATTATGGTGACATTGGTTAATAAAATTATATAGGCTTCAGGTGTACAATTCTATAAAACATGGTCTGTATATTGGATTGCGTGTTCACCGCCCCAAGTCAGGTCTCCTCCCATCACCGTTTATGCCCCCACCCTCTTCTCCCTGTGCCCCCCTTCCCTCTGGTGCTGGCCATTCTGCTGTGGGTGTCTGTACGGTGTTTACCCTTCATCAATTCCACCTAGTCCCCCAGCCCTCTTTCCCCCTGACAGCTGCCAGTCTGTTCTCTGTATCTATGAATGTCTCTATTTTGTTTATTTGTTTATTTTGTCCATTAGATTCCACATATAAGTGAAATCATCCTGATTTTCATTTATCTGGTTTTTATTTGTCTCTAACTGTGAAAAGTTAATTTTTCTTTTTCATGTGCTAAAAATAAATGATACATTTTCAAGGAGGTTTCATGGTGCTATTTTTGAGAGAAAGGGCTGGTGATTATAATGGAATGAATGGAATTTTTAATGCATACTGCTATTTGGCATTCATGATTTTTTTTTTTCTCTTCTACTTCATTTTTTCCCTCCAGTGTAGATCGTGCTTTGGTTCTCCCTAAAGTGTGGACATTTACAAAGAAATTTTGACAAAGATATTGTACTTTTAAAAAGCTCTGAGGTAAGAAAATACTCTAAACCTTTTCATTTTACAAGTGAGGAAATTCAAAACAAGAGAACTCAGTGAATTGTCCAAGACAACCCAAGTGATTCTCCTCCCAATGATTTTTCTTAGCATTCACTGTGCTAAGGAAAAACAAAATCATATTTACTATCGATGTGGGATATAACCCAGGTCAAAACAAAACAAACCTTGAACAATAGAGGATTAAGAAATAAATAAAAGATAATGTAAATATAATCTAATATATGTTAAATAGAAGAGAACCATGCTTGTTCTTCCGGCCCATGCAAAACTCACTCACAAGCTGGCAACTTTGCCAAGGTTTCCTAGGTACACAAAAGCACTTACACACTGTGAGTGTAACATGACCCTTTATATAATTTGGGGTGATAGGTTTAAGATTCTATACTTGATCACTTTTCTCTTTCTGTTTTCCCATCTCCCAAAACTATCCAGTTGAGTTGCTGATGCAAAAGTCTGGGCTATTTTAATGCAATCAAAAATGTAGCACAAAGCCCACAAAGCCAGTAAATGCCCTCGTTGTCTCTGATGCCTGTCAGGAAATGGAAGTAAATAGATTTAAAACTCTAACGTTACAGACGATGAGATTAAAAAGCCATTAGTAGTCATCAGCCCATTAGAACTCTGGGCTCCAAAAGACTGTTACAGAGAAATTTCTTGACCAGATAAAAAAGGGTACTGATATCATCCTTCCTTCATTATTCAATAAAAGGTTTCATGGGGCCTTGTTGTTAGTATTCTACTCCTTTCTGTACTGGGTGCTTTTAAACAGAAAACGTTTCTTGAGCGTCTGTCTCTTGAAAGACAAAAACAGCAGCCGTCGTGACCATTCACTTCATTGACATCCAAGTGCGGCGATGTCATTTAATGGCCTGTGGAGGAAAACACTTGGCCGGTCTCAGCCTCCCTGGCAGCTTTCTTAGTCTTCCCTCTTGGTGCTCTGTTACTTGTCCATATTCTTCAAAAACAGTGACCCCCCATAGCTGGAGCAATGAATGTCTTTTTTAGTCTCCTAAAAATAGAGCTGTGTACTTCAGCAGATGATGGGGAAGAGTTTCTATTTTTATTGCTTCCTGCAGCAAATTCATTCAAAAGATGACTCCAAGTTGAAATGAAATAACCCTAAGCTGAGCGCTGAATTAGGGGACCAGAGAGGGCAGGGATGGGGAGAGGGGAACTGGACACACACAAGAGACGAATGCTGCTCAGTGAGTGAGCGTGTAAGGCACTGATGCATTCAGGTCAGGAACTAAGCAAATGCAATATTTTAAAACAGGAATTCATTCTTATTTGTGAAAGTTGCCTTTTGGCATACTCACTGCAATTCTAAATCTTTGTCTAAAATGGGATTACATGTATTCTATTATATGAAATAAAATAAAACCTTTAGAAATGAGTGTTTATGTGGCACAGTGTTCTAGTTTGCCACTCCCATCCCATAGTCCTGAAAAAAAAAGACTGGAATGCAGTTAACACTAAAGGGAAATCGTGCCATGACATAGCTGGCAATTATTGCACTCGGCACAGTTTTCTTTATTAAAACTTTACTTACATCACTGCACTGTTCAATTCTTTCTCACCATTTTCCTTTAATTTATTAATATCTCACTTTTCTACCATTACAGTTATTTTTTCATCATTTAAATTTCACTTTAGGTTACAAGCATTGCCATATTAAATACAAAGGCTAAGGGATATTAATAATTACTGACATGACCTTGCAATTGGTATAGAAGCTTGACTTCTATTACATTAATAAGGCATAAATTGAGGATTAAAATGATATCCTATCTTTTAACCAATTTAGTCAAAATTATTATTAAAGTGATATAAACTAGAGCTCAGTCAAATATTTGTTTGCATAGTACATGACTACATACTGTATCAAAATAAAATGAAAGAAAAGTCAGAATGTGGTTTTAAAAAATATACATAAATGCATAACCCATGGACACAGACAATGGTATGGGGATGGCCTGGGGGGAGCAGGTATGGGGTGGAGGGGTCAGTGGGGGGAAAGGGGACATCTGTAATACTTTCAACAATAAAGATAAATTAAAAAGATACTATTTTGTGTAAGTGTGAATGTCATTAGCTATATAGCTTAAGAATTTGAACTCCTTTAAATTTTCAGAAAAAAAGAGTTGAGTTGTGCCTATAACCTTATAACCAGGACAGCATCCTTAGAGGTAAACTAATCAAAATACATTTTGGGGGGATATCTTCCAAATTTGGAATAGCAGGTGTGATACTCCAGTATTCAGTAAGCACCTAATGAGCTAGCTACATCCTTGATCTACCCCTGGATTAACATGAGGCCCAGAACCTGTGGACCAGCATGTGCCAGTGTAGGGACCTGAGCCTCTTAATTCTACATACTCCACAGTCAATCCATCACAAATGTGCTAACCACACACGGGGTGTTAATTGGAGCTCGGCACCCCCTGGAGCATGACAAATTAATTCTCCACCAGTTAGAAATAAACAAAACCCAAAAGGGCTTTTGTTAACTCCTATGAATTTGAGACTTTTTAACCCTCTATTTACCAGGGGTTTAAATGAAATTAAATCATCATAATATATCTGTACTTATCCTGGTGACATAAAATGCATTCAAGTGAAATTGTGATTAACCTGTGAATTGTCTCATCTGCTCTATCAATTGTCTGATGTGATTTCTTTTCTTACTGATGTAAAAGTCACTCTGTGCAGGTGTCTTCTGTCTTTAAACATGCTGTAGCATAACTAGTTGGAAGGCAATATTGCATAACGGTTACGAGGTCAGTTAAGAAGGCAAGCAAGTCTAGACTCAGATTTTCCAAGACTGGAAACCATTTCTACTAATTAATTATTCTACGTGTTGCCTTGGGAAACTTCTATCCACTTTTTCCTCAGATGTAAAATAAGAATTTGAAATATCTTAGGATTGCCCAGCCGGTGTGGCTCAGTGGTTGAGCATCTACCCATGAACCAAGAGGTTGCCGGTTCAATTTCCAGGCAGGGCACACGCCAGAGTTGCGGGCTCTATCCCCAGTACGGGATGTGCAGGAGGCAACCAATAAATGTTTCTGTCTATGCCTCTCCCTTTTTCTCTCTCTAAAGGAATCAATAGAAACATATATATATTTTTAAAGAAATATCTTAGGATTGTTGAGAAGAGCAAAAATATACATTGCTGAATATAAAATCTCTGCATATGGATCAGAGCGGTTCATATGTGCAAATCATGGCTTATATTCAGAAAAAAGTCATCACATTTCTGGTCTTGAGCAAAAATATTGCATTATGGGATCACATATTTTTAAATATCTTTTCAACATTTGGTAAGACTATGGCTTCGTTTTAGTCAGGTAAACAAGGATATCAGAGTGACCCTTGTAAATACACCAGAGTATGTTTCTTCTCTGCACAAGACTCTCCCATTCTCACCCCAACCACAGTGAAAGCTGTAGCCTTTTAATTACCTGTGAGGTCCTGTATTACCACTTTTCACATCATTCGTTCTGCTCCTGGCACACTGCTTATTTACTGATCCTCCAACTTTCCAAAGGAAATAATCTCCTACCTGAGGATTTAAAATGTTTTGTTCCCCAAGCTTCTGCATGATTCACTTCGACATATACTTAAGGTTTCTGTCCCATGTCACCTTATCATAGAACCCTGCTGGCCCCCTTATATAACAGAGAAAATGTTCCATCTTGGATTTTCTATCCCCTTAACCCATTTATATTAACCTACACCAGAATTTAAGTTTCATGAGAGCAAGGAATTTCTTTTACCTGCTGCCTACAACAGTTCCTGGTACACAGTAGGGACACAACAGTTAGACTAAGATTTGGCTGACAATTACAAAACCCAAAGTAACAATGGCTTAAATAAAACCGAAATTTGTTGTGTGCTCCCTTAAAGATCCCCCGTAGGTGTTCCAGGACTGGTATGATGGTCCCAGTGACAGGTTTATGAGTTTCTTAATTTCAAAGTCTTAAACTTGCAGATGGACGCTTTAAATTCATCTCCAGCTCTGCGGCCACCATGTGTGTGTTCTAGCCAGCAGAATGTAGGAGACAGAAGACCGCACCCCCTCCATTTAAGGACATTTTGCAAAAATGACACACACCATTTCCAATATTGGCTATTGATTAGTCATATAACAAAACTTAACTGTAAGGGAGGTTGTAATACAGAGTATTCTAACCAGCTGGATATACAGATAAAATTCCGTTGTTCTGCTGTAGAATATCAGGAGAACAGATATTGATGGACAACTGGCAGACTCTGGCACATTTCTAAACAAATATTTGTAATAAAGCTGAATAAAAAGAACTTATTTTCTAATTCAATTTTGATTTCATGAATTGCAAAAACAAAATGTTCATTCAAAAACAAAATATCATCAATTATATCAAGATATGATAGCGATGATCCCCACATAGTTGATTTTCATTCTTAACAAACTATTGCAAGGATAAATGCTTACTATTCATTGAAATATTTCACCTCTGACCTAGTGGAAAAACACTGTATATGAAATCTAATCACATGGGTTGAATTGTTAGTTTTGTCGCCAAGTCAGAGCCCCTCACCAGCTCGTTTTTCTTTTTGATCCGACTAATTAAGAGCAGGGCTCGACTAGCTGAACAAGGTAACCTGGAGTTCAACAAAGCCTATTCTATTCAGTTCCATTAAGTTCTATATCTTTGTGGTAAAGTCTGCTTTTAAACGAACAAACAAGCAAAACTACATCAAAAAACCTCACTTTCTCTTAGCAACAACAAAAGGCTTCACTGACTTCTCCCTGTCGACCGCACTGCCCGCCTCTGAGCCTCCTCTGAGCTGTGTCCCTGGCCTGTGCGCAGATCCGGGGGGCAGTGAGCCCACCTCTGCTTCGCTCTGGGCCCGTGGCTCACGCACAGTTTTATCAGGTGGCTCACTTCAGGAAAACGCATTCAGCTCCTAGGCGCTGCTCTGTGGCACGAAGTGTGGCGAAGAGCAAATCAAACCACCTTGCAGGAACACGTCTACATACATGCAGCTGTAATAAGCACTGCATGTCAAAGCTCAGAACGTGCGGGGGCTCCGCTGGCCAAGGCTGGGGACACCAGGGACGCTGCTCATGTCTAAGGAAGCCACTCTCAGGTTCGGAGAGAACGGGTCGTCTCCTGACATGGACTGAAGTTTATGGCTGTCCCATTGGAATAACAAGCACTCACTTTGACGCATTTGTTTGTTAATGGTGCTGTTCTTTAATGGGGGAAAAAGAAAACAAAGTTTAAGGCCTTGGGTTTAATTTTGAATTGTGCCTTTGGGAAATATCCTTTGGGTTTTCTTTGTTCTACTTATAATGTGATTGCCTCATATGTATAGTAATTAATGTAGAGAAAACTCTTTAATGCAGGCCCCAATTTAATTGAGAATATGTCATAATTAAAATAGTACTAAAGATGGCTTTGAGCCTATGGATACCAGTTTAGCTAAGGAAATGTCTATTATAAACAAGATTTATATTATATTATAACCTGCACATAGGAGCTTTAATGAAGAGATTATATTTCATCACTAATAGAAAATTGATGACGAATATATGCCAACAAATAGTTCAATTTGAATTGTTGTATAAACTTAGTATTATTGAAACCATACATGGAAATGCCTCTAGATCCAAATTTGTATTAATAACAGTGTATTCATAAATCTTCTATTTAAAAATGATATATTCTCAGTCTTGTCTTACTGATCTGAATCAGAATTTCAACTCGTAATATCATTATGCTCTTCTGGAAAAGAGGTACAAGGCATAGAAGGCGAATGTAATTATTACAGCATAATATTTATGAGAAAAGTTATAGTAAGAAGTTGACTATTTTATGAGACCAAGAGATGATAAATATCTGTGAGGTATTTAGCAACATTTATTAGCTTTCACAAGGAAAAGTGTAATGAATATGTCCTTGTAACCCTGATCATCAGGTAAAAATGTGTAGGCAGAGGCACGTTGAGGGTGAGGTGTTAAACTGAACCAGATCCCCTATGTAATCATTTGGAAAGTCTGCAAATGTGACTTAAATTTTATTACAAATCCCACATTTTAAATGTATATAGTTATAAATTTATATAGTTAATAAAACTCTATATATGCTAGAGTATTTCACTTTTTCATGAATAAAGGGCTAGAGTATCTTAATTTCAATTATGTAAATGAATAACAATTTTTCAAACGAATCATTTTTAAAATGCTAAACTTATTTGAAAATTAAATAAGATTAATTCAGAAAGTCAGATTATTTATTTAGTAAATCAAATTTCTTCTATGTCATTGAACCAGCTTGAGTCCCTCTGATGTGTACATTTGTTTTTATGAAGGATGTTGTCAGGGTCTGCCTTCCCCAGAGATCACCAGAAAAAACCTTTGAACAAAACTTAAATTGATTAGACCTAGTTCCTTAAGGGACAATGCACATTGAACATGTCTCCTCAGTGCCTCAGAGGGAAGCATCAGAGGAGCATATGTATAGGGTCCTAAGGCCTGGACTAGATTATTCTAAGGTGGATCTTACAAGGGAAGGTACTAGGCTGTGTCACAAATTTTGACACACTAGCTTAGAATTTGTTGGCACAGTGAGTCAAGGATCTTGAAGCATGTCCTGATGAGCAAGCTGTCAGTCTGATAAGTACATGTGAATTAACTTATAGTTCTATTTTCCAGGAGCAAATATTTCCTGGAGGAAATAGCTCAGTTATTTCTGTTTGTCCTCAGTATTGTCTATCATAGGAAACTCCCTCTACTGCTATTATTTAACACAGGGACAAGTAATTTTCTCAGTTGAAGGGACTTCTCCTTGTATGAACACAAACAGAAATTATTCATAAGTAGTAGATATTGATAATTAATAATAAAAAGAAGAGATTGATAATGATTAATAAATAGTATATATTAATTGACAAGTTACTAAATTTAATCATTATGTCAAAAACATTCTATTTATGTCTACTTTTTCCTTTCAGTGCTATCTCTTCCCTTCACCTTCAATTCAAAACAAAAGGTATCCTGATTTCTAACAGTCATATTATCAAAAAAACATCAAAATAGAAAAATTGATAAAAAATTAATTTTTAAAATTGACTTAATGGAAATTATAAAATTAATAACTGATGTTTTATGTAGTTTATGTAATTTAACATTTAATCATATTCTATTGTCCTATTATTATCTCCATTTAACATGCACTGACATCAAGGCAGACAAAAGTTGAATAATTTGAGGTCACCCCACAGCTTGTGGATAGAATTTGACTTGAATGTGTTAACTTAGCCATTGTGGTTAAATTAGAACTTCTAGTTAAAATAATTTTAAGCATATTGAGTTAATTGGAAAAAAAGTATACAGCTAGGTGTTTCTATCACTGACAAAAGCCCAACAGCTCTCCTCTAAAGAAATGGAACTAATTTGGGGGGATATCTACAACATTTAGTTACACATAAAAATAAGAGATTTGGCTGATATGTGATCTCCCACATTCTGGATTTCAATTAACCCAGAATTTTGCACCAATATCTTCCTCATCTGCTCTTTCATACATGTAGTATGCAGCTTTTCCTGTAACCTACAAGGCACTTTGGGTCCCTCATTAGCTGATTAGTTGTGTTTTATCTAGGCTGTGGCTTTCTCCTACCTGCATCTATTCCTACCACTCCTTAAGTTTCTTTCCAGGTTGTCAAATGTATTGAAATTTGTCATTGTTTATATTTCCATACTCTGCATTGCTTTATCTCCAATAGCCTTACAGTCTTTATTTCTGGTGATTTATATCTAGTAATTCTACTATATAATCATATTTTTTGAACAGCAAATCAGGTGTCTAAGATATATGAATCAGAGAAAATAGTGCTTGGCCTCACGGCCACTCATACTTTAGTGCCAGCCTATGTAAATGCTCACAATTTTCAATCCATGTACATGACTTAAGATTGTGGGGTGTTTTTTTAATTTTTTAAATTAATTTTGAGAGAGAGAGAGAGATAGAGAGAGAGAGAGATTTGATGTTTCACTTATTTATGCATTCACTGGTTGATTCTTTTATGTGCCCTGACCAAGGATCAAACCTGCAACCTTGGCATATGGGGATGACTCTCTAACCATCTGAGCTACTGGCCATGTTTTTAACTGTAGGAAAAAAATCACAGGAGAATACATGATGACATAAATGAACAGATCTTGACAATGGGGTGTCCTGGAGAAAGTGTAGGGAAGTTCAATTATTAGATATTTAGTTATCTTTAACCTTTGAGCACTAATATGTGTATTTCTGCTTATGTTCATGATGATCATTAAAACAAGCCCCAAACAGATAAACTTGTTGAGTCTGAATATGATTATATCCTTTAGAGTGTCAAAATTGAGATAGTTCTATTATAAAGATTAATATACAACTTTTACTTTTAGTTGGTAATGTGAGAAACTCCATGGACTCACTCCCTGGCAAAACAAACAAGATTGGTAAAATTACATTAAAAATTATTTAATGCCTATGGAAATTGACCTAAAGGTATACAACAAATGAAAAAACTTTTATTGGGAAAATCTATAACTGTGAAAGGCCCTCTAGGTGTCAGAACAAATCTCAAAGACTTGCCTCAAAACCTACCCTTGCAAAAGAGCCTCAATTTAATTGAATCAGACTGTGGAATAAACTATTCTCCAAAGCATTATCAACAATTAGAGAGCAATCATTTGTCATTAGTGAAGCCTAACAGCTGCATATGATAACAGCAGAGGAAGGCAACTTAATCAAGGGGTCGGGGAAGAGACCAAGAGAATCTTGATCTAAACCAGTGTGATCCAAGTGTAACTGTGCACATGCCCAAAGCTGAGCCTCTGAGGAGCAAGGTAACGGGCTTCACACTGAGAGAGAAACAGATTTTACCAACATTTTCCAGCCAAATCACTAAACAAATAAACATGAAAACAACAAAAACGAGTTCTGAGGTAAGCTGAGTGAGGATCAGTACTCAGAGTTGCTGTAATATATTATCTGAAATGTCTTGCTAAGCAAAATAATTCAGACAGAAAGAGTCAAGAACCATATGATTTCACTCATATGTGGGTTATAAAACTGAAAGCAATAAATGAACAAACAAGACAAACAAACATAAACTCATAGGCAGAAAATAGTATTGTGGCTATCAGAGGGAAGGGGGTGAAGGCATAGTAAAGAGTAAAGGGAGTCAAATATATGATGACATATTTGATTTGGGTGGTAAATACACAATGCAATATACAGATAATGTATCATAGAATTGTACACTTGAAACTTACAATTTTATTAACCCATGTCACCACAAGAAATTTATTTTTTATTTCTTATTTTTTATTTTTTTTAAATTTTATTTTTTAAAATATATCTTTATTGATTTCATAGAGAGGAATGGAGAGGGAGAGAGAGAGCCATTGATGGAGCCCGCAACCCAGGCATGTGCCTTGACAGGGGAATCGAACCCCGATCGCCTGGATCCTAGGTCGACGCTCAACCGCTGAGCCATGCTCTGCCGGGCACCACAAGAAATTTAATAAAATGAAAAAGAAATGCATCACATATCCAAAATTAAACTCATTATTTTCTTCCATGACTAAGAGTATGAGGCTTTCAGTCTAGTGTGGGAAGGCCAAATAAATGAATGAATAAGTAAATAGTCTACTTTTTAACAAAAAAAAATTTGAGAAATGTAAGAACACAGGACAATGGAATCAATACAGAGGAAAACAAGCAACAGCACTTACCTGGGAAAAGGCTCAAATGTCAGATTTAACTTAAAACAAAATACAACAAAAATATGTTACTAGAAATAAAAGAGGGCATTTGATAGTAATAAAAGAGTTAGTTTGGAAGGAAGGTATCATAATTTTACTTTATTTTTAAATATATCTTTATTGATTTCAAAGGGAGGAAAAGAGAGGGAAAGAAAGAGACAGAAAGAGCAATGATGAGAGGCATTGATCGGCTGCCTCCTGCACGTTTCCCACAGGGGATCGGGCCCACAACCTGGGCATGCCTGACCAGGAATTGAACTGCGATCTTGTGTATCATAGGTCAATGCTCAACCTCTGAGCCACACTGATGGAGCAAGATCTCATAATTTAAACGTATATGCACCTAACAACAGAGCCTTAAATTACATAAAACATGAATTTACAAAATGAGAGATAAATAATTCAGCTATAGTTAAATAATTCAATATTGTACTTTCAATAATTGATAGAATTATTAGGCAAATGATCACCAAGAACATAATTTATTTGAACAGCATTATAAAGCAACTATACCTAACAAGCATCCATAGAACACTTCATCCAACAATAGCGCAATAAATATTCTTCTCAAGTTCACATAGAGTATTCTCTATGAAAGACAATATGCTAGGCCATAAAACAAGACTCATTAAATTTAAGAGAATTAAAATCATACAAACTACATTTTCTAATGACAATGGAATTAAATTAGAAATCAAAACCAGAATAAAATTTGGAAAATTGATAAATATGTGGAAATTAAATACCACACTTTTAAATAGCCAATGGATTAAAGAAGAAATTATAAGGGAAATTGGAAGTATACTTTGTTGTGATTAAAACAGAGACAACTTATTAACACTTAGGAGAAGCAGTTACCTTTGGTGAAATGGACAAATTTCTAAGTCACAAAGTACTGAAAATGACTCAGAAAGAAATCTGAGTACACCTATAGCAAGTAAAAAGATTGGTTTAATAATAAAAAGAAAAACTACTCAAAGAAAGCCCAGGCCCAAAGAAAGCCCAGTGAACTATACTGAATATTTAAAAAATAATTAACACCATTTTTTTTTTTTACAAATACTTCCAAAAATAAGAAGATGCAATATTTCCCAACTCATTATATGAGGCTTGTTTCACCTTCATTCCATAAAACAAGAAAACCACAGACCCATAATTCTTATGAATAAAGATGTAAATATATAGTGAACAAAATGTGAGAACACTGAATTGAGCAACATATTAAAAAGATTATGAACCTTGAATAACTGAAATTTATTCCAGGGACACATTTGCTTTAACATCCATTAAATAAATATAACATATCAATAGAATAAAGGATATAAGCCACCGGATCATCTCAATAGACACAGAAACAGTATGTGACAAAATTTAGCACAGTTTCATTATACAGACCTCAAACAAACTAGGGTTAGAACAGAACTTCCTCAATCTTACAAAAAGCATCTACAAAACACACTCAGCTCATATCATACTAAATGAGGAAAAAGTTAATACTTTACCCTTAAAGTCGGGGATAAGACAAGATGTCTGCTCTCACAATTTCTATAACAGTGTATTGGAAGTTCTTGTCCAGGCAATTTGGCAAGAAAATGAAATAAAAGGTATGTAGATTCTAAAGGAAGACACAGGAGTACCTCTATTTGTAGGTAAATGATCTTGTATGTTTTAAATCTTAAGGAATCCAGTAAAATAAACTATGAGAACTAATAAACAAGTTCACATAAGTTGCAAGATACAAGATTAATATCAAAGTCAGTTATGTATCTATACACTTTCAATAAATAATCCAGAAAATATGTAAATAAATACAATTTCATTTATAATAGTATCAAAAAGAATAAAATATCAGACATAAATTTAATAAAAGAAGTGTAAAACTTATACTCTGAAAATTATGAAACATTGTAGTAAGAAGAAATTTAAATAAATAAAGAGATCTCATACTTATGAATTGGAAGACTTAACACTGATAAGATGGGAAGGGTTATTTTCATATTGATTTATAGATTCGATGTCATCCCCAATTCTCATCTAAATTCTATCTGGTTTATTTGCAGAAATTGACAAGCTGATTCTAAAAGTCATATGGAAATTCAAGAGCCCAGAATAGGCAAAACAATCTGGCAAAAGAACAAAGTTGGAAGACACACTTTCTGATTTCAAAATTGATTGCAAAGATACTGCAATCTAGACAGCGCAGTAATATCATAAGGAGAGACATATAAATCCATAGAATAAAACTGAGGGCTCAGAGAAAAACCTTGCCAATTATGATCATTCAATTTTTGACAAGGTTATCACAAGAAATAAAAGAATAGTTTTTTCAACAAATAGAGTTGGGACAACTGGATAGTCAAATGAAAAAGAATGAAGTTTAACCCCTATTTCACACTATATATAAATTAACTCAAAGCGGAATAAATATCCAATCATAAGAACTACAGTGGCCAACACTTGGAAACAACCAGTGTCCTCTGATATATAATTGGGTAAGGAAGATGTGGTACATATATACAATAAAATAATATGCAGCCATAAGAAAAAATGAAATACTGCTATTTGGGACAAAATGGATAGATCTTGAGAATATCATGCTAAGTGAACTAAGTCAGACAGAAAAAGTCAAGAAGCACATTAATTCACTCATATGTGGGATATAAAACTGAAAGCAACAAATGAACAAATGACAAACAAAGAAAAAATTCAGAGATACAGACAACAATATGAGAGTTACAGAAGGGAGGGGGTTTGGGTGAGTAGTGGAGAGTAAAGGGGGTCAAATATATGGTGATTGAAGAAGATCTGATTTTGGGTGGTAAACACACAGTGCAATATACAGATGATGTATCACAGAATTGTACACTGACACCTATATAGTTTTATTAACCAATGTCACTCCAATAAATTTAATAAAAAACTAAGAGTTTAAGGCTAATAGAAGAAAATTGTTTCTTAGAAAGACAACAAAACACAAGCATTAGAATTAAAAAAACCAAACTTGGACTGGATTAAATTGAAAACTTTTGTGCTCCAATGATACCATCAAGAATAAGAAAAGACAACCCAGGGAGTCAGATGAAATATTTGCAAAAGGATTTGTATCTAGATCAAGGATTTGTATCTAGAATACTTAAAGAACTCTTACAAATCAATAATAAGAGTCAAACAACATTTTATAAATAGACAGATCATCTGAATAAATGTTATTCAAAGATGACATACAAATGGTCATTAATTACATGAAAATATTTTCATACCATTACCTGTCAGGGAAATGTAAATCCAGAACACGAGATATTAATTCATATCTACACAGATGGATATAATCAAAATGACAGACAATAACAAATGCTGGTAAGAAATTGGAACCCTCATGCATTGCTGGTGGGATTATAAATGATATACCCCTTGGAAAACATTCTGGCAGTTCCTTTAAAGGTAAAACATAGTAATCATATGACCCAGCAATTCTACTAGATACGCCCAAGAGAAGTGAAAACAGATGTCCACATAAAAACTTACACACAAATGCTCATAGTAGCATTATTCATTTTTTAAATTTATTTTTTATTGTTGACAGTACTACAGGTGGCCCCCATTCCCCTCCTTGACCCCCCTCTACATAGTCCCCACCCTGTTCCAGGCCTTCACACCACACTATTGTCTGTTTCCTTGGGCTACGCATAAATGCATATAAGTTCTTTAGTTAATAGACCAAAGTGGAAACAACTCAAAAGTCATGAACTGATAAATGGATAAACAGAGTATGGTGTATCCATTAAATGGAATATTGTTTAGTAAAAAAAATAAAGTACTGATAGTATAAAATGGATAATCCATAAAAACGTCATGCTACAGGTAAGAAGCCAGTCACAGAGGCCACCTGTTTTATTATTACATGTATATCAACATCCAGAAAGGCAAATTTATAGAGATGAAAAGTAGATTAGTTGTTGCCTAGTGCTTGGGGGACTGAAGGAAGTGAGGAGTTAAGGAGAAATAGAGACTGATGCTAATGTATATGGGGTTTCTTTCTGAAGTAATAAAAAATATGCTAAAATTCATGGTGGTGATGACAGTGAATATACTAAAAACTATCAAAGTGTACAGTTTAAATTGGTGAATTGTATTATGGGAATTATATACTAACAAAACTGTTATAAAAATATCTATTTCACTCAGTTTTGTGAGTTACTTATCACATTATATACACTTAGTAATAAATTCATATACTTCTGTGTGTGAACAAAAGTAAATAAATGCATAGATTTATGTGTGAGGAAAAGTAAAATATACAGTATGTGGATTTTCAAATGGTATTGAGAATCTTGGAAGAACTGCTCTTCTTTATATAGATGAGCATTTCATTTCCTGAAAAGACTTACTCATTCTAACTGGTTATAGAATCAGTGGCTGCTAGGTGAACATGTTCATGCTTCCAGGAGACCTCTGATGGTTAGCAATGAAAATCCCAACTACTGAGTTTCTATCATGAAGACTTACAAACCCATGGGGAAAGACAGTAAGAAGTAAAAGCAAAATACCATATTTTAGAATTTCCTTAAGGAAATCTTAATTTTGAATAAAACATGAACACTTTGGTCCCCTGGTATTTAAACAAATGGTTGCTTAACTGATTATGTGTCCTAAAGCACTGGGACAATCATCTCACTTCCATAATGTTATTCAGACTTGGTTTCAAGCATATGCATTTCAATACATATTTTGGCATTTTGCGATATGTACATATTGCATAATCAAATGGCATGAAATATTCAGATAAAACACAGCAAATCTAAACAGTGTCCTGAAAATAAAGTTATGACAAGTGTCTTCATTAGGAGATTATATTATATATATGAAAAAACAGTTCATTTACAAAATCGATATTTACAGAAATCATGTTTGTTTTTCAGCTGGAATGTTATATGTATCTATTTTCTTTGTCATGCACTGCTGTTCAATCAGTAATGGTTTTTCCAAATATCACAACTACAAGAACATACTTCAAACATGCTCCAACCATGAATGTTAAGTTCATTTCCTACTGTTTTGGGAATTTAGACTTTGTAGCCTATAATTATAGAACCTGGTCTTCAGACATTCTTTTCACTTTCTACACAAGTATCAGTCCACAGCAGCAGCTCATCTAATTTTGACACCCTTGAATGGGTTGGACTATCTAAATAAATACTGTGGTCTTTGTTCAGAATCTTCTCCAAGATTGTCTTCACTTCTAGTTCACTTTTGTGAATTTCCCTAAAGCAAGAAAGCCGAAGTCCAGAAAATATTCAGTGAAAGAATATAAATCTGGGCTTTCACTTTTTGCTTTTGCTATGATAGGTTAAAAAACAACAACACCCACCTTTTTTCTGTAAATTCATTTTTATATTGAAACATTTTATTTTTAACCTGGTAGACTGGTCAGAGAGGGGTAGTAAACCACTCACAAAAACAATTGTATTATTTTATATTCAAAAGGATTGAACTCTAATGACTAGCAGGAAGGCTAAAAAGGATCTAATCCCCCTGAACTCTCGAAGGCCCCTATCCTAGTGAGAAGAACTGCAGAGGATGGTGTCGAAATTAATTGGGAGAGGCAGGCAAGAAATGTCCAGATAGAAGTGGAGGAGGGGAGAAAGAAAAAAAATCTCAGGAAGCAGCTTGGGGTAATTTTTAACACTACTCTAAAATAACAGAAGGGGGAGCTCTGGGAAGTTAGAAACCATATTTGAGTCCAGCTTTTTCCCCTCTACATTTGTGAAAACTAAATTTAAATAGAAATTAAAACAGAAAGGTAGCAAGGTTAAATATTATCAAAATCATTTTAAGAAAAAAAAGAACACAGAACGTCATAGCATCCTCAGAGATACTGAAGTACAATGGCAAAAATAAATAAAGGGCCCAGATTGCAAAGTGCAGTCCTGTTTCAGAACAAGTAGGACATTAAGAAACTATACAAAACATCAAAGGACAATATAAACAGAGCTACAGTAACTCAAGAATAAAGTGACAATTTAAAGCAGAGCTAGAAATAAATGACTTTAAAAGTTAGGACTAAACTAGAAAAAAAAAAGCATGATGAGTTAAACACAATAAAAATTTCTTAAGAGAAGTATATGTAGAAAATAAGGAAAAATTTACATGTAAAGTGACAAAGGCAGTGATGGAAAGGATTTAAGAGAAAGCGATTCAGTCTCGATGATCGATAAAGAAGGCAGAGCAGGCAGATACCGGAGCTCCTAAAGAACAGAGAAAATTATGAAAATGTACATTTCAAGGAAACTTTTTAAAAAAAGCTTAAACTTTACATTAAAAGATCCATTGTTCACCTAACAATATTTACCATAACGATCAGCAAGACCTAATCTAGTATAATTAGAGCACTTAAAAGAAAAGGAAGGAAAAGTGGAGCATGTGACTTTGGAAGGGAAATAAAATTAGATTATCATCAGACTTTTCAATGGCAACTTTTATGCATGCAAATAGGGTTTCATGGTTAAGTTATTCAAGGAAAGAACATATGACCCCGGGTTTTATATCCAAGGATATTAACCTTCAAATACAAAGGGCACAGTAAGACTATTATCCAACCGGTGTGAACTTAGAGAATATAGTTCTTATGAGAGCTTCCTAAAGATTTTACTCAAGAACGAACTTCAGGAAAACAAAAATGACTAGAGAGATGCAGAAACAGTGGAGATATGATGAGCACTAAGTGTTTAGTTCTTAATACAACCAGAACTAAGTAAGAATTAAAAGGGGAAGAAACTAGCATGCAGTGCTTATCCGACCTGATGATTTTGACGCAGTACAGTGATGATACAATACAGTAAAAATAATTGGTGATAACAGTATTAATATTGTTAGTCTAAAACGCTTGTCTGTAAAGAAAACACTGAAAATATGTAATTATGGGTAATTTTAATTCTATCATTCATATTGATCAAGAAAACTAGAAGTCTCAGTGTGGAGTTTAGGAGATATAAGTGTAATATAGATGAAGCTAAGTAAAAAAACCTATAATTCCACATATAAAATGTAAATATCAGCATGTAAATGAGGCATTTTACCTTTAAATGTTTATGCACAGCATATACACACACACATAACTCCTAGCTAATATGTATTACTGGTATTTATCCTTGACTCGGTTACTTAAAAACATCTTAGAAGCTGTGACCAGCACAACAGCAATTTGCTTCCCTAAAACCCACAATGATCCTGATTTATCATTTCCCATTAGAAGAAACCAGAGCTTTACGGAGAAATGACCGATTGGTATTCTGGGGCAGAATATATACAACACGAAATATCAGTTATCAAGGAAGCTCTTCAAATAAATAGAACTTAGGTGCCTTCTCCCCCTCCCCACCAAAAATAAATTAAAAACTATATATGTGTGTATATATAAATAAATTAAATTATATATGTGTATATATACACATATATTTGTATATACATATGGATATTTATATATACATATAGAATTAATGAACACAAATAAATTATATATGCAGAATTACTGAATACAAATATCAGAAACTGAATATTTAACCATGCATTGGGGTTAAAACACAGTACATAAAGTAAGAACTTATTTCAGACAAAATTTTCACAATAATTAATATTTTCTTGTTGGTAATTTCTTTGAGAATCAACTTTTATGGTAAAATGCTAGCTAATCTCCTAAAGAAACTTGTTTCCTGGGCCAACTCTAAAGAGAAGGCTTAGACACTTAAGAAATAGCCTCATGGCTAGCACACTGCATGCTCAATAAAAACAGTGATTTTTATACCATCTCCAAATACGCTGGTTATTATAAAACTTTTGGCAAACGTGTTTCTATTTGTCTTGAATTTGGATTATACATCAAAGTTATGCATGCCTAATACAGGTTGTAGGATTCTGATATATTTTAAGAGGAATTTTTAAAAAATGTTCTAATGAAGCATGAATAGAATCAGAGGTATATGTTTATGATTTATAGGATTATATTAAAAAACAATGCCTTCCCTACTGATTACTTATCATATTCAAATCTTAATGAATAATTGATACAGATAATATAAAATAACTTTAGTCATAATAAAGTATATGTATTCATCTGTTATATATCTATAACAAATTATTGGACATTAGTTAGCTATCTCCTAGTGTTACCAGGACAAATACTCAATATAAGGTAAATTTTTTTTTAAATGTGTTTTTATTAATTTCAGAGGAGGGAAGGGAGAGGGAGAGAGAGACATCAATGATGAGAGAGTCATTGATTGGCTGCCTCCTGCACAGCACCCACTGGGGATGGAGCCTGCAACCAGGGCATGTGACCTGATCAGGAATCAAATGGATCTCTTTGTTCCTGGGTGGACACTCAACCACTGAGCCATGCTGGTGGGGTTATAATGTAAAATTTTAAATAGACACAGCAGATGAATAACTACTATTCCTACTCCTCACACACCAACTTATCCAATTGCTGGAAACATGGAGATTTTTAATATTGTAGTTTTGTAAAAGTAAAAAAATATTTTTAAATCATTATGCATTTACTTACCTTAGATTCAAACAATAACTAGCCCATTCTTTTTTAAAAAGAACACCATAGTAATTTTACTAAGATTCAGATGCTAATCAAAAACAGTTCAGAAATTATGAATGCCTTAGCTGATTTATTAATGTATAAGTATGAGTTTTTAAATATTAGAATAATCTGGAATGAAACACGAGTCCTATTTATTATTGAGTGCATCATCATTCCCTGATTACTTTAAAAAAATTACTTCCCAAATTATTGGCAATGTCACTGCTCTACAGATCCGAGGTCTCCTTCTGTAACCTTATCGATGGCTAGGTCAACACTCGCTAATTTATACCTGCACCTGTGTCAGTTTGCTTTGTATGCCAGAAGTCCCTTGAAACCTGAATAGTTAACCCTTCTGTTTTCACAATGCTAAAGGGAAAACCTCCCACACTGAAGTATCAGATAACTTAGCAATTAGAAAAGTCGGTCTACTTGCTGACATCTTCTTAAAGTAATAACTTTTATTATTTATTTTGAAGTGTCTTGGTAATAAGATGTTCATTATTTGTCTTGAAGCATTGCCAAATACTAGATATTTGTGATACCCATTAAAATGGGCATACAAAAACATACTGAAAAGTCCAAAATACTTAATCTCCAGCCTTATTTATCTTCATCTAACATTTTCTGAATTCTATATTTAAATATGAAAAATCCAATCTCATCAATTTAATACAAATCCTGAATTTTATGCATTGGACACAGGAGGAAACAGGAAATGAAATCTGTTGTGGGAAGCCTTGTCAGTCCTACTATGCTAAGATTGGTCATATACATCTCCAGCTGAGGACTGGAAACAAGGCTTTGTCTTAAGGAGACAGAAAGTTACAGTTTCATAAAATCAGAGCTTCTAAAGTGATGCCCTTTGAGCAGTAGTTGGTCCAGAAGAAAACCATTCTACTAATACACATTAACACTTGTCTGAGCATGAATCTGGGATCTGGGCGAAGAGGTTTCTCTTGAAAAGTCTTAGTCCGAGCCTGAGTTTCAGTGGCTAATGTATATCAAATGTATACAACCCGTGGTGTTAAAGCCAACCAGAAGTTGTAATAAAAATTAATCCAAGGCCTCTTTTATGTGGATGCTTACACTAAACAGTGATGGAATAAAAATGGTGAAACTAGCATTTAGTTTCAATTTAACTTAGTTTCAATGTCTGCCATGAAGTGGATTATATACATAACCTAAAGAAGATTTAAGTTTTATGTTTGCACCTTGAGATGAGCCAAGATGTCAGTTTTTTGGGTTTTTCTTTTTCTTTTCTTTATTTTTAGGTATGTATGTAATGTGTGTCATATGTATATATGTAGGAATGTAGATTTGTATTGTTTGGTTGGTTGGTTGTTTATTTAAAAATTAAAATATTTTTCCATCAAAATTATATTATCAGGGTAATTAAAATGGTTGACTATTATAAATACTCAAACTGAAAAGTCAATCAGTTGGTTCTGAAAGCTTGGCTGCTTTGCAATATGATTTTTTGTGAGGGAGAGAAAAAAAATCTTTATCAGAAATCACAAATTTCTATGATATTTTTTGTTTTGGAGATAGCTCGAATAGACCAGAGTTTCAGGCTAGAGGCAACTTCTGAGCAGTAGATTCAGGGAGAGACACTCAAATGGAGTCTAGCTGCCTTGATGAATTAAGGAGCTGATGATTGTAATGTAGGTACTGTACATACTGTGAGATTTATATCTAATTATTTCTTTTTTAGCGCTAATGGAAATGGCATTTTGTATTTAGTTTCAAATTCTTGTTGTTTACTCCTGGAATATAAAAAAGCAATTGACTATTCCAATATTGCTATAATTGCTTTAGTTCCAGGAGTTTTTTTGTTGATTCTCTGGATTTTCTACACATAAAATTATATCTCCTGCAAAGATGGTTTTATTTCTTCCTTCACAATCTGAACACTTATTTTTTTTTATGTCTTATTGCATTAGCTATGACTTCCAGTATGATGTTGAATAGGAGTGGTGAAAGTAGACTTCCTTGCCTTGTTTCTGATATTAGGAAGAAAGCATCTACCTCCTTACCATGAAGCATATTAGCAATAGATTATTTTTGTAGATGTTCTTTATTGACTTGACAATGTTTCCCTCTATTCCTAGTTTGCTGAGCATTATTTTTTTTATCATGAATGGATGATGAATTTTGTTAAATATTTTCCTGCATCTACTGATATGATCATATTATTTTATTTCTTTAGCCAGTTGATGTAATGAATTACATTAATTGATTTTTATTTTATTTTATTTATTATTATTATTTTTTTCCACTGCTTTTTAGAGAGAGTGGAATGGAGAAAGAGAGAGAGAAACATCAATGTGTGAGAGATACAGCAACTGGTTGCCTCCTGAACGCGCCCTTACCAGGGCTGGGAATCGAGCCTGCAACTGAGGTATGTGCCCTTGGCCAGAATTGAACCAGGGACCCTTCAGTCCACAGGCTAATGCTCTAACCATTGAGCAAAACCTGGTAAGGTGGCATGAATGATTTTTAAATACTGAACCATCTCACTGGGTTTTATTGTATAATTCTTTTTATATATTTTTGGATTTAATACTCTCTAATGTTTTATTGAGGATTTTTTGCATCTTGTAGTTTGGGAAATGATTGATCTTAAGTTTTCCTTTCTTGTTATGTCTTACTTCAGTTTGGGCATTAAAGCAATGCTGGCCTCATGGGATGAATTAAGAAATATTTGCTCTCCTAATATTCTGGAAGAGAGTGTAGGGAATTGGCATGATATCCTCTAGTTGTGTGGTAGAACTCACTGGGAACACATTTGGACCTGGTACTTGTGTTATGTAAGGTTATAAATTATTGACTCAACTTCTTTAATAAATAAGGGACTATTACGATTATACATTCTCCTTGTATGAGGTTTGGTAGATTGTATCTTTCAATGATTTTATCTAATTCATCTAAGCTATCAAAGTTACGGGCATACAATTGTTCATAATATTCCTTCATTATCCCTAAGGTCTAAGAGACAAATAGTGATCATCCCTCTTTCACCTCATATTTTAGCAATTTTTTTCTTAATTAATCTAGATAGATGTTCAATTTTGTTAACCTTTTCTTAGAACCAGCTTTGAGTTTTGTTGATTTTTTTTGTTTTCAATTTTCATGATTTCTGTTTTAATTTTTATTAGTGATTTTTTTTCTGCTTGCTTTGGATTTTATACAGACTCATTTTAGAATTTCTCTCAATATTTCTTTACTTTTTTAATTTCATTTTGAAATATATTTCCAGTACACATAGACCTCTAGTTTGGAAGTTACTTCAGCATTTTAAACATGCTTTTACATTGTCTTATCACTTCATTTCTGATGGAAGCTCATTGTCATTTTTGTTTTTAATTTTCAGAGTAAGGTGTCTTATCCTATAGCAGTTTTTAAGACTTTTTTTGTCTTTTACTTTCATTAGTTTGACTTGTATGTGCTTAGACATGTTTTATTTGTCCTACTAGATATTTTCGACTAGTGAATTGATAACTTTTTTTCAGTTTTGAAACATTCTCGGTCATCATCTCTTAAATAGTTCTCCACTTATACACTCATTAAAATTTTTCAATGTGTTCCATTTGTTTCTTTATGCTATTTTATTTATTTTCTATTTGTTTTTCCTTCTATTCTTTAATTTGAACATTTTTATTGTATTTCTTTCATCAATCCTGTCTTCCACTAATATTGTTTAATATTCTGGTAAAACATCCTGTCACAATTTTTATTCTACATGGCAAACTTGGTCCTTACCAGAGATGTAAGGCAAATAAAATAAAATTTATGAAGATTGGGAACAAAGATAAGAAATCATTATTTGTAAAAGATAAGTAATTGTCATTATTTGCCAAAGATGTGATTGCTTAGATTTTCATATATAGAAAATCTAAATGACTCAGGAGACATAGTTTTCTAATTAAAAGTTAATTTATCAGGTTTTCTAATACAAGGTCATTGCAGGAAACAAATATAAAAGTTTTAAGTGGTTCTATTTATTACAGCATTAAAACACATCAAATGCCTATGAATAAATGTAACAAAATATGTGAAAAATGTCCACATTAATAAATACAAAACATAACTAAGTATGTATTTTTAAAAATATAAATAAATTTTCTTGGATTAGAAAATGTTCAAAGATTGGGAAACTATATTTTAAAACTGTCTGTTCTAAAAATTCATTAAAATCATATTTAAAATCCTACAATAGTTTACACATTTGTGTAAATCCACATCCTCATGGTAATTAAATATCTTAACAGTAAAAAGAAAAACTTTAAAGAGAAACACAAGTCTGGAGAAATTAAATATTTAGATAATAAAACCCTTTATAATTATGTAACAATTTAGAAGGTGTGGCATTTGCTATAAGAACAGACAATGAACAACAAAAATATATACTAACATTTTTTATTAATGACTACAGCCAGAAAGGGAGAAAATTGTTTCTTAAGTAAATGGTTTTAGTTCAATTAGACATCCACATTTTTAAAAATAACCTTAGATTAATATCATATGCAAAAGTCAATTACAGAAACATCATAGATTTAAAGGGGAAAATTAAAAATTTTTATAAAGCTAAAATGTATGTATGACTTATTAAGAAATGTCTCAGGTTAAGTGGAGATTCTAATTTTTTTCTCATGTATTTTCTTATTTAATTTAATGTTATTTTGATTTCTGTGAGGTAGGGATCTACAAGTACTACGGTGTCAGAAACCAAGATATGGAGCTAAACTAAAACAAGGAATTAGGGGAAGCCCCAGGGCCAGAACTGTGGTCTTCTACTATTTATGTATTAACATTTGCTTAGATGATGTGCTTTTCCAATAACAGTTTACATTCAATATTATTATTAGTTTCAGATGTACAGCATATTGGTTAGACAATCATGTGCTTTACAGAGTGGTTCTCCCCTGATATTTTTAGTTCATTGCAACATTATTTACAATAGCCAAGATGTGGAAGCAACCCAAGTGCCCATCAATAGACAAGTGGATAAAAAAGTCGTGGTGCGTATATACAATGGAATACTACTTGGACACCAAAAAAGAATGAAATCTTACCTTTTGCAACAGCATGGATGGATCTAGAGGGTATTATCCTAAGTAAAATAAGTCAGACAGAGAAAGACAAGCACCGTATGATTTCCCTTACATGTGGAATCTAAAGAACAAAATAAACCAACAAAATACAAACAGACTCATAGATACAGAGAACATACTGACAGAGGGAGGGGGTTGGAGGACTGGGTGAAAAAGGTGAAGGGATTAAGAAATTCAGATGGGTTGTTACAGGATGGTCACAGAGATGTAAATTACAGCATAGGGAATATAGCCGTAATAACAATGTATGGAGTCAGGGGGCCATTCTAATTCTTGGAGAAAGATTGACAGGCTCTGTGAGAATGACAGGTTGTGTCACATTAGTAAATTATGCCAATTTTAGTTTGAAAAGTTTCTTTCTAAAATAGATTAGTTTAATAAAATAAAATAAAAGTTTAGCAAATGAAATTTAGCAAAATAAAAGTTTAGTTTGAATGAGAAAGACAAAGTCTAAGTGGTAGTTACAATAAATGAGATAATTATATTTCAAACTGGAGTCGAAGACATTTCCTAAAGAGATCTCAGGTGTAGCGATGCTATGCTCTGCTTTATTAGCATTTGCTTTTTATCTTTGCCATGACTTAGGGTTTCAAATATGTTTTTTACACATTGACTATATCACAATTTCCTTGATTATTATTTATTTAAATACAGTTTAATATTTTAAAAAAATTCCCTAACTGCCCGGCCTGTGTGGCTCAGTTGGTTGGTAGGTTTGATCCTGGGTTGGGCCATGTGTGGGAAGCAACTGACCCATGTTTCTATCTCACATCGATGTTGATGTCTCTCTCTAAAATAAATAAACAAACAAACAAACAAATATTTTAAAAAATTTCCTAACTGAAAGGAAGTTTTCATTTTCTCTTAATGTGATACCTATCTGTTCCAATGTCTGTAATATTTGAGGACCTGCTGACAGTGAAAAGTTTAAGACCCTGTTTGTTGCAGGTTACGCTACCGTGTAGTGAAACAAGGAACGAATACATTCCTTTTCTTTTTTAGTAACACTTTTGACAGGCAGCCCCTTAAGATGTCACAGATCTAGCTTAAAGGAAAAGATTCGCTCTTAACTTCATAAATTAATAAGAGAAGTCCTGAAATTTTTATTACTAAATTTCACACACATTATATGATGGATGTCATAAAACAATGACCATTTTAACTCACTATAACTTTTGATGGCTTCCCTGATTTACCTCCGTCATATCTTTTTTAATATAATCATTTATACAGGGGTGGGCAAATGTAGGCTCACAATTATAATACAAATAAATAAAACGATAATTAATAATACAAGATAAACTCTGTGTTTTACGCATTCACAACTGTAAACCTACGTTTGCCAACCCCTGTGTTTTACAAAGCTGTTGGCTTATCTACAGTGTACTTCTCAAACTTCTTATCTCCTCTTGGCACTTGGAAAGTTATGAAATAAAACTGAATTGTGAGAGTTTGGGATTAACATGATCTTGATAAGTATTTCCCACTAGTTAAGATGTCTTTCACCATCAACAACTAGGCGAGCTTTTGTACCTTCTGGGCATAAGAGTCAGTGGCTGCTTGGGAAATGATATTACACCTGTAAGGTTCCCAAGGGTGCTCATATGGTTAAGATTAGAACTGGTGAACTAGATTTACATAAGCATATCTTGGGAAGTCAACTAGGTGCTTAAAAGCACATGATTTAAATCATGATCTGACCCAAATTCATGGAACTATAGGGAATCCACATCTAGTGTTTTGTGCTAGACATCGATGCTCGCGTTGGTTTAATACAATGGTTTGTTGTTGTTTTTTAATTTGAGGTTTATAAGTTTGGGTAATTTAAAGGAGAAGAGAATTTTTAAGAATGCTTAGTTCCTGGAGAAGTGTTTATTTGGCTTTCAAATCTAGTACATGTCATTTATGTATCGATTGACAGTTAAGAGATTATTGAGATTTATTATGAGAGATGCTGTGTAATCAATTGTAAATTACAGGACACTAATATAATTACATTTTTAACACATAAAAACTGTAAGGAATATTTAGGCACTTAATTGGAATTTTAAAAGCCAGTGATAACAAGTTAATAATTGTGATAACTAAGAGTATCTAAATAAATGTCACTTTTTTATTAATTGATATTTAATTTGCTGTAGCCTGCTTTGGTAAATGTTAATTAAATGCCAGAAAATTTCTTATAATTTTAACATATTAATAATCTTATAATTATGCCTTTATTGCTTACATAATTACGAGTTCATTAAACAGCTACTAGATTTACTGTATCCTTTATAGAGAGCTCAAGACTATGCACTTTTTCCCATAGGTCAATAAACTTGATTGCCTGGTAACAACTAACTATTGATCATCGATCAAAAGTTGTTTGGGAATAAATATACGTTTCCACACAACACTGTGAACATTATATAACAAACTAGGAAAAATAAAATCTTCCATCATTCCTTTTAGTAATGTATTATTTACCTTAGAAAATATGCAAACTGTAATATGTAAAACAAGGAAGCTGTTTCTCCTCAGATCTCCTAAAATGGTATACTTTATAATGAGTATTTACTTTCTTTCAAAATGCTTCCATCTATATGGTCTAACTTTATGTATACAATGACCCTATAAATTTAATGATTCTCCTTTCCTAATAAAACTGGTTTAGAGGTTCAGTGTCTTTCCCACCACAACCCCATATAACTCCTGCTAACACACACTCTGGCCTTTGCCACCATCGGTATTCCCTTGCAGTTTCATTCCCGCTTCCTCCCAACTATCAGTTTCCAATCTCTGTAAATTGTCACTGCTCTTTTTATCTCTATTTCTGGTAGTAACTAAACATGATATAAAGAAAAAAACGTAAATATAGTCATTGGTTCTTCAAAGGCCCATGTTTCCTAACTCAGCTTTTCATCGCTGGGGTCAGGCTGGCGATGAAGAGATCACACCTGTCTCATCTCTGCAGTTCTAGCTGAGGCTGTGGGACATGTAGTATCTGATACAAAAGTGTAATTGAATTTAAAACTTTTCACCAAGTCAGGTTCATTTCCTATTTCTCCTGGAGGTCAGAACAGAACCTCAACTCCCCTCAATTCGCAAATTTTAAGCCTGCTGCTTTCTTATTGGTGGGACGATTTTTTCTCTTAGAGAAAGTGCTTCTACAGCCGGTCCCTCATTCTCAAATTTTGACCCATTCTCTTATTCTTTCTTACTGCAGAAAAAGTGATCTAGTTTTTAGGCTAAATTCTTCATTTATGCTCTTGATCATCTCTGTTCACATCTAGTATTTATAGGAACCGCTAATCTCATAAAATTAAAATAAAAATATGCCACTGATTAAGCAATAAAAATTTGCATATCAAAATAACTGAATACAAGAGAAACCTCATTATTACTGATTTTATACTTATAGAAACATTTTTCAGACAAATTTGGATTCAATTTAAAAAAAAAATCACATGTTCTAAAATAAAGTAACCATAACTCAATACCTTATACACATCAATACATAATATTAGTCTTTTTCAACATATTACATATGATGTGTTGAAAGAAATAATTGGGTTATTATGCCATCTACCATCTAAATTACATTTGGAAATTGCAGTAAGTGGATTAGAAAGCTTTTGTACCCTTTTCTAATTCTAGATTAAATATTAATGTATGTGTCCTGCACTGCATGGTGTATTCATATTAGAACTGATTGTTAACTAAGCAACAACTACTCCTTCCATATTCTCATTGATTTTATAAAACAATAATTCATTCACATTTACTCAAATTTTAGTATCACATAGAAGGGTCTGAGTATTCTAATGATGAAAGAGACAGAGTTTCATAGTCATCAATGCAGAAACTGCTGGTTGACCTGGTTTGCAATTTTTTTCATAATCTGATGTCACACAATTTACTCAATTTACTTTCTCAGTTCTCTTTAACGTGCATACAGTATTCTAACCTAGTACTACCTACTCACTTGCAGATCTACAGCTTTGATGAAAAGATCCCATCTACTCATCTCTGAGTATTCAAATTGTTCCTTTTTTTAACTGATTCCAGAGAGAGGAAACACTGATTTGAGAGAGAAACATCAATCGGTTGCCTCCAGTATGCACCCCGACTGGGGATCAAACCCGCAATCTGGATGGATATGTGCCCTAATAGGAATGGAACCCGACACCTTTTTGCTGTACAGGACTACTCTCCAACCGACCTAGCCACACCAACCAGGGCCAAATTGTTCTCATTTTAAAAGAACCAACCAAGTTATATATTTTATCATCTTTATGACACATTGTCAGATAATTCTGGCCTTCACTGATGTCCTTCAATACTAACATTCCTTTGTAAATACTGTTTATTTAATTGATTACCCATTTTATATAGTTTCTCGTCTTGTGCATATTTAATTTTTTCCAAACTATATCATTAACTGCTTTGGACTAATAGCCATGACTTCTATTTCTGTTTTATCTTTAACAGTCCCAAGCACTGTATTAGGCATATAGCAGGAAATAACCAGTATTTAATTTGTGTTTTGAATCTTGTACTAGTGCAGCATTTTGTTTGTTGTTTTATTTTATATTATTTTGTTGACTTTATTGGAGTGACATTGGTTAATAAAATTATATAGGTTTCAGGGGTACAGTTTTGTAATACATCATCTATATATTGTATAGTGAGTTCACCACCCTGAGCCAAGCCTCCTTCCATCACCAGTCATCCCCCATAGCATTTTTATTCTGTGGTTCTTTGGTGAAAGACAAAGAATTATCTAGAAGCCTTTTGAAATACAGACTCCTCTTTCCTATCCTGGATCTGGGAATCATGGTGTGAGGCCCAATACTTTTGAGAAGCAGCCTCGCTAATTCTTGTGCACACTATAGACTGGGGGCAACTGAGTTTAGACCTAGATTTCTAATATACAACTAGTATTTCTCACCTTATTTATATGTTGATGAACATCATAGGGAAAGAACCCTGCAGTTCATCAAATATTTCATACTCTTTAGACTAATTGACAAGATATTATTAGAGTAAATAGATGTACTTCTATTTCTGTATATGCCTTCTTCATGGATAACATTTAGAATACCACAAAAAGAAATCATCAAAAGAAAGATCCTTTGATGATCTCATACTTGGTATGTTTGTATAATCCAGTTTGTATAGTAAAAGCACTTTATATGCTGAACAGCAAATTAATTTTAAGTATTTTAAGTTAGACCTACTTCAAAAAAAGAGATCAGTTTTCAAATCAATGTGTAACGTTTTTTGTTTATTTTTAAAAGGAGCAGAAATTTATACAAAATATATTTGAGGAGGAACTGGATTTATCCTGTTTGTTTTTGTTTTACTTTCCTATGGGTAAGAGCCTCAAATCATTCTGTGAATTTTATCAGGGGGGAAAAATGTGTCTTAAAATTGACTACCTAGGTGTAGCCATATTTTAGAATAAAAATTAAATTTTATGGAAAACCAATTTCTCAGAAGCTTTTCAGCTTAAAAATCATTTTTAAATGCCTTAATCATTACTGGTAGTTTAACTCAACCATAGGTAATGAGTTTAGAGTTCCATGAAAATAATTTACAGAGGAAGGTCATCCGTAGATATAAACTTCAATTTCAATTTTTTACTTTTGGTGTGTAAAGAGAAATGATATACATTCCAGGTATGTATTTAACTGAAATTTATGCATGTGCCATTCTGTGAGCCATTGGTTGGCCTCATCTTGGTACACAGGCCATTCCCACAGAACCGGAGGACATCTATCCACTGTAACTGAACAGCTGCACTGGGTGCTCGCTTCCAAGGCTCACATTAGTACCACGCTAATCCATGTATATTTGCAAATTGTTATGATCATTGCTCAGAAATGGCATCAGTTGCAGCTGCAGCCTTCTGAAAATATTTCAGACTCGTGATGCCTGGAACAACACAGAAATTATAATCATCTGACATCCATCACCAGCGCTCCTTCACTTGATTACACCAGTCAACAAATCCTGCGCAGGAAGACAGTGCAGTAAGAAATAGCACAAGCCTTATCTACTAACAAAATCTTTATCTTTTTCTCTGATTCTAACTACTTCAAATCTCTACCATCTTCCTTCTTCCAGTTCAAACAGTATCCAATTCACAAACAGAATACTAAGAAAATAAATCATTTTTAAAAATTTCCATTAGTGTGCTGCTTCTTAACTGAATGAACAAGAGCTTCTAAAAAAACAAAACAAAACAATCAACCTCCTCCCGTGTAATGTAAAGTTATTAAATATTAGCTTGACCATGGTTTTATTTTTCGTATAAACATATTTATCTGCCTATTTTTCTCTTTTTATCCCCCCTTAAAACAAAGGGGGAGTGGGTAGAAATAGAAAACACTATTTTATTTTTACTGGAATACTAAGAAGTCTCAGTGTACAGGTTAGATAGGGTTTCTTTTTCAAGGCTGCTGTTCTATCTCTTATCTCTTAATCCATATACCATAGCTCAACAATGCTCCATTGAAGGCTATCCTGAGCACCGATGTCTATGAGTTCCCTATACACAATTCAACCTAGTAACATTTTTTAAAGGCTCAGTTGTCACCTTAGGGTCACTCATTTTTCTTTTATCTCTCAGACAAGCTAAGCAACTTTGAGAGGTCCAACACCAAGCAAAGTGCTTTTACTTAGCGCACACTAAATAAATATTGTGGACCGAACTTACGAATGAATGTTTATATCTGATGAGCTGTTATAAAAGCATACTCTATCTTTTCAAATTAAGATTCAATTAGACAAAAAAAATCTTATGTTGTAGCATGTAATACAAAACTTTTCATTGGCTGACCTTTGTCTTTTATCCCGGTGCGAATGCCTTCACCTGCCACACTACCTATTATGCAGGAAAATCCTTCCATGCTAAGTGTCGTATTTCATGTCTCGTGCATTAGGTTCCCTCTGTGAGAATTCTATCTGCTAATAACATATCTCAAATGACACTTTCTCCAGAATCCCATTTGAGGCATATAATTCATTTTTTTAGTAAAGTTACAGAGTTGGGTAACCATTACCACAGTCTAATATAGAACATTTCCATCAGCCCATTGGATTCTCTTCATTTCTCTTCATGGTAGATTTGTATTACCATCTGGTTTTACTTTTTTTGCTCCAATAGATCTTTATTCCCACATGCCTCCTTTCTATTGCTGTTGTATATTTGTGTTGTATAATGCCAGGCAAATTATGTATATGCATATGCATATTCCCAATAATACAATTATATACATATTTTAATTTACTTTTTTAATCAGTTAAAAGGAGAAGAAATATGTAATTAGTCTGTCTTTTATACTACCTACGTAATTTCTTTTGTTAGCCCTCTTTGTTTTTTCAGGTAGCTTTGAATTTATGCCTGCTGTCAGTTGCTTTCAACCTGAAGTATTTTCTTTCATTATTCCTTGTAACAGAGATAGCAACAAATTCTCTTTATTTCATTTTTATCAGAATAATTTTCTTTCATTATTGCATGTAACATAGATAGCAATAAATTATCTTCATTTAATTTTTACTTTTGAAAGATTCTCAGTTTTTTACCTTCAGAACTTTGAGCTTTGCTGTTCACCCCCTTCTGGTCTCCATTGTTTCTGAAGAAAAATCAGTGATTAATTTTACTAGGTTTCCCTCAAATGAAATCAGTTGTTTTTCTCTTTCTGCTTTCAAACTATTTCTTTTATCTTCAACTTTTAACATTTAACTGTGATGTAGCTAAGTGCAGATCTCTTTGTATTTATCTGACTTGGAGTTAATTATATTTTTTGGATGTATAGATTAATATTTTTCATCAAATTATGAATAATTTTAGCCATTACTTCTTAAAATATATTTTCTGTCCCTGGGTCTCTTTCTTCTCTTTTGTTATCATGCATGTTTGGTGTTCTTAATGACTCTCCACATCTTTCTGAGGCTCTGTTCATATTGTTTCATTTATTTTTATTTCTGTTCTTTAGATTGATAATCTCTATCATCTATCTTGGAGTGTGCTGAGTCTTTGTTTTGCTTGCACAAATCTACTGTTGACCATTTAGTTATTTTCTGTTTTAATTAACTCTAGAACTTCATTTAGTTCCTCATTATAATTTCTATCTCATTATTGATATTTATTGTTTGCTGAGATATTGTTATCATCGCTTCCCTCAAGTCTTTATATGTGGTTTGCTTAAGTTCTTGGAAAAAATTAATATCCACTGCTTGGAAGTCTGCTGAGTACAAAAATCACAGAAACAGTTTCTATTTTATGGTGTGTGTATTTTTCCCACCGTTTGTGTTAAGTACACTTTTCAGAACTTTGCACGTCTCATTATTTTTGGTTAAAAACTGTATCTTAAGTTAATATATTGTCAGAACTATGGATATGGAGACTGAGTCCCACCCACAAACACATATAGGGAGTAGCTTTTGGTTTTGTTGTTGGATTGCTCACCTGTCTATTTGTTTAGTGACACGGTTGAACTGATTCTGTGAAGTTTATTTTCTTGCAGCTTTTTCCCACTTCAGTTTTTCTCTTTTAGTCTATCAAGAGTCAGCCCTTGGTCAGCATAAGCCACTATGGATCAAGAGTGGTGTAAGCCTAAGCCCCCTGCTCTTTATGGTTGCATGTGTGTGTGGCTTGTGAGCTGTTATTACAGCTTGTTTTTGGCAAACAGCCATTAACTCTTAGCTCGGAAATTCCCTCTCAAGTTACTTCTGCGAGGACACAACCTTGGATACAAACACAGTTTTCAAACTTCCAGGGGCAAATGTGATTTTATTTTTAAATAGATAAACTTCTTAGAAGTTGTTCCTTGGTTAGAGTAGCTTAATGCTCAGCCGACATTTGATCCGCTGAGTCCTTTGCAAGTTGCTTTCTGCGCTCTGTTGATGGATGTTTGTGCGCCTTGGGGATTGTTTTCGAGTATGTTCCACCTCCTGTTGTGAGGTTGAGTGCAGCCGAGTGACTGCACAATCCTTCTGATTCTCAGGGTTGAGCGTGATCCCAAGGGGGTTCGTCTAGGATCTTTCCCTATTGCTCTCTTTCCTATTTCTGACTTCTCTCTTATCTCTTTGGTTGCTACCATTGTTGTGGTGCTACTAGGTGCTCTTAATTGCTCTTTCCAAGATCATCATTGGTTTTTTTGTTTGTTTTGTTGTGTGTGTGTTTTTAATTTTTATTTTTGTTTAAAATATTACAGATGTCCCTTTTTCTCCCCAATGACCCGTTCCACCCCGTCCCTTCCCCCTCCCCAGTCCCTCTCCCCACCATTGTCATGAGGCATCACTTCACACCTGTCAGAAGGGCTCCATCAACAAATCAACAAACGACATGTGCTGGGAGGGTGCGGAGACAGGGGAGCCCTAGTGCACTGCTGGTGGGAATGCAGACTGGGGCAGCCACCATGGAAAACAGTATGGAGGTTCCTCAAAAAATTAGAAATGGAGCTGCCGTTTCATCCAGTGATTCCACTCCTAGGAATGTACCCTAAGAATCCTGAAACATTCATCAGAAAGAATATATGCACCCCGATGTTCATAGCAGCTCAGTTTACAATAGCCAAGATCTGGAAACAGCCCAGGTGCCCATCAGTAGCTGAGTGGATAAAAAAGCTGTGGGACATCTACACCATGGATACTACGCAGCTATAAAGAAGAAGGATCTCTTACCCTTTGGGACAGCATGGAGGGACCTGGAGAATATTATGCTGAGTGAAATAAGCCAGGCAGCGAAAGACAAATATCACATGATCTAACTTATACGTCATTGTTTTCAGCAGTGAAGGGAGCATCAGCCTGCTGGCAGTGTGCACCCAGCAGAGTGTTCTGTAACCTGGGGCTGGGGAGAACCAGATCCGAGGATGACCTTCTTCCTTAGGGTGAAATCACAGGCACAGACTGGGAGTGAGGAGAAAAGGGAGCTTCCTTTTTTGCCACTGAGTTTCCCTTGGCATGGCTGGGGCACAGCATGGAAATAGGTTGTGTTTAAACGCCACACTGTCGCTATTCTTACTAAGGCTTAGATTTCCTTGAGTCAGTGTTTCTCAATTGACTGTATATCCTTAGGACAATATGCAGAGTCTATCTTTTTTTTTGCTATAATTATGTCCACTTAGATTTTTGTTGTTGTTGGGGGCAATGTCATCAAGTCCCTCAAGTACCATTCTGGAATTATTAATAGGGTTTACTACAGGAATATAATGCTTTATTAACACATTCATCATACTAACAGACCAATTTTTTAAACCATGTGATTAGATTATCGGTTTCAAAAGTGGAGTGATAAAGACAGCCCCTTGCTAAAAACCCATATTTAATTCGAATGGTTGTTTTAAGCTTTGGAAAAGCACAAATAAATAGACTACGCAGTTAACTAATCAACCCACCACTTTATTAGGTTTCATCTACCATGTAAGTTTAACAAAGAATATCTATGCTTTTATTTTTGTCTTCATTCATATCATTATCATTTTCATGATTCATTAGTCATCATTCCTAAAAGGAATAAAATATTCTTAAATTTTAATACAATTTTATCAAATAACACAGAAGTATGTCAAAACAATAATATGATCAAGTGGAGCTTATTCCAGGAATATAAGAATTTCTTTTTATTAATGTACCTATTAATGTAATTCACTATAGCATTACACCAAAAATCTTTAAAGTATACGATTATCTCCTTAGATTTTATAAAGTCAGTGATAGGAAAGCTACTTTCTACAAGTCTCATTAAACCACTTCCTCATAAAAAATGTTTTGTCATCATAATTTTATTTGTCATCAAGGAACAACAACAAGACTTTTTTTTAAATCATCCCAATCATTTTAAAGCCTTCTAATAGCATGTAAAAGATATGAGGCATCAAAATTAGATAGGAGGAAGTAAAATTAGTCTTATTTTAGGTGATATTACTGTTTAAATGCTACTAAAGGTCACAAAAGTCTTGAGCCAGCTAGCGTGGCTCAGCGGTTGAGGGCACAGCCCCAGTTTTCGGGCTTGATATCCAGTAGGGGGCGTGCAGGAGGCAGCCAATCAATGACTCATCATTGATGTTTCTGTCTCTCTCCCTCTCCTTTCCTCTCTCTGAAATCAAGAAAGACATTTAAAAAACAAACAAACAAACAAACAAAAAAACACAAAAACAAAACAAAAGAAGACTTGAACAAACATAATGGGTGTTTTGGGCTAAAGCTGCATGGTAGGTAGAACTGAGCTCTAAGCAGTGGGTGATTTGTGAACTGAATAGTGAGTCTGTTTGGGTGACCAGATAGTCCCTCAAAAGAACTGAGTGGCTGCTTGACATCTCTACTAATGGGCGATTAGAATGCAGTCCTTGTTAGAGCAAACAGTGAGAATATGTATATTCTGCACTATGAAGGCATATTAGAATTTCAGAGAAAGACCTCTCTAGAAACTGACCTGCAGTTTGCAGTGTAGGGCTGGGTAAGTTTGTTTTGTTTTTTTAATATGATTGAAGTTCACAGAGATCCCCAACAACAACAGCCACCTGCCCAGGAGTGTAATAATCGACATATAATAATTCCTAGAAGAAATAAAAATACTCTAAAACACCGGATTGCCTTCTAGTAAAGTAGCAAAGGAGAGTATATATAGCCGAATCCTACAAACAGATTTAGTGTGCTCTATTTACTGATGTTAAAAAAAAATAAATGCCCTTGCTTGTAAGGTTAATTAACTGTATCTTTAAAAATATTCATTTTTTTATATAAATAATGTTTGCATATAGTGCTTCCAAGTTTGAGTAATGTTAATAAAGCATTTTCTCTTTCCAGAGTCCAGAATAGAAATGTTTCCGTGGCCCTGCTTTTACAGAGGAAATTTATTGTATTAGGCCACAGCTGTAAATTTCCTCCCTCCAATCCTATAAATTTCTTCTAAATGTTTAATGGTTTATAACTGTAATTATTCTTGTGTGCCAACATTAAACTTTAAAAAGTTTAATTTGGAGACTATTCGGAGAAACTCATCTCTTTTACGGCCTCATAAATAGTTCTTTGATGAAATGAGCAGAGGCTCTGTGTCTGCCGAGGTGAATACCAATGACGCCCCTGGAATCTTCTTACCAGGAGGGAACACGCGCTGACGTCCAAGGGGATCAGCGGGCGCTCCACGGGGGGACACGGCGTGGCTCTCGAGCCTTGTGCACTTCAAGTCTCCTTCTCCTTTTTCTAGACGTTTTCAATATTCTCGGCCAGTTCTAACAAACGAAGGGGCAGCGGCCCCGGGCACACGAGCCCCCAGTCCAGAGCCTCCTCTGCGGCCCGGGCGCCTCAGCGCCGCTTCCAAATGCTGCCCAGGGGCGCGGGGCTCTGCGCGGGCTGCGGAGGGCACCGCTCCCTGCACAGAGCAATCGCTATGTCACACTGTCCCAGGCACCGAGGGGAATGGAGCCTTAGCTTCACCAGCAAGCTGTGAGCATGGAGATGGATATTGGAAATCCTCAAGGGAACAGGTATTCATGCAGTGCTTCCAAACGTAAACTTATATACAGTAGTTCTTTTAGGTTTAATTCAGGTAGAATAGCCAATTTTCTTTCATTAAATTCAAGAGAAAAAATTGAAAACTTCCTACCCACAAGTCCATATAAAGACACGGGCATTTCCTGAAATGCACTGAAGTTTCCATTTTCATTTTAAAATTATTATATTATTATGTTTAAATCTATATTTACCATAAAAGAATGCATTTTCATTTTGTACAATTGTTTGAACTGAAAAATTTCAAATTAATTTATGCTATATTATCCTACCTTAATTCAAAACACATTTAAGATAACAAATATTGAAATATATCTTATTTCTCTATATGCAATATATACATATATTTGTACCATATACTTTTTATAACTTTAAAATTAATACATGATAAAACAAAAAATAAAGTATAGAAAAATAGATTTAAGCAAAATTAAAATAATCTATTTTTCTTTGCAAAGTAGTCTGTTCAGTCTGTGGATATAACTCAAATATGATGGGAATTGCTTAGCCCAGCGACACCCAAGTCAGACTTCTGACTTACAGAAATGTAAGAAAACTGTTTTGTTTTAATCCACTAATTTTGTGGTAATTTATTATAGCAGCATAGGTATTATAATACATGTAAAGGTAAATTGTATGAAAAATATAGCACAAAGGTTCAAAGGAGAGAAATGGAGGTATAATATTGTAAATTTCTACATAGATAAAGTAGAATAAAATCATGCAAAGGCAGTTATGATAAACTAATGTATATATTGTAAATTCCACATAAACTACTAAAATAATAAAACAAAGTGTTATAGAAAATAAGCCAACAAAGGCGATAAAGTAGAATCACAAAAAAATATTAATTAATCCAAAAGAAGGGAGAAAAAGAGAATAAAGGGACCGAACAGATGAGATCAATAGTAAAAGGATATAGCAAGATGATAGACTTAAAAGTAAATATACCAATAATCATATTAAATGTAAATATACACCAATTAAAAAGATTGTCATATTGAATAAAACACTATTGCGCGTTGATATGCTGTGTACAAAAAATGCACTTTAAATACACCTAAATTTAAAGAAAATGTACGGGAAAAATATACATTGTGCTAACACTAATCATTAAAAGGTTGGTGTCGTCATATTAATGTCAGAGGAAAGATATTACCAGAAATAAAAAGGTTATTTTATAATAGTAAGAGATCAATCATTCAAGAGTCATAAAAATCTAAAACATTTATGCGCATATCAGAACTTCAAAATACATGAAGAAAAAAAATGATAGAATTGAAAGGGTGAGAAGCCAAATTCACAATAAGCGTAGATTTCAATACTCTTCTCCCAATAGTAGATAAAACAAGTAGACAAGAATCAATAAGCGTATAGAAGATTTTATCAATGCTATCAGCAAAATTAACCTAATTGACATTTATAGAGTATCAATCATCAACAGCAGAGCACACGTGTTTTTTAAGGACACATGAAACATTTGCCAAGGTAGATCATATTATGAGATATAAATTAATTCTCAATTGTTTAGAAGGATCCAAGGCATTTACAGTACATTCTCTGACCACAATGGAATTAAAAGAGAAATCATTAACAAAAAGATTTCTGGAAAATTAAAACATACAAAAACATCAAAATAAAAATTAGAAAATATTCTGAATTGAATGGAAATGAAAACACAACATAACAAAATTTGTGGGGTGCTCATAAAGTATTACATAGAAAGAAGTGAATAGCAATAAGAGCTATACCAGTAAGAAAAAAAAATGTCTGAAGTCAATGACCTCTGTTTCCATGCTAAGATACTACAGAGGTAAAAGAAAATTAAATGCAAATTAGTAGAAACTAAAAAAATCAAAGTAGAAATATAAGATCAATAAAATAGGAAAGATTTGAAAAAACATCAATGAAATGAAAAGTTTTTATTTGAGAATATCAATTTAAAAACCTTCACTTGAAACTAATATGATTAATATTATTTACTATACCAACTATAAATTTTAAAAAGATAAAATTCTAACCAGACTAATCAGAAAAAAAAAAAGAAAAAAGACAGATGTTTCCAAAATCATCAGAGAGACAACTGACATCACTATGGGGTCTCCGAATAATAAAAGTATAAGGTGACAGATTAATCTTATGAACAACTTCATGACAATTTTTAAAATATAATAAAATAAAATGGATAGTTCCTTGAAAGGTATAAATTACTATACAGCACCAAAAAAGAAATTGATGACCTATATCTCTCTATATGTATTTAAACATTGAATTCATATCTGAAAACCTTTCCACAAAGAAAACTCCTGACCCAAATGGCTTCACTGGTGAATTCTACCAAACTTTAAGGAAAACCTAACAGCAATTATACAAAATTCTTTCCAAAAACGGAAGGGGAGGGAATATCCAATTAATTTTCTGAGGCCAGTATTACCCTGATATCACCCAGAAAAAGACATTAAACAGAAATACAGCACTCTTCCTGAATATAGGTTGGTTTAACATGCAAATATCAATCAAAACATTTCACTGTATTTACTTAAAAAAATGCAATCATCTGAATAGACACAGAAAAAGTATTTGACAAAATCTAACACTCACTCAGATGAAAATTTCTGAAACTAGGAATAGTAGGGAACTTCCTCAACCAGACATGTGAATTCTGTACAACTTGCCCTTTCTACATGCAACCTCAACCCCTCTACCCTCTGCATTTCTTCACGACCTTGTCATCTCTTAACTTTTAAAACAGAGATATTAAGGGATAATTGACATAAAATAAACTGTGCCTATTTAAAGTGTACAATTTAAAAAGTTTTGACATATGAATAAACCTGGAAAATCATGACAGTCAAGATCATGAACACAATCATCCCCATCCCCAAAGTGTGGCACCCCCTTCTTCTGGTTCCCCCACCCTCCCCACCCTCCCCACCTCCGGCTAGCTTTCTGTCAGCATAACCTTTTCATTTAGTTCAATATACGCACTAATTTCTCTTATGATTTCTTCTTTGATACGCTGATTATTTAAGAAATATGTTACTTAGTTTCTAAGTATTTGGGTATTGTCCAGAGATCTTTCTCTTATTATTATCTTATACCCTGTACCTTAGTCACACATTTATCAGTGCTCTTTATCGAGTTGTGACATCATTTTCAAAATATTCCATCTCTGAGGATGTGTCTTACCTCATATATAATGTTACAGCAGAATATTAAAAAATCAGGGCAAAGTCCAAGTAAAATACAGGGGTGGGCAAAAGTAGGTTTACAGTTGTAATACAAATAAATGATACAATAATTAATAAATAATACAAAAATAAGCTGTGTTTCAAGTACAGGTAGTCACAACTGTAAACCTACTTTTGCTCACCTCCTTATAGGTGATAGATGGTATAAATGTAAATAAAGAATACAAAAATAGTTTGAACAAATTCCACAGGATATTCATTTAAAAAGAAATTAATTTAATTTCATGTTATACTCATTAATGTAAGTTCACATAACATCACAGATAATTGATCAGTAAGCATGTTAATTATTAGTTGTTGCACAGCTCAGGCCTCCACATATGCTTTAATAATGATCAGTAAATGATAAACCATGTGTTTTATAACTAGATCTTCATGAAATTTAATCATATTTATTAAATAATAGATTATTAATACAAGGTGTTTGTTGAGGATTTACAACTGCATACTAAACCTTGCTTTATACACTCATCTGTGTCTGTTAAAAGATCATTAAAGTATCTATTTAACCTCAATAATGATCCTATCAATTTCAATTTAATGCTTAGTTAAGTATGTTTAGGGCAAATAATTTAGGTTATGGTTATACAGATGAAATGAACTAAAGAACCAAAATAGTCATCTGAATAATTTCATCCAAAAGTAAATTTTAAGATCTAAATTATCTAAGACACGTGTCTCCTTTAATCATTTGTCTTTAGATATCTCTATAATTCTTGGATATTTTTGTTTTCAAAGAATAAAGTTTATGTGCCATTACTACTGTAATGAAATCCCCTCAGGGTAGTAAACTTTTTTTTTTTTTACTTCTATACCTTTTACAATGACATAGACCAATTGAATTAATCAATGTATAGAGGTGATAAATTCTTAATAAAAACTGCTTAACCTGAATTAGAAATACGAAGGTGATATGTACATAATGTCAATTTTCACAGAGTATGAAATTTTATATTTTTATTACATTTTATAAAATAATATTATGCAATAATATTCTAAGATTCTTTTAATGTAAAACCATTTCAAGAGGTTGCCCTAGTATTGTCTTTATTTGTGTAAAAAAATGAAGATTAGGCCACTAAATACTTTAAAATTTTCTCAACTGTATGGCACATAAAACATTATTATTGGTTCATTATTTTGACTATCTAAAATCATCGGTCCCATGTTAAAAGATAAACTGAGGCATATTAAAAATGCTCAGAGTTTATCTGAGTGAAAATGGACTCATTCAGCAGAGCAAAACCGGGAGTGGTTAGAAGGGCTCCTCAGGTGGAGCTGGGGAAAGGACTAGGGTAGAGATGGTGCAGAAGCAAAGAAAGGGAATTGATTGGCTATGGCTTAAAGCCCAGTTTGGCTGTTTGTGACTGGTTGTCCATAGGTTTTGATTTCTGAACCTTGAGGCATTTAGAGCTTAGGTTTCTGTTTGTTTACATAAACTACCAAAGCATTAAAGCCACTTTAGTTGAATGCCCTCCTTGTTTAATTAATTTAACAAATAATATATACTTTGTGTACATATTATGTAAATACTAATCTTCTGGATGCTGAATCATATTTGAAGATCAAGATTGTGTAGAAAACATTTTCAGTTTAAAAAGATGCAATAGGTATGCAAATAAAACCATTAAAAAGTACAAATATGTTGTGATAAGTAGAAAAAAAGTGTAGAGATGAAGATATTTGGGTGTTTAGAGGAACAAGCAATTATTTCTAAAGGAAAGATGAAAGGTAGGCTTTGCAATAGAAATGGCATTTGAACATGGACTTGACGAAATTTGAAAAATACAGCAATAATCAAATAAAGAACTAGAAATATTTCAAAAGAGTTAAGTTATGGGAATGGGAATATTGGTTATGAGTCCAGGAAATAATGAGCTCTAAGTTTGACAGAAGTAGACTATGTAAGAAGGGAAGTAGTGTGGGAATAAGTTAGCATTTGTCAGCCTTGACTGGTACAACGAGTGAATTAAATGTCCAGCTAAGGAATTCGGATAGTGATGAAATTTATTAAAATGAATGTTTGGGTTATAATTTTTCAAAGAGCAAGTCATATGAATTGATCCAAGTGTTTCCATTGACTTTGTATAACTCATGTATTATTTACTTTTTAAAACACTTAATATACTTTGGCAGGGAAAAATAATGAAACCCAAAATGTTCCTTCAGAAAACTAAATCTGAGACCAAAATGACCCCCGAGAGCATAACTATCGTAAAAAGACATGTTATGTCCAATTCAATGAAAAAAAAAAATTACGCTCTGAAATTCTGTCTCAAATGACTTCTCTGATTCCTCTTCCTACACTGCTTCTATCATATCATTCGCCTGAGGTCCCTCTGGTTTTTATGATGCAGCAGCTCCCCTAGTTTTCATGAAAAGTGGCATCAATAAAGTCAGGTGGTATATTAGATATCTGGTTTATAAGTAGTATAAAATGCAAACCAAACTAGCTGAAAAGAAAATTTATCAGTTGATGTAACTGTAATATTAAATGCAAAGTTAGCGTAGGAGGCAATTAGATGGAAGACTCCATCAATGTCTCATGGCCACAGTATTTTTTTTCTCCTTTATCACCACTGCCTTTCCTTTCTCCTGATTGACTCCATAGTCAGCAAGGTTTCCTGTGTTTCCAAGAAACTCATCACAGCTTTAGATCCAACATACCTCAGTTTGAATCAGGTGGTAGAATGTGGGTTTCTTTCCCAGAAGCTTCAACAGTAGTATCTTGTTTCAGGGGTTGTGATTATCTCCACTGCTTGTCATGAGGAACAGTTAATGGGATACTCAGATGGGCCTAGGCCCAGAACACCTGCTCCAGTCCCTACCTGTGGGTGGAAAGGGTGTTCTCCAGAAAAAAATCAGTGGTTCAATCAACAGAAGAAGAGAGAACAAATGAGAGACAGCAAATGCTATCTAAAAACAACCAAACAAACCTGACTTTTAACTGACCCCAACTTGATAGGTAGAAACTAATTTTTTCTGCAACTTCATTACTAATAAAATTTAAATAGTGTTTTGTCAAAATATAAAGTTGACTTTGATTAAAATCTCATGCCCTATGTATTATTTGTGCTTTCGATAATAGTGTCAGGTATGGGGGATTTATGTGGAAGTTGAAATATGCCCGCGACTCCTCTTTCAACTAAAAAAACTCTCATATTTTGTTCAGTGTCAAACCTCAGACTTCATGAAAGGCTCCACCTGCTATCTGACTTCATAATTCAGGTTGAACCACTTTTAATTTATCTCCCCCTTACACTATTCTGCAACTGCACTATCAAATGAGGCCAGCTGGCTCATGGTACAATTTCTGGATCCAGATACTTCCTCTCATTATCAAAATATTTCATCTTTTTCAGTACACTTCTGAAAATAGTCATTTTAAAAAATTAATTTTTGGAAAAATATTTGCAGAAGTCTTTGTTGAACAAAGTTCTACAAGAGAAGATTTTATAATATTTATTTTGACACAAAATTAAAAGATTCACTTCTAGTCAAAATTTGTGTACAAGATTATGAACCAGCTTGCCTCTGTCTTCTATGCTTCAAAATATGCGACCTCTCATCACGAAGAAAAATCCCACCATATTAATCAAAGAACTAGTGGCAAGAGAGTTTCATACCTCATTATGTAGAACGCAGAATGAATGGAAAAACAAATATCCTTCTAAATGTGGTCTAAGGATGATGTTAAGACTGCCTAGGAGTTCACATAATATTTAATGAATTTGGCATCTTATGTTTTATAGATTTTTAGAGAGAGAGGAAGAGAGAGACATTGATGTGAGAGTGAGACATGGATTGGCTGCCTCCTATATGCCCCCTACTGAGGACTGTGTCAGTAGAAGCACAAAACAAAACAAAACAAAACAAAACAAAACAAAACAAAACAAAACAAAACAACTTTGATCATTTACTTAGCGTCCATGTGTTTTAGCTGGTGTCTCCAGCTTGAATGAATGAAATTTCATTAGTTTCAGCCATGCTCAGTAACCCTATTTCCGTTGTCAATGACTGGACTACAAATAAACCTGTAATGCAGCCCTGGCTAAGGAGATGTAATGGAAAGGCTTCCTGGTTACTGGAGGGTTTCTCTTCTTTTAAAGGATATGTGAAGATCAGGTGCTATTCTCTCTCTGGTTTGGAGGCAGTTTTGCTTGAAAATGTGATTTCTGGAGATTTCAGTAGAACTAATACTCTGGAGCCCCAGGGGTGATGAAGAAACCAACATGCTATCGATGTCAGAATGGAAGTTGGAAGGAACTGGTGTTCCATGAAAATTTAGTCGAGCTACTGACTGAAGTAACTTGCCCTTGATTCAGAATCCACCACTGGGCATCACAGTAAGTGACAAAATTTCACCCTGTTTTATAATCCACTTTAAATTCTGCCACTTTAAAGTCACGAGTATCATAATTTTTACAGGGGCATCTACAGAAACCATATACCATCCTCATCATTGGATATGTTAATTCATAAAAACACTAAATGTAGTAGCACAAAATGAGACTATTACTTTCAGCTCAATTTAGTATTGAGTAAAAAATTAGTTAAGGTTGCTGTTTATCTTTTAGCAGCTTCTATTTAGGCTGAGCCCTTGAAACTTACCTATTTTGAGTTCTCTGTCTATTGCTTTGTTTCTAGACGCTTTGTTTCTAGATCCTTATGCTTTTGCTCATGAGTCTCTTTCCCCTGAATTTCTCTACTTCTGCCCTGTCACCTCCCCTGTGAAAATGTTGCCTTTGTTTAATGTCCATATCAAATGTCTTCTCAATAGGTTTCTTTTTTTCACCTTACCCAATAAAAGTGCTTATTCTTTTTGTACGTTTCTTATACCCAGTCTTACATTTTGCTTCATATTTTACTGTGAGTTTATATTACTGTGAGACTGCCTTGTGTATCACTGAGATCCTTGAAATGGGGAAGGTTTTAAATTCATTGTTGTATCAACAGTTTCTGGTACATGTTAAGTGTCTAATAAGTATTTATTGAATGAATACTAGAATACTGATTGAGAAATAAATTTCTCTCCGAGACTCTCTCCCTTCAGCTCCTTACCTGGAAATATTTACATTGCAGGAGTCTCTGAGAGTAGTTACCCCTTTGAATTCATTTAATATTTAGTTTTTGCTTGCAAGAACAATTCAATCCTGAAAGTAGTATCAACCATAAAAATGCAGACCAAAAATTAACTTTAAAAAAACAATTCAATTCCCTATAAGAGGCAAACAGGTAGAAAAAATAAATGAAATTAGCATTCTTATCTCCTCTCCCTGCAAAGATCTTAAGGCACTCTGGATGAGTTTGCAAGATTAACATGCTAAAATTTTGAATAAGAATTGTTCACAGCCCCATGGATGAATTTTAATGTAATTCAGAAATATCATAAAATAATTTAAGTTCCTAAAAGTAACACAGGCATTGCAATAATCAGAATGTGAAACACCAATTTCCAGGAAGTATTTGCTGGAATTAACCTGGCTGTATGTAAATATTCTGTAATTCAGTATACACTGGTTAGTTTTCTATTAGAGATAGTACTTAGTTTAATTTCCTGTCTACATACTGAGAATTTGTAGTTTCTTAATTTAGAAGAGAAGAACATGCTGCTGGGACCTCTGAGTAGCTTTTTCCCCCAAAGAGGACACATGTTAGGTACTTTGAGATCTCCAATCATACTCCTACTTAGCAAAAACAGATGTAGTCCAAGTGCAGTGGAATCTAAAAGGAAATGAATGCATGGACCTGGTAAATTATTCCATTCAGTTCTCTAATTCCTTTAATAATCATGATGAAAATATGAATTCCTAATGTGTGCTGAGTGCTTACTGGGTTTCGATACCATGCTTAGTGCTTAGCATGCATTATCTCACTGAGGATCGTAGACAGGGCCATGGAAACACGCTGTGTGCCCTCGCTTTCACCATTCTTGAAAGCAAAGAAGATGAAAAGATCCAGGACTACTTGCTCTGCCTCTGGTCATCTTCTAACCTTCACCCTTTATTCACTACAAATCATTTTGTAGCTATAAAAACGAGGGCAAATGAGTCCACAGCATACATTTTACATTTTATTTTAATCTGTGTACTTTGTGATAGTATTTAATCATAAGGGCATGAAATGTGGGTAAAACTCTTGAATGGAACTGCTTTTCCTCTTTTCTAATTTATTATATTCACTATCACCAAATCCATACTACATATTTTTTATTTACATTGTCCACAGGATTAACTAAATCACAAGTCCTTTGGGAAAGAAAAGTAAAATAGGAGGGAAATAATTAAAAATGAAAAATGTTTTCATAAATCACGTAATGGGGGTACAGTGAAATGAGTGAACAGTTTGGTCTAACCTTTGCCATGAGCTGCATAAAGGGGGTGGCTCTGAGATTCAGCTTCATCATCTGTAAAATTAAAGATGGGTAGATCCCATTTATCCTAATATCCATTTAATTTTAAGTATTGCATGGTACCAGGGGGAAAAAAAGAAAGAAACTAATTTTCCCTAAGACTTGAATAAAGTTGAACATGTCAATGGTGATACCTCCTGAATAGTTGGGCAAGGGAAGGGAAAGTAATTTATTTTTGGCTTTTTGCCTTCTGATTTTTTACACTACAATCAAATAAAAGTTAGAACACTTGGTATTGAAAGAGCAAGCCACTGAATGATAATTTACTCAAATAGACTTATGTTGATTCCCGTTGTCTATCATTCAAGGATGCTCCTGTAATAAACACCAGAAAAGAAGTTCACTGGGGTTCTTGCAAGAGTGAGAAAACCTGTACAAAACAAAGAGGCCTACTCAGTAAATCGATGAATGTTGACATCTTGTGAGTCTCACAACCCAGACACAGCCGTTCACTTCAAGCATCATCATGTGACAATGAGATGGCCCAACTTTGGAATTGTCTTCTCTTTTCTTACAGCTTGGAAGGATATTTTTACTTTCTATAGCTCCTAAGGGTATAAAGTTATAAAAACGTGGCAAACCATTCTTTTTGGTTCTGTAAATCCCCCTGTGTAAAAATACAAAATGATGTCTTTAAAGACAAAAATCACAATATACAATTACTTACAGACTCCAGAGCTTACAAATCTGTCACTTTTAGTTACTCAAACACTGTGAAACAAACAGAAATAAGTAAAATATCTTCTGAGCTGCAAAGAGAGATCTTGCAAAATGCACACATTAATACCCTGTCTAACAAACAAAATACATATTTTCAGTTCAGACAGCATTAAAAGTAATAGCATATAAATGAATGCTGGAGGCAGACGATTTTATAACTTCCATATATAAACACTTACTGAGCACTTACTATTTGGCATTTATTGTTTTATGTGCTATATCACTACCATGAAATAGAATTATTTTGTGAATTATTACTATGAGTTACTATTTATTTTCATTTCAGAGATGATGGACCTGAGGCTCAGAAAGGTGATGTAACATACCCCAAGTCACACAGCTGAAAATGATGTTGCCAGGATTTAATCTCAGGCAATCTTCATACTTGAATCCATGACATTTTATCACTTTACTGAAAGCAGAAAAGGATGATAATTTGTATCTTAAAAATAGATGTACAATAATTAAATAAACATTTAAAACATCAATGAAGGAAGGGACAAACTGGTAAAATATAAACAAAGATTAACCATTTATATATTTACTATAATTATGTATTAATTCTTTCAACATTTTATTTTTCCCTTGGATTTCTGTAATTTGTGAGTATTTCATGGCAAAGTTAATTTACTCAATTTACTGACCATAACTTTTCTTATGTATAAAATAAAAGTATTTTCCATGTGAGAGATGCTGTGATAATTAAACCTATGAGGGGTCTAGCACAATGTCTGGCATATGTGAACACTCAGTGCATGATCACTACTACTTTTAGTCCTTAGTTAATGATAACATAATATAGAATGTGCTCCAATTCCAGTATTAAGATGCAAGTAGATCATATCACTTTTTTTTTTCCCTGATGCTTAAGTCAATCATAGTTTATAATGTATTTTATCTTTTAGAAAATCTTGTAGAAAAAGTTTGCAATATATTTGAGGATAAAACAAAATGCCATAATCTATTTCCAAGACTATAACAAATGATTCTTAGATTGAATTCATCAGAAATAAGTGCTTGGTGTTTAAGGTTATATTCTAAAGTGCTAATGCAATGGAAATGCTCACATTAAACATAAATTACCCATATCAGTAGCAAACCCTACATACAGCACATAATCACAGATAGTATGGTTATTTTACAATCGCTTGGTAAAATCTATTAAATGTTATAAACATTTAATCTATCTAGAAAAATATACTTTTTTTCCATGTCATTTTGTCCTGAAAAAATGTCGCTTATTTAATCTTAAGTTATGAATCTTATTAATAAAAGGGGTGGGAAGGAGGGGGCATCTGTAATACTCTCAACAATAAAGATTTTAAAAAAATAAAGAGTTGGTAGATAAACTATTTTTTAAAATAATGATATTCACTATGGTTACATTCATTTTCATCTATTTGAGAGAAACACCTAAAATACTAGAGAAATATAAAAACATTTACTTTTACCTATGGCCGATCTGTTGACTACAAAGGAAATTTTCAGGGACTGGAACAAAAGCAAGCCTTGTAGCTAAAGATTGCCCTAAAGGTATTTGTTGATAGCTTTAGTGGATTAGGACATGCATATATTTAAAGGTGTGTCTAAATAGCAGGGACAAAACAGAACCTGGAGCTATATCAGAATAACCTATTGAAAAATGCCATGCTTATACATGAAGCCAGGAACCAGTTCTCCCAAAACGCAACACTCTCAGTGAGAGAAATATGACCCCATCTTCCCCCCAGGCTCCCCACCACTCACCAACGCACCTATACAATCTATGGAGGGAGACTGCAAACACACATGGTGCTCTTGTTTAAGGTTTGTTCTGACTATTCTAAGCAGAATGTTGCACAAATAAGGGTTAAGGTGACCTGAAAGCTGGTCCCAGATTAGTAGTGTTTCCAAGAGCCTGACAAAAGAATCACAAGCCTACCATAGAGGAACTCAATTTATTTATTAATTAAATGTATTCATTTTTAAATTGAATTTATTGGGGTGATAGTAGTTAATAAGATTATATAGGTTTCGAGTGTACAATTCTATGATACATCATCTGTATATTACATTGTGTGCCCACCACCCAAAGTCAAATCTTTCATCACCATATATTTGACCCCCTTTCCCTTTACCACCTCTCACCCCACCCCACCTCCTTCCCTCTGGAAACTGCCATAGTGTTGTCAGTTTTTGTTTGTTTTTCTTGTCTGTTCCTTTGTTGCTTTCAGTTTTATATCCCACATATGAGTGAAATCATATGGTTCTTAACATTTTCTGTCTGACTAATTTTGCTTAGCCTTATAATCTCAAGGTCACTGCAGCATTATTCACCGAGGAGTTTACTTTAAATCCACGTGTCCAAATCTTTCCACAAAGTTCCAAAGAATATAACTCATATTCAGCACTCACTAAAATCAAAAGAAAAGTAAGTCACCATGAGTTGATAGGAAAATATAATTTAAAAATTAGAGTCACCAAGCTCATAAACATTGAAAAATCAGGATCAAGGACACAAAAATTATATTTAACATATAATTTAACATCAAGGAAAGAGCTCCTTGGTTCAAAGCATCCAACAATATTGGCCTCTGTGAAGTCCTTTCTATATTTCATTTATTTCTCTTTGATCATACCCTTGATTTCTCTCTGTTTCCTTACAGGTAGTGGCTGAAATATATAAACATACGTCCATGCATAGGTATATAATATTGCTGCTATGCAGTGAGGTTTTGGGGTCCATATATTTTGATTTACATACATGCAACTTTAGTTTTACATAATTTACTCTGTGCTATGTTTTAAAAAATCTATCCGTGTTGTTGTGTTTCCATCTAGTTTGTTTTCTATGATTTATGTAACTGTTCCCTCTGTACACAAAAACACTCCATGATGAACATCTGACATGTTTCCTTACAGAACTTGGTGATAATCAGAGAGAGAGAGAGAGAGAATGAGTACCAATCAGGAGAGAAATGCTTGCACTTAGGTAATTCCTGAAGTTAAATTTCTCTTAAGAATGGCTCTTTAAGTTTTCCCTCTCCCTTATCTGAATTTGTTCCAGTACTTAAGATTCTAGAGTTAATTGTGTTTGAACAATAAAGGCCAGTTCTTAACCAGGTGGTTGAAAATTTAAAGTTTGCTTAAAAGTCTTTTTATTTATTTTAATTTTTCAATGCCAAAAAGGAAGTCATGTTGTCATTACTATAAATGTCTAGGGAATCAATCTTGGCCTTTTAAGTAAATGATGCTACTAGAAAGACGAATTGGTTTCCCACCTGAACCTGATCTCCACATCTACAGCTTTTTTGCTATGTAACATTGGACTGTTGGCTTAACTGATTTAGGAGCTTTAATTTTATAATCTGCAATATGGGAATAAATACCTATTTTATATAATTATCATCATGATTAGTAGAAATAATAAACATAAAACATCTATCACAAAGCAATCCTGATGCAGGTTTCATTCTTCTTCTCATAGTCCCCCTTTTCAGCTTCTCTAATACTTTAGGGTAGTGGCTGTTCATATTTTGAGGGCATTGACTACTTTGAAAAGTAAATGAAAGCAACCTACCAGTTTCATTTTTTAAAATTACATATATATTAAAATACAAAATATCAAGGTGATCATGGACCTCTTTTAAAGACTAAATATGCTTTATAAAATATTTTCAAAGTTTCACCAGAGCCTCTGGCATTTACCTCTTTTCATGGAGCACAGCCCCAAAATACGAGTAGATTCACATCCCCATGATTGGGATGAAGAGCTGTTTACCGGGAACCGATGAAACTAGGCCAGAGTTAAGCTGGGCAGTCACAGCACTCCAGCCTAGCAGAACATTTTATGGTCTTTTCCACTGTCAGGAGATAAAGAATGAGAGCTTTCTGCATGCCTTCTGCAAATTATAATTTGCTTTATATGCAACGTTCATTAATGACTTTTGTTTCCCTGTCCTGAGGCACACATTTCTGTCTATGCCTTTGCTAAATGGTTTCTTTTTCTGCCATTATTTATTATTTGTACTTGTCAGATTTTTAATTGTATAATTAAGATGCTGTTGGTCTTCACTAATAAAAAAGCATCAAAGTGTTGTGACAGCATTGTACCAAATAAATTTCAAGGTCACTGAATATGGAAATTTAAAGATTTCAAGATACAAGGTATGTAACATATTTCATTCAGGGGCAAGCTTAATCAGGTCTAAGAAATAACCAGCTTTGCTAATAGCTATTGGAACACAGGCAATTATTAGCTCTGTATTATTAAATAAAATGACATTAAAACAGAGACCAATGTTTGAAATGGAGAATTTTAAGAAAAGGAAATTAGGGGCAAACAAGTACACATTTTTCCCAGTTCTTTTCTATGAAGACAGCAATACTGAGAAATGAATAAAATCAATTTAAAACAAACAAAGAGTTTTCCTTGAGATAAAACAGGTATAGAAAGTTTTGTCCTTTGCACAAGGTCATAAGGGTATGTAATGATTGGATTTTTTCCATGCCATTCTAGTTCCAGCCTTTAGTTTTGTTTTGTTGTTTCTTTTTTTTTCTTGTTTAGTTTCTTTTGTCTCTACACTACTGTTTGGCCTCACTGGTAGCATTATATAGTTTAGACACCTATGTCCCTAGGATATGGAGGTTTGGGAATGTAGATTAAAACATTTACAAAAAATGTCATGGAGCTATATTGGAGTAGATTTTTTGAAATAGTTTTTTTTTTTTTCAAATGAATATTTATTTACACAAATACAAATTGCCTAGTTACAAAAAACTCTGAATTTATATAGACTAACATCATCAGCTAAAACATATGTTCATAGGTACTATGTAGATGATACAATGTACAACTAACTATTTGACCACAAATAACTTTTATCCTCAAGATAACTTTTTCATTTTCTTATTTTGGAGAAATTGCTTCTGAGTCTTGTCATTTTTTTTCTCTCACTGTTGTGACATGCAGCTTTCAAAAAATGCCTTTATACTTCTTGTACATGAACTATATCTTACATCCAGCTTTCTGGCCTTTTTCCCCTTTTAATGTGAGTAACTCTGAGACAGACGAGTTACTGGAACACAGCATTCCCAATTCTCTCCGTATGAAATCTGCTGACACCTGAACTGGCTTCTACCGGAATTTGTTTTTGGCTGATCTTTACATGACCTTTGAAATCCTGGCATCTGACCTGCCTCAGGCTTGGACACCATGGCTCTAAGCCTAGCTGCTTCAGAGACTTTGCCCTCCCATTCTGGTATTTTCTGGATCTCTCTGTATTAACCCTGTGGAAGCCAAGTTATGAAAAGCTAATATTTTCTGGACGTCTTTGTCGATCTTAACCCTCTTAAAGATGAGATGTATAAAACAAATACCATACACCTCTTCCTAGTGGCTGTTTTGTCCCAATGAATGTCCAGTGCTGAAGGATGTGCTCACCAAGGGGAAAGGGTGAGCTGAACTGGGAAATGCCAGGTCCTGGGAGACCTTTGGCACTGTGCACAAAAAAGAGCCTCAGCCAAGTGATTTAATATTCTACTAAAAGGGTTCTTCTAAATGAGAGGTGGCTAAATTTTATAGATAACCAGATTAAAATTTTAGAAAATGTCCAAGATTATGAGTCCAAAAAGAATATTTGTAATAATACATTCTTTCACACTCAGATGGACTTCTTGATTCTGGCTTAGGCTATTGACAGATGTGCCAACATTCTCCTGAGGGGAAAACATGGAATCCTCACAGGGCTTCTGCCCAACTGGAAAAGGGAAATTCCAGTCATCTCTTAATAAAGCATGAGCTCCAGAGATTTGCAACTCAATTTTGTAGACCTAATGAGTTTGAAGATGATTGGAATAAACATTGAAACTCTGGTAGCAGCTTAGCCGAATTCTGGCTAATCTCTATGTCCTCTGTGGTTTGCCCTTCACAGATGCAAACTCCTCACAGCTATTGCTAACCAAGATCATTAGTGCCATACAAAGCCAACTGAAAACAAGTCAAGTGACAATCCTTGTTGTGTATCTTTAATTTACAAAGGGAAATTCTCTGGGCAGTTTTCATTAGCTTTTAGCAAGTTTAATTGGATGAAAACATTGCTTTCATGATCTTTGATACCATGTGTTGCTATAAATTAAAGCATAGCAGCTTCTAGTCACAGAATTTTGCTTCTCAAATACCTCAAGAGAGTCTGGCCAGACAAAGAAGAGTCCTTAACAGAATTATTACAAATTCCAAGGGTGAAAATTGATACTTATAAATATCAAGATTCAGTACCAAACAAAAGAACAAAAGTTCAGATAAACACATGCATAATCAAACATTCATGAGAAACATATACTGTGTTCAAGAGAGGTAGTGCGTTCAGGAGTCCTACACTACGTGAAATGGTGACAGGCAGTTTTATAGAAAGATGCGCTTTAATATATCACAGCATATGAATCTTGTCTATGTGGTATTATAACACATTGACAGTTTTCTGACCCATTTGAATTTATATAATCACTGGTGGCTATTAACTGAATTTGGTCAATAAGAAGCATTCAACCTTGGTTATTTTTTGTATGATTACATTGATTACTCTGATGAGGTAATCTGTAGCCTGAAAAATAAATTAATCTTCTACAGCTAGGAGAAGGTAAAAGGAGGAGGCTGCAGACTAAGATTTAATATATTTGTCTAATAAGATAATCACAGGAATAGTCATAGCCAGATTTTTGTTGTTGTTGTTGAAAAACACCATTATATTGATACTTCTTGAGGTGGTAAGTCTTTGGGAGGTAGATCCCCACTAACCAATCACAAATTCCTAAAGCAATTCAAATTATTTATTCAGAAATATGCTTACTTCTGCAGACCAGAATACTAGATTGGCTTTTAAGAAAATTTATCTTTATTGTTGAAAGTATTACAGATGTCCCCTTTTTTCCCCATTGATCCCCCCCACCCCGCTCCCATCCCCATTCCAGGCCTTCATTGCACTATTGCTTGTGTCTATGGGTTATGCATATATGCATATAAGGTGTTTTTGTTTTTTGTTTTTTGTTTTAAATATATCTTTATTGATTTCAGAGAGAGGAAAGGGGAGGGAGAGAGAGAGAGATAGAAAGATCAATGAGGAGAGAGCCACTGATCGAGCCCACAACCCGAGCATGTGCCCTGACCTGGAATCCAGGTCGACGCTCAACTACTGAGCCACGCCCGGCAGGACTGCATATAAGTTTTTGAGTAATCTCTTCCCACTTCCTCTCCCCCCTTCCCTCTGAGATTCATCAGTCTTAAGACATTCACTCCACAAAAGGAAGTCATGCATCTCTTGATGAATTCCTAAAAAAGAGCAAGGGGAAAATCCTAAGAGAAGCATCCCAGCTGTGATAGTGCACATTGTCCACTTTCACTCTCTGGGGTTATCTGCCAAACAAAATGAATGTTGTATCATCTACTAGCTCTTCTGGGCAATGACATATTCAGACTTTTTACCTTTCATTGACTAGACTCCCGTGGGTAGGCTTGTGCCTTCATGTTGCGAAAAAGATTATTATCTTTAAAAAAAACCCAACTCCTTAATGAGCCTATGGATCCCTTTGGGAAACATAACAAATATGTATCATGGATATCTCCTTTCCCTATTCCGATGGTCATGGTCATGGTGAACACCACAGCACTGGGACCCAGGCATGTGGATCCTTTTTGAGAGTGTTTCAGGCTGCCAATACCAACTCATCAGGATGGGTACAACTGTAGAAAAGTTTTGGTCCTGCTCTATGTCATGAATTTTGGAAAACACTCTGGTCTTATTGGTAGAACACATCTAAACAATCTCTTATGAAAGAATCTCCTTGAAAATGGCAAGCTCCTTTCAATAATTCTTAATGATTTTAGGTTCTGATGGTAACACTTTGAGGCTTGCTCCTAGTTTGTGTGCTCTGTTTAGATAATGTAGTCCCATATTTTATAGTAATAGATTCAACCAGGCAATGGTCATTTTAGCAGAAGAATAAAAAAGTTTTGAGGCATTCAAGTAATGTCTGGAAACATTTTAACTTTTTTTGGTACAAATTATGCATGCAATTAAAATATTGTTAATAATTCATTTGCTTGAATAGTCATAAACTTTAAATATGATATGTAGCTATTTGATTCAACTATATTTTTTAATTAGGAAAAAAGTGAAATGATTTTTAGCTTTAAAAATCTTTAATAATGTTTTAAATGAAAGATCATGCCAATGGTTATAAAGAATTAATTCTAATTTCTAGAATAAATCAGCAAAATACATTTTTGATATTTAGAAAATGTTTCCTAAAAGAAAAGGAAAAAAAGCATTTGTATGCATGCACACGCATTCCCTTCTTATGCAAATCTCAGAAATGCTTTAATTTTCCTGAACATTTAATTGACTTTATACATAGCAGTGAAGGATCCATACAGAATCACATTTATGTGAAAGTGAAGGCTCCCATTGAGCAGTATAGACTTGAAGGCCAAACCAGGACATTATAATAAGCAAGTAGGTAAACATTTAAGTAAAATGTGGCTGCCATAATAGTGGTGTAAGGAACTGATTCTTAGTACATGCAGAAGGAACAATGACACAAAGAAATGCTGTTTGAGTTTATCTTTTTCATTGTCCCTAAAAGTTCACAGTAGATGTGGGAATGTTTCTTCCAGCTCCTCCTTTTTTATGTCTACCCAAGAGAACAATTTCATCTTATCTCATCATGCTCTATTTCTGACAACTTCACACAGAATACTCCCTAGTCACCTGTGGCCCTCAGTAAACAGTGAATGGGAGGAGGGGCGTGCAGGGGCTCCAGGCAATACCGTGAGCACCTCTAGATAGTTTTTCTCTTGCTGCTTACTGAAACTGCTCCACTGGATGCTACTTCTCCCTCTGAACCAAATGAGAAAAAGCTTAATAAATTTCAGAACTTGTTCCTAGGTGATTTTAATTCTTTTGAACTTTACAGTATAACTGTAAAATTATACTGAATTCCCTAAGACCCAGGCCAGGAAGCTGTCCTAATTATCACACTTTGTGTAGAACCCTTGACCTCTCTAACTTATTCTAATTTCATGTTCTCACATTGGGCACAAAACTCCCAGATTCACTCTTACCTCATGTCCTTGCCTTTCAAGAACACTATCCTCTTCATGGGTCTGGATAGTTTTATTTGAAAGCTTTAATGAATAATTCATTCTTGTATATTAGTGTCCATATCTCCTTTATTGATATTTCACATTACAAAATAGCTCATAATGTCAAAGGTAAGGAGGGAATCTGCCAACAAAAATTCCCAAAGAAATTAAAAGAGAGCTTTATTTACTTATGATTTTCAAATGAAAGAACATAGCTAGCCCTGGGTATTAACCAAAGATATGTTCCAAGAAGAGAAGAGGGTTTTTAAAAAAAGAGTTGCTAGTGAAACAAGGTTACTTACATCATTCATTTTCTGGTTGGTGGGGGCAATTGAACTTTCAAGGGTAAGAACAATGGGTAAAATATAATTGAGCATTTATCTACATCCTAGCTTTGTTTCAGGCTCACAGAACAAAGGCTTTGGCTGAGCAGTTCTTGTATAGGACATGTACAGGGGTGTTGCTTATCAGTCACACAGGGGGCATGACTTATCATACAGTACAGTCAGCACAGGAGGGCTGCTTGCCCTATAGGCAGTTTCAGAGCCCAAAAGGGCAAAGTTATGCCCTGTAAGCCGCTTCAGAGTTCAAGCAGCAACAAATCCCAATGTTGGGCCATAGGTTATGATATTAAAGTTCTTATAAGTACTCAGATCTAATGTGCATATTTGTACACCACCTGTGGTACTAAGGAGCACAGGCTGAGGCAAGGTGTGCCGTGAGGAAAACACAGGATCTAGAATTGAGTTCGCTGGGTTTGAATTCTGACTCTGCCACATACCAACTGAGCAGCCTCAGGCAAGTTTCTTATCCTCTCTGTTCCTCAAAAAATATCTCAGCTGCAATATAAGGCTTAAATTAGAAGCAAAACACTAGGGTTATTGGGAGGAATAAATACTATATTAATATATGTAAAACAATCACATGACAGCCTGGCATTTAGTGAAACACAGTATTGGTATTTCCAATTCTTACTTAAAAAATAAAACTATAATTACAGATAAATTATCCAATGTTTTCTCTATAACTATACCATTCTTCCTTCACTCCAAAGGTATCCATTATCTTCAACTGTTCATTTATATATATATATATATCCATATATATACATTTATATGGAGAGAGAGAAGAATATAAATATTTTATATGCTATATGTAAACATACATATAGAAAGAATAAATTTAATATATATACAATTATATATTAATATATACATATATAAATACAGGTAGTACATAATATCTCATGTTTTAAATCTTTAACAAAATGTCACCATACTATATACATATTCTTTGGTAACTCAGTTTTTGCTCTTAATATGATATGAGATTTATTTGTGCTGATATTGGTAGCTATAATTAATCATTTTTAATTAATTAATTCAAGTTCCTCCCCATCTTTTCCTGGTGTCTGACATCTTGGAGAGAATAGGAGTGATACATTTCTCCCAGACAGAAGTGCTTTCAGAGGTCTTGTTTCTTTTTTGAGCCCTCTCCCCACAGTCTGAGGGCAGAGCCACATCTGAGTCTAAATCAACCTGGCTATCACTATTTGCTCTGCCCTGGTGATTCTGTGAGACCCTGCCCCACCCCACTGGCTGGCCCACCCAAGCTATTTGCAGTGGCTTTTTCATAGGAATGGCTTGTCTTGGCTCATGCATCAGATTTTCTAAAATCTCTCAAGCAGCGCCTGACCTAGGCATGCCCCATACTTCTTGCTAAGTGGCTCCAGGTCCAGCATTAGTGGTAATTGGCCTTCATTTGCAGCTTGGCCTCTCCTGGGCACCTCCAAGACCAACACAAGTGACAGCCATCTGAAAATCTCTTTGCAGCTCATGTCAGGTGTCCTCAGGTAGAGAACGGGTGAAGGCACTTTGGCCTACACCTCTGGGAGGCCCTAGAGCCAGTGCATCCAGGGGACAGCTTCAGACCTTGTTGAAGGATCATCAACTACCTCCACAAGCAACATATTCAAGAGGAGGACTCAACAGGCATCAGAGATCCCCAGTAAAGTAAGTCCTGTTCCATGGGGTGAGCCCCTGCACAGCTGATATCCCACAGAGGTGACACCCAGTCCCTGCAGCCCATTGGCCTTGAGGTAAATCACTCCCATTGACATGAAAACAGCAATTAAGTCTCAACTAGAACAGAAAGGTATGTATATACAGCCCACACATGGGATAAGGGGAGTGCACCTAGAGTGCCCAGCTTAGGTGATCTAGGGGTCTGTGCCACTGGAAATTATAGAACACCTACTTCATAAGGCCACTCTACCAAGCCCAGGAGATGTAGATGACCTACCTAATACATAGCAACAAACACAAAGGAGGCTGCCAAAATGAGGAGATAAAGAAACATTTCCCAAATGAAAGAACAGAAAAAAACTCCAGAAAAATAACTAAACAAAATGGAAACAAACAATCTACTAGATGCAGAGTTCAAAACACTGGTTATAAGGATGCCCAATGAACTTAGGGGAAGAATAGCTAAACTTAGAAAGAACTTCAACAAAGAGATAGAAAACATAAAAATGAAACTAGAAACATAAAAAAGAACTAATCAAAAATACAAGTCTACAAAGCACAGAGAGTCCCAAACAGGATGAACCCAAAAAGGCCCACACCAATACACATCATAATTCAAATGCCAAAGGTTAAAGAGAATCTTAAAAATAGTAATAGAAAAGCAGTTAGTTACCTACAAGGGAGCTCCCATAAGACTGTCAGTTGACTTCTCAACAGAAACCTTGCAGCCAAGAAGAAAGTGGCAAAAAATATTCAAAGTGATGAAAAGCAAGGACCTACAACCAAGATTACTCTACCCAGCAAAGCTATCATTTAGAATCAAAGGACATATAAAGAGCTTCCCAAACAAGAAAAAGGTAAAGGAGTCCATCACTACCAAATTAGTATGATATGAAACATTAAATGAACTTCTTTAAGAAGAAGAAGAAAAAAACAATTAAAAAAATGAGTAATAGAATGGCAATAAATATATATCAACAATTAAATCCAAAAAAAAAAACACAAACAAGCAGAACAGAAACAGACTCATAGATATGAGAACATTTGACAATTGCCAGATGGAAATGCAGTTGGGGGTAGGGGTAAGAAAGGTGAAGGGATTAAGAAGTACAAATTGGTAGTTACAGAATAGTAATGTGGATGTAAAGTACAACCTGGGAAATATAGTCAATAGTACTGTAATGACTACCTATCGTGTTAGATGGATAAGAAATTTATGAGGATGATCATTTAGTAAGATATATAATGTCTAATTACTGGGTTGTAAACCTGAAAGTTATATAATATTGTATGTTAACTGTAATTGAAAAAAAAAATTAAAGTAAAAAAATTTAGAGTTTAGTATATTGTTCAATAAATATCTACTTTATTATAAAGTAAAATAAAGCAAAACATAACATTGTATGTATAACATGATATTATTTATCTTGAAAATATGCTTGGAAAAAGTTTGAAGTAAAAATCTGGTATAAATGTTAGCAGTGGTGCTATAGACTAACTATGCTCCCCTGAAATTCATATGTTGAAACTCTAACTCCCAAGGTAATTGCATTAGGAGGTAGGGCCTTTGGAAGGTAATTATATCATGAAGATAGTGCCTTCATGAATGGACTAGTGTTCTTGCCTCTTCTAATATTTGAGCACACAAAGATAGATATTTATGGACCAGGATTTGGTCTCTCACCAGACACCAAATTTGCTGATGCCTCAGTCTTGAACTTCCCAACCTTCAGAACTGTTAAATAAAGTGTTCCTTGTTTATAAGCCACCCAATTTCTGGTCTTCTGTTATAACAGCCCAAGCAGACTAAGACAAGTGGCTTCTACTGTGTAATTATATTTTAGTCAGTTTTTAATCCTTCTTACTCTGATCTTCCCCAAAATTATATTCATCAATAACTATTCTGCTGAGTATTCATTCCTTAAGTAATAAAAGTTTAACTGTGAGTTGGTCTACAGGCCCAAGCACATATGCATACTCACATGGACTCAAGTCAACAATCTAATTGTCAAGATGGAAGGCACTGAGAAGTAAACACCATCCACGGAGTGTGACTTCCTCTTCACTTGAAGTCATGTGGGGACCATACTTATTGAAGATTCTCTGCTGATTAAAATGGCAATCTCTTTTGAATCAGTATGTAAAACACACCCTTAGCACTCATCCAGATTCTTCAAGTGTTTTGATACATAACATCCTCTGATTGAGTGTGTTTTGAAAAGGAAAGCTAACTGGGGGATGAGAGCAGAATGGTGACTACCCTGGAAAAAGGGGACAATTTTCAAACAGCAAGCAGCCTCCATATAAATAATGTGTGTCTCTCCATGACCCCCACTTTGACAGCTGGTTTCTGCTTCATTCTAGCAAGCTGAGGTCTTTCCTCTTGATTAGGTCACCTCCCTTGATGATCATAATTTTTAGTGTCACAACAACCCAGAAACAATAATAAAGCAATGATAACAACAAAGCTTTTGGTGCATTAACATCACTTTCATCTCTGCAAATTGTATGGTTTTGTAAATTGTCTCCACTTTGTAATTGTGCAAAGGCAGACTACTGGCGTTCTTTTCAAACTGGAGCTTTTATCTAACAGATGATGCCATCAAAATCAGACAGTGGTAACAGATCCTTTACCCCTCTTCCGGCAAAATACTTTCATCATTATTCTCCAACTGATTAAGTTTGATATGTTTGCTCTAGAGAGATGAGACAAGATATAGTTTATTTTTAAGGATGCTCTATTGATGCAATGTGGAGTGTGGAATCCTCTAATGAGTCTGGACAGGTAAGTTGTTTATATCAATAATTCAAAGCTTCTTTTTCCTGAATCTCTGCACTTATCTCAGTTGCTCAGTTTAAGATAAAACATGGAATGGAATCACTGTGGAGCCACACCCTCAGTTTCCTGAACTTTCTTGCAATCTCTAAAATTCCAGGTGCCTTTCCTCCTTATTTTACAGTTCTCACCACCAACATTTCTCTTATGGGTTACTCTCCATATTTAGCTATATATGGAGAGCATCTCTCCAGTCTCCTCCTTCATGCCTATGGGAACCAAACACTTAGGTCATTTCTTTTACAGGGAACAGACAGAGATATAGGAAATTACAAACTTGGGGATGTTAAAAAATGTTCCAGACATGCTCCTTAGATAAAGTCACTGAATCCCTTCTGGGATGGTAACTAGACGCCATATAGTTTTTATGGCTCCAAGAAGACCAATTCATCCCCATTGTAGACTGAAGAGGCAATCCATGGGAGAAAAACAAATGCCTGTATTTCTCATTTGGGCAGTTTATATGTCTGGGGACTTACACTGGGTAATACTCATTTTCTTAAGGCTCTACATCTCACTGAAAAACCCTTTGTACATTTCCTACCTATCCAGAGATTCAAGGGGAAAGTAGATTATTTGTGTCCCATCTGTTACTTAAATGCTCTATCTGGACTGAAATGTATTATTGGTATTTGGGGAAATTCTTCAGTGTTTTTATTTAGTACACAATAGAATTTGTGACTTAACAAAAATAGGTCCTTTCCTGAACTCTGCCTCAAACATACACAGGAAAATATTCTGTGTGAATGTGGACCTAACCATAGTGCACTACAAAGGCAAAAGATATCTATAGACATTGTATGATCATGGTTATTATAGCTGTCTGAACCTCACAATTTTTTACACAACTTTAGTTTTAAATATTTAAAGTATATGGAAACAGAGCTTCTGATTATATTAATCTGAATGTAAGTATTTCAGATATGTGTTTTTTGTTTGTCATAAATTTACTACTAATTATCTCTAGTGAGATATATAATATATGATAATATTAAATTAAGTGTCATTTTTTATTGAACCACTGAATTATAAAATTGAAAATTAATCCAGTCATAGGCAGGTAGTAGTGTATTCATCCTACTAACTCGTGTTAGCTTTCTGTTACTCATCAAATTTATCTATTCAGATTGTATGGTATGAGTCCAAAAGTAAAAGTGAGTAAACACAAAAGTTATAAGTATTTTTAAATTTTATTTATTTATTTATTTATTTATTTATTTATTTATTCTTTTTAAAATTAAATTACTGAGGTGACATTGGTTAATAGGATCATATAGGTTTCAGGTGTACATCTCCATGATACATGATCTGTACATTGCATTGTGTGCCCACCACCCAAAATCTAATCATCTTCCTTCAGCATCTATTTGTATGGGTTTTTTTATATTGATTTTTATGGATTCAGAACATAATCAAATTAAATTGGGTCTTAGAGAAATTAATGTTTAAGTCACAAGTGAAAAAAAACAACCTATGATCAAACCCTGGTTTCTGAATTTCTAGTTATCAGAACTATAAATCCAGGAACTGATGATAGCACCAGCTTTGTCACTCACAAGTTGGCCAAGTCATAAAAATCCTTCTACCTTCTATTCCCTTCATATCTGAACTACAAAATATAGAGGCCACGTAGACACTTTCTAAACTAAGTCTGGTCCTAATATTCTGTGATTGCATCTGTAAATATTCTACAAGTCTGTTTGCCTTAGTAGTTTAAAATTAAGAGCTCCGACCTCTAGAAGGACTACTTCTGCAATTTGAATTGGAGATCCTATACTATCAAGGGAGAATGGTTACTATATGAGCCCCCAAGTTAAAATAAAATTCTAACTTATACATTCACGTTGCATATGGCACACATTTCAGGTCCAGAAATATAATGTCTCTAGTTTCCTCTCCAGAGTTGAGGAGTAAGCCGTCTTTCTGTGTAGCAAAAGTGCAATATTGATTTTTGGCTAAGTAATTTTATTGTTTATACCCACTAATCGTTGCAGTCTTTGGAGGGCATTGAATAACTGGGGATCAGTGGTCTGGTAGCATGTCCAATCAACGGTCAAAACGTGCAGCGAGATGATGGACAGGAAGTGCCCAGAAATCTTAAAGTGGTTTGATATCCTTAGGACATTTATTACCACTGAAAGCATAACAGAAGTGACTCAGGTGGAAAGGGCATATAGGGTGAAAGTTCAAGCATTTCTACTTTAGGGAAGACAGATTCAAATCATAATACTTCAAAGATTTGCAGGAAAGGCATTCCACTAAGTCCCAGGCAGAAACTAGTTTATTCCTGCAGGTGACACTTTTGACAGTTCTGTCAAACAGACCCTTTGTGATGAGTAAAATGAGACAGAGTGTTCAGTGGCTTCCTCCTTCCTACACGAAGTGTGATCTGCTGATGAGCTACCTGAGAATCTGTTAGAAATGAAAGCTCCCAAGACCCCCTTCCTCCAGAACAGCTAAATCAGAATATGCTCTTAACAGGACAGTTTACAACTTGTGAAGCACTTGCTTGAAATCCTTTGGACTTTAAAAATCATATTCTCACCCGGCCGGGCGTGGCTCAGTGGTTAAGTGTCGACCTAGGATCCAGGCGATCGGGGTTCGATTCCTGGTCAGGGCACATGCCCGGGTTGTGGGCTTGATCAATGACTCTCTCATCATTGATGTTTCTCTCTCTCTCTCCCTCTCCTTTCCTCTCTCTGAAATCAATAAAGATATATTTTAAAGAAAAAAAAAATATTCTCCCCAAATCAGGCCAAAACAGCAAGTAATTAGTGTCCACTTTTTCTGGATGCCATGACAGATTTCTTTCCCGTGGAGGACACCTTTCCAGAGGCGGCATTTTCCCATCTCATTTTCCCCTGAAGGTCAGAGGCCAGCAGCCCAGGGACGGTTCCAGGGAAGGGCTGCTGCTCACCTCCCTCCCTGGCCTCTTTCCCACTTGGGGCTTTGCATTCGGAAGTTTCCTCTGGGAGAGGAACAGAGCTGCCGGCCTCCTCACTCTTTATTTCAAGCGCTTTCAGTCAAATCTTCCTTTCCCAGCAGACCCTCCACCCCTGAAAATTTCAGATTTTTAAGGAAATAAAAAATGGCTATTTTCCACCAAGAGGGACACTTGGGGCTTTTTTGGTTTTTTGTTTGCATTTGTTTGTTTGTTTGTTTGTTAAGAAAGGGTCCTTTACTTCTTGTAAACCCCCGTGACTCAGTCCCAGAAGCTTCTCTTTCCCAGGTCAAAATGCTTTCTTATTTCTACATTTAACACAAACCCTTTCCCCTCCATAATACAGACTGAGCCAGATTTGTTTTCATTTTCATTGAGTCTCAGAGAACCATGACTCTGTCTGCAGCACTCATCTAAATGCACCCTCATTTGTGACATTGATTGTTACTATCTTGATACTGGAAAGCAGCAAGTGTGTTTAATTTCTGCGTATTTCGTCTGCTTAGCACAATGCCTGACCCATAGTAAGCATTTAACAGTATTTGTGGATTAAATAAACAAAAGAATCTGAGACTCCAAGAGGTTAAGTAATTGCTCAAAATGTCACACAGACATGAGATGTTTCTAACTATAGATTCTATGCTTTTTCTTCTACTCGAATGTTCTCTCCAGCCTGGCTGCAACCCAAACCAATTCCGTAGGAATCTCTGGATATGGACAATTGCCTCAGTATCGTTAAGGGCCTCCAAATATTCTCATGCGCAGCTATGGTTGAGAGCTGCACTCTGTGCTTTGCCGTCTCTTCTACTATAATGACACTAAATCTTCCAGTATAATCAGCAAGAACAGCAATTGAGGAAGTCAAAATAAACTTGTCAATTGGTAAGAAAACAAAAGGAATGAAAAACATTCAGTCTGAAGTAATGAAATCTCAAAAGGAACTTGCTATCTGTCTTTAACTGTTTGAAAGGTTTCCTTTTATTACTGGGATTAGATTCATTCCATGGATTCTCAGGAGGCAGAACCCAGACATATGCATGCAAATTTCAAGAAGGCTGTTTGGGGCTCAATACGAGGAAAGAGCTTCTTAGAACTTAAGCAGTGAAAATATACTGGGTTTATTTTGGAGATAAAGCTTGGTGCTGGGGTTGGTGAGGTCCAAGTGCTGAATTAGGTTAGTTAGACAACAGCTGCGTGGGATTCTGGGATTCTGTGCCTCAGAATATCTGTATGTTTTATTTAAAAATATTAAGTAATAATAATACTAAAAATAATGATAGTGAATATTTGTTGAGTGTTTATTAATATACTATCTTGAACAGTGTATATCATAGTATTACCTCTGATAAGCCTAACAACTTGATGATGTTGGTGTAATTAATAGCCCTATTCTAATTAGAAACAGAGAGAAATTAGTAAATCTGTACAAGGCAATTAATCAGAAATTATTGAAACAGGGATTCAAACTCAAGCAGTTTAACTTTGAAGCCTGAATTTTAGGTCATTTGGCTCCAATCATCCATAAAGATTGTCGATATTTATCAAACAATTGAATACTAATGTTACTTTTATAGGCATTCCTACTTTTAGGTACATGAACAAAGCCATTAGGGAAGAAAAGATTAAATTCAATTCTTCGCTTAAAAACTGAGAGATTGCAACCATATATTTGATTCTGCAAAGGATGAAACTCTGTTTTGATGGCTTAAGATGTTAAAGACTATGTTGGATCGCTCCATGGAGAAATTAAAGGACCAACTGAGGTGCAGCTTCACAAAACCTCAACTCAGGAGTTTCACTGAAAAATGTTTTACATTCCTCTAAATAACATTGCCAAAACTTTTTAAGGACAATTACATACGTTGTTTCTCTGGATCTTCCTAGATTTTCTGTTATCAGATCTGTATCAAACCCACAGTTGCATTAGCTTTGGTTCTCAGAGGCTTGCGGGTCTTCTTGTGTGTGTCATCCTGTGGTTAAGCATGCTTAAGGTGTATGCCTCCACATAGTCTTGTGAAATGGAGAGTCTGAGATATGTACTGTCTAATGATCATTCCAGAAACTATATTTTCCAAGGATAAATAATAAGCCAAATACTTTTGCTTTCAGGTTGGAAAATAAAATGTATCTTCTTGATTTACTTTGTAAACTTTTGTAGCTTATTCTTAGAAACTCAGTTTACTCTCTGCCAAAGTGGAGAAAATTATGCCAACTTCAACAGATTCAACGAGGAACAAATGAAATAATTACCTAAAATACTTGGCACATTTCCTATTTCTCAGCATATGTTAAGCAAGTTTTAATGGCCTTTCTTTTCCTCTTGTATTCTTTGTTCTATCATCTTTAAAATGGGGCCAATAAAACTCTCTGACTTATTCCAGAGTGCAGTTGTGAAATAAAAAATGAATTTATCTATGTTCAAATGCTATGAAAGCTGTAATTTACTGTTTACAGTTATAGCTATTAGTCATCTGTCTTTTAAGTATTTAGTTGTCTATCACTGTTGATGTGCTCTTGCATTTTGAGTCTCCAGAAAATATATGTGTACATCTACTCTGTTTAAAGCACGAGAGATATTACTGAGAAACTAACAAAACTTCATAAAGATAGATATGCACCTAAGCTTTCCCAGAGAGGGGGAAAAAACTGGAAATGCTAAAAAAGATTGTTGTATTCTGTTTAGATTTGTCTTCCTGCAGAGTTCCAGGATTAAGGAGCATGGGAGGTCACTCTTAGAGCCAAAGGAGATCTCTCTTCTCCTCAGATTTAAAAAAAAAGGGTAAACGAGTTTATCATCACCAAAGCAGCACTGCAGGAAATGGTAAAGGGACTGCTGTAATTAGAAGTAGAAATAGAAGCATTGCAAGAAATATCAATGGGACTGCTGTAATAATAAGAAGAAATAGAGACAAACATAGGCATAAAGAAATAAAATGGCAATAAATAAGGACCTATCAATAATAACCTTAAGGACTTTAAGGAAGAGATCAACAGCAACACAGTCATAACCTTGGACTTTAACACCCTACTGACTTCACTGGATAGATCTTTTGGTCAAAAAGTCAACACAGAAATAGTGACTTTTAATTGCACACTAGATCAGATGGATTTAATTGATATTTACAGAATATTTCACCCCAAAGCTGCAGAATATACATTCCTCTTCAGTGCACATGGGTCATTCTCAAAGATAGACCACATGTTAGGACACAAAACCAATCTCTACAAGTTCAAGAAGATTGAAATCATATCCAGCTTCTCATATCACAATGGCATGAAGTTAGAAATCAACTACAATAAAAACACTCAAAAACATTCAAACATATGGAGGCTAAATAACATGTTCTCAAACAATGAATGGGTTACCAATAAGATCACGAAAGAAATCAAAAACTTTCTGGAAACAAATGAAAATGAACACACAACGACCCAAAGTCTATGGGACACAGTGAAAGCAGTCCTAAGAGGGAAGTTCATAGCACTGCAGGCCTACCTCAAAAAGCAGGAAAAAATTTTAGTAAACTGTCTAACCTCACAACTGAAAGGATTAGAATGCTCCCCTGTGAAGCTGTCCAGACCAGGGCTTTTGTTTGCTGGGAGTTTGTTTTTTTTGTTGCTGCTTTGATTTCACCAGTTGTTATTAGCCTATTCAGGTTTTCTGATTCTTCCTGATTCAGTTTTACATGATCTCACCCATATGTGGAATCTAATAAACAAAATAGACTGAGGAACAAAATAGATCCAGAGACAGAATCATGGAGCAGACTGATGAATCTCAGTAGGAAGGCGGGGGTTGGGGAGTGGGTGGGGAGAGATCAACCAAAGAACGTGTATGCATATATGCATAACCATGGACACAGGCAATAGTGTGGTGAAAGGCCTTGCGGGGAGAGCGGATGTGGGGTGGATGGGATCCATGGGGGGGAAAAAGGGGGGATATCTGTAGTCCTTTCAACAATAAAGATAAATTAGAAAAAAAATCATCAGAGCTTTTAAATTTTAGCCAAAGGAGTAAACTTCCAGCTCCACCGTATTGACAGTTTAAAACCGATAAAAGGCTTCAGAAATACTCAGTGATATTCAGAAACTGGTTTCAGTCATCCAAAAATTATCCTGGTAAGTTTTTCCTATAAAACAGAATATAAGTTGGTGGTAATTTTTTATCTTCCTGAAGCTATTTCAAAGGAAGTTCTTTATATCTTTGCTATAGAACTTGGTGGTTTAACCTGAGATGATCTATATTCTTTCATGGAGTGTTTTGTTGCTTTGTTTCTTGTTTTTTTTTTGCTTTTGTTATTTTGTAACGAAACAGTGAGTGGTATATTGAAGAGAACAGGGCCTTTTGTTTAGGTGGAACTCAATCTTAGTTTTACTACTATTTGTGACTTTGGACAAGCTCCTAGACATTTAAGATCTCAACGTTGACATTTATAAAACCAGTGGGGAAAAATCTATCCTGCAAAGGTAAAAAGCTCTGCGTAGTACCTGACACTTAACAAGTGCTTATTGCAATTAGCTGAGTAAATTAAATGAAGACCAACTTAACGAGGGATACATGAAGATGTGCTATTTTGAGGCATCAAGGGTTACTAATGAGATGTCTATGTATTTTTATTTTAAATATGTTTTTCAGATCTCCAAAATATCCAGTCATGCATTGGATTATTACAATACAATAAAAAATATGCATTGATGCATCAGATTATTACAATAAAATTAAGAGCAATACATTTTCACAAAAGGAGCATTGGTTTAGCCCTTGCACTCACACCGTCTCCATGAAGAACTTCATGAACTTTTCTATTTAAACTTTTCTGAAACTGTTACTCCTTGTTCCACTTTTTCCCTTTGGAGCACCCTAAACAAGTAAAAGACAATGTATCCAGAGTCATTCCCGCATGTCACAGCTGTATTTAGCCTTGTGAATAAAATGATGGCTCACAAATCCCAGCCCTGCTCCTGGTCAGGGGTTTCAGTCCACAGTTCAAATGAAACCTCAGCATTTTTCTTAATGTCCAAAGTAATTTTGCAAACCAAATGTGAGAAAAGAACATTTTTGCTTCTGCTATGCAAGGCCCATAGGCTCCATAAATATTATTTAGCATCTCCACGGTGCATTCTGTGTGCACTCTGCTTTATAATCATTGCTACGGCCATTAGCATAAAAATGCTTTTCTCCAGTCTTTTTTTCCATGCTTTGGCTTCAAAATTTTACCCTTTTTCATAGTTCAAGAACTTTGCAAACAAATAAGATGCTGCACAGAATACTTTAGGCGGCTTCGACCCCAGTACTAATCTGTACTTTGTAGCATGAAACGAAAGTTAAGCAAGCATATATGGCCAAAAACTGGAGTAAAAATAATGTTATGCCATGAGACATAAGAATAGATATTATATACTAAGGCCATTAACTATAAAATTATTATTTATGCTTTTCTTATAAAAATAAGGCTGGTCACAAACATGAACTTATTTGTCCTGTGTGTATAATTATATATTATATACTTGCCTTATATATTTTATTTGGTATATATATATTTAATGAAGTGTATATACATTTAGTTAGATATATACATTATATGTATTTAGCTTAGTATATGTGTATATAACATATATAGTGTATTTACATGTACATATATTCCAGTTTCTTTTTTATTCTTCTAATTATATATTTTATATAAAAAGTTAGTAGAAATATCTGAGTGAAATGGCAAAGGAAAGACAGGGACAGGATTAGTATGGAGAAATATAGAGTCCTCTATAGTATATAAGTGTGGGATAAACATCTGATGGAAAACAAAGCAGAGAGAGGGATATATTCTGCCACCAAAGCCAAGGCACCCATAGGAAAAACCAAGCCAACTGCCCAGGACAGATTTTTCTAACTCTGAGACTTTTTCTCTGAGTTATCAGAGAGATAAATGATGGGGTAGAGGCAGAGAAAAAGGTTTTTTTAATATATTTTTATCCTTGAAATTAAACACAAAATATATTAACTACTAATAAATGGGCTGCTCTTTCAAATACTGGTCTCTTATGCAAATTAAAAGAAAATACAAGTCTGAGTCAGATTTTTCTCTATAGAATATTATAACCATATTGTAAAGCTGCATGTCTTTAGAGAGGCATTATTATTCCACATAACAGATATAATTCTAAGATTTGACTGAGAATCAAATTTTGGTAAAGAGATTTTTTTTACAAAATACTAAGGTGTGTTTATTTGTAATCTGACAATTATGTCCTTTGGTAAACAAAAATTTTTAATTTTTTAAAATATATTTTTATTGATTTCAGAGTGAGAGAGGTAGAAATGTCAATGATGAAAGAGAGTCATTGACAGGCTTCCTTCTGCACACCCCCTACTGGGCATGGAGCCCGAAACCCAGACACGTGCCCTGACCAGGAATCCAACTGTGACCTCCTGGTTCATGGATCAATGTTCAACCACTGGGCCATGCCAGCCAGGCCAGAAATTGTTAACTTTGATGAAATTCACAAAAAGAGATAACAGGACAACCAACTCATTTTTCAAAAAGAAGGGCAAACTTATTCCCTCATCAAAAATGACGACCGATTGGCTCATAAACCTGTCAGCATGTATTCAACAGTATCTGTCATCAGGAAATGCAAATTCAAATAGCTCTCAGATATAACTACCCTCTGTTATAATGACTAAAACAAACTGAAAAACACACATATGTTTTGTAAAAGAGACGTATACAAGAATCCTAATAGCAGCATTTATCATACGAACTCGGAAAGAGAAACCATCTAAACGTCCATCCACAGTGTAATGCGTGGCCGGATATTTATTCAGTGAAATTCAGTCTGACATTAAAACTTCACAAACTCCAGCTACTCCAAATAGCATGGGTAACCGTCACAAACATAACGTGAAAAGCCAGGCCTACAAAAGGACATCCTGCGTGATTCCATTCGTATGAAATTCAAAATCAGGCCTCGGGACTTCGGAGACAGGCCGGTGGGCGCCTGCAGGCGGTGGCTGGGGTTCCCCACGGGAGGAAGGGGAGGAGGCTTCCAGGGTGCCGCTGACGTTTGACTCACGGCTGTGCTCATTATAAAGCTCCACCTAGCAGTACTCATTTTTTTTTTTTTTGGTCCTTTGTTTGTGTAATTCAGCATGGACTGTTGAAAATCTCAAAAATAAGGGGACCTCCTATACAGAACTACTCACAAAACAAAGGAAAAATAAAACAAAGATTAAAGCTGCAAAAGTGAAACTCAACTTGCTATGAAATGAAATGCAATTTTTCAGTTACTCTGATGTCTGGCTTTTCCATCTACCTCTCTTGGAGCACTTATTCCACCGTATTATTGTGTCGATCTGTTTACATTTTGACGACTTCTGATTAGCCTGGAAATTACTCTTAAGAAAGGAAAGAACTATCACAGGTACACGAAACAGATTTCCATGTGGTACTCTGTAGAAAGGGGCAGCTTCAAAGCCAGGCCCGTCTCTCCTGTGAGCTGTGCTGGAATCTCTCTACCAAGCTCCCTCCTCTTGGTGCTGAGCGATGATCACTGAGGCCACACCAGCAAGCAAGACCAGGACTCTGCCCTCAAGCCCTGCCCCACTGCCACCCCCGTCAGGGCTGGGCAAATGCAGACCCTGAACCAACCAGATTCTGCCAAGGGACTAGAAATCAATTGTCCATTTGCTTTTTTATTTTTCCTGAAATTAGAAAAATAATACTTTCTAAGCTAAGACAAACTCTTTTTTCCAAATGCACAGTGGAGCAGAGAGGCCAGTAAACATGTAAAATTAAGAATGAAGGAGAGAGAAGTGAAGATGAGACCATGTTACCCTGAGAGCTGGAGAAAGTAGCTTCCTTTGTTTACAACTTTTTCTCCTTCTAGCTCCATGTGCAGCCAAACTCCCCTTCCCTTTTCTTACCAATGGGTGCATCATTGTCACTTAGTGCAGCTTCTCTATGCTTTAGTTACTTGCAAAACCAAGCAAACAAACCCCAGACCCTTACTTTAAAACATACGCATGTTGTTTCAATCAACTATTTCTCTGAGGTTTAGAAATTTGATCTAAATACAAATTTATTTTTAAAATTTATACTTTTTAATTTTGTTCTTGGCAATTTAAATAAAGTAGCATTTATAACTTCTTACCTCTCTCAAATTAATCACAGAATGATATCTTGTTTACTAGGAGCTGAGTTTCTTGAAAGAAATCTCTCGCTATCTTTTATCACCAGTATTTAGGAGAACTTGACATAACAGAAGCTTCCAATAAACATCAACTAAATAAATGAACAACCCTGACAGGCAGAAAGTCTCCCTGGCTGTGGAAAGTGTGAGAGCCACTGCGGGCATGAGAGTCAGAGTGGCTGTTACAGGGGAAGAATTTAGGGTGAGTAATAGGGATTTGGTAAAGGATGAATACTTAACAGGAATGAGTTGGGGGCAGGCTTGGTGATTTTCTTCTGCCAAGAAACTGGCCCCGTAGCTCCCAAAATAATGTTAGTTTAAAAAGTTATTTTGCTGTCCAAATAGTAGCCAGCTTCCTCCCTCCCTCCTTCCCTCCCTCCCTCCGCTCCCTCCCCTCCCCTCCCCTCCCCTCCCCTCCCCTCCCCTCCCTCCCTCCCTCCCTCCCTCCCTCCCTCCCTCCCTCCCTCCCTCCCTCCTTCCTTCCTTCCTTCCTTCCTTCCTTCCTTCCTTCCTTCCTTCCTTCCTTCCTTCCTTCCTTCCTTCCTTCCTTCCTTCTTTCCTTCCTTCCTCTTTCCCTTCATGGAATCAAAGAACAAAATGTGGTTATTAAAAGAGGCTGCCTGGAAGTTGACATTTGAAAACAAATTTCTTTTTATTTCAGCGTCTGCTCCAGAATGCCTAATTTGAAGGCTCATGATTTGCTGAGTGAATGCAGCAAACTGAGTCGTGTGCAGCAGCTGCGTGTTTATGTCTGATCCACAGACAGGAGGATGTGTCCATAAAACATGAGAATGCAATTATCAGAGCTTTGAAATGAGCATTAATGTGTACGCAGGCACAAGATTGGCTATGCTGGACCTACCATGGGTTCTGGATGCCAAAAATAGTGCAAAACACTCCATTGCAATTTCCAAAGGGCTTAATTGATTTAAAACTGATAACTACATTTACTATTTGCTCCACTTTCATGCAGTCTATCATTTTTCAGTTAAATACCATTGTTCCTTTAAGATATGAAAAGCCTGTGCCAAAAAAAAAAAGTTAAATAAGGCACATACTCTTATAAGACCATAAATAACACCTCCTCCCTATACTAATCAGATTTCTTGTTGTCATTGTATTTTGGAAGGAAAAAAAATATATGGGCTTAAGAAATAGGTAGTTAAGATAATGAAATGGAATAAGACATGGTTCTGAGCTGTAGGGTCCAAAACACAGTGATGCATTGCAGTCATTGCTGCCGCGAGTTCAGTGTTTCGGGGGGACGTAGGTTCTTGGAATGACCAGGGTATGTACAGATCTCATATAATTTTTTTAAGCTCAAATCTTATTAAAAGAAGATTACTTCCTAAAAGTCTTCAGGAAATATAAAGACTTGGGTGTTTGAAAGAATTGCCAGTGGAGGGCGGGGAACAGGGCTGATGAGACTAGAACAGGTCTCCTCCCACTGCACTGGGAGGCCTGGTCCACACCACACAGGCACACACGGCCTCTACGGCAGGAGTGTTACGGATATGACACGTGAAAGCCCCATGTTCAGTGTTGCTTTGTATCTTCTGTATATTCCAAAAATGTTCAGTCCCAGACTTTGGGCCCAAGTTATGTGTCTTTCTTCTAAAGAGCAGTCTTGCATAAAAAGGGCAGATGTTGTGGTCCCAAACATGGATATATAACTCTAGAAAATATTACTGTCCTTGCGTTTGCTGCTGTTCTTTTTGTTACATCTCGGTGCAAGAGACAGTTTATGTTAGAAGATAGTGTTTAGTTGAATTTTCCAGTGTTCATAATTTGTGAGACCAACAAAGAAATGTTTTTATATCAACACTGTCCCCAAAGTCAGAACCTGGGACAATCAAGAAAGTCTTCAAATATAGGTATTGTCAGAAGATACCAAATAGTTTAAGTGGAGGTGGTGGGGTTTAAGTCGACTCACTTTTCTGCAGTTCAGTAGAGTAAATGTATAATTTCACAATTTTGTTTTTTAATACAGAATTCAATATTCTGTTCTTGGAAATAAAATGGTATAATGATTTTGGAGTCAAGGAGATTTAGATTTCAACTCTATTCTGTTTACTAAATGGGTCTGGGAAGCTTTTAATATTTTAATATCTTGGTCTAAATAAGGCTAGTATGTCTAATTCATAAAGGTTATGGTGAGAAATGCAATAAGTTGTATAAAGTGTTTAAACTCTCTGGCACATAGTAAGTGATCAATAAGTGTTGGTTTATATTTTGCTCATAATTATAAAGATAATACAGATATAATCTCACACATAAACATGAAGGTCTGTGCTAATATTAGGCGATAAGACTAAAGGATTATTAATAACATTTATTACACTGAGAAAAGCATTTAATGGGGAGTTCTCACTTGACCCTCACCATAACCCATGAGACAGGTGTTGTTTTTGTCCCCACTTTACAGAAGGTAAAATAGAGGAGAAAGATTTCTTAAATTGTGAAGAGCACACAATTTATCAGTGGTAAAGGAAGTATTTGATTTTGACAATCTGACTCTGGAGCTTCTAATCTTATTCAGTTACCACATTCAGAAATATAATAATCTGGCTGTAGAAAAATAAAAATAAAATGTAAAGAAGAGTCTCAAAGACTTGGATAAGAGAATTGGGATGGATATAGCACTTCATACTTCTAAGTTTCTGCTTCAACATCCCACTCCACATTTCACAAGTACAATAGCCTGACAATTGTGTATTTCCATTTATGATTTCTATTATTTTTCTTTCCATACTTTCCTTCTATAGGGCATCATTTAACTTAAGTTGAAAGAATATCCTTTTATTTATTGTTGTTCTGGTCTGCTCATGGCAAATGCACTCAGGTTTTGTTTATCTGTACATGTTGTTAGAAGTTTTGCTCCCCCCCACATTCATATGCTGAAGTTGTAACCCCCAATACCTTAAAATGTGCTCTTATTTGGAAATAGGGTTGTTACAGATGTAATTTATTAAGAGAAGGTAATAATGGGATAAGGTGAGCCCCTCATCCAATACATGGCTGGTGTCCTTATGAAAAAAAATGCCATGTGAAAAGACAGACACACACACAGGGCAAACACCATATAATTGGGGTGATTCTTCTATAACCCAAGGAAAGCTAAAAACTGGCAGTAAACCATTAGATTTACTAGGTGAGCCAACCCTTTTCTAATGTCCCAAGCTTTGTTTGATGCCAATAAACAATATAACTAAGCCAAAAACAACTAAAATAAGATTCATCTGACCACCCACTTATTCAATAATCAAATATTTATTGAGCAGTTCTTGAGTGGTACACATAAGACATATATATATTAAAAATAAGTAGAAATTGCTTATATCTTCAAAATTACAGCCCAGAGAGAGATAAAAAAACATAAGCATACAAATGAGTGTATAATTATAAATTGTCATGAATACTCTGAAGGAAGGAAGTGTGGCTGCCAGTTGTTTCTGGTGACAGCGGAAGAAAGACATCATTCAAGATGAAACTATGCAATTGTAGACATGCAGTTCATTTAAGGAAGGACAACAGCCACAGCCTTTCAGAAAAAAAAAAAAGAGAGAAAGATTCAGTCATAAAAACTGTCTATAAGTTAAGAAGTCCACCACCAAAAATAGAAAAAAGAAACTTTACCACAACAGGTTAAAATAGTTGACTATGCCTGGTCCAATTAGTTTTGTGCCTAAAAACAGCATTTTATTTCATACTTTTTTATACTGTAATTCCATTGAGTAGTTATAATGCTGATGTAATTAAAAATATAGCAAATTCAAGTGTTGAACAATAGAGCAACAAGTTCTTTATGACTTTAAAAGAAAGTACTAAGGAAAAAGAAAAGTGCTCCATGAATGACCCAAATATGTGGCGGAGCAAAGGAGCTAACTAACCCGTTCCAATGCTTTGGGTGATAGAATGTCCCTGTAACACCAGCTGAAAAGGGAATCAATGAGTGTCACAAGATTAAATGGCATGTGCAAGAGTATGTTATTTCTATTCATCATTTCAACAATGGCAGAAGAACCATGTTAAGCTTGTGGATATCTTTTGTCCGCCCGACATTTGGCAAGAGCCAGCAAGTGATATTTCTTGCTACTTAGTGAAAAAGAACACTATGAGGCTACTTTCCCAATTAATATATTCAGCTGCTTTTCTGTGGAGGAAAAAAAATGCAGACTGTCTGGTCAGTCCCCAAATGAGTGTGTCCTAAACACGCTCATTCCACAAGTGAGTGTCTGACACATCACTGCCTTCAATAAATACTACAAAAATAAATGAGAAAAAAGAAAGAAGGTAGATGGAAATATAGAAAGAAAATGACAATCATTTGGAATACAAAAGGCATCATTTTTTTTCCAGTTTATTCATATATAATTGACACATAACCTTATATTAGTTTAAGGTGTATAACATGATTTAATATATGTATAGATTGCAAAATTATTAACCACAATAAATTTAACATCCATCACCTCACATAGTTACAATTTTTTTCTTGTGATGAGAACTTTTAAGGTTTATTCTCTTATCATTTCTCAAATATATAATCCAGTGTTGTTAATTATAGTCACATTGCTGTACATTACATCCCCAGAACTTATTTACCCCATAACTGGAAGTTTGTACGCGTTGACCACTTTCACCCATTTTCCCCCTTCCCCCTTATGCCACCTCTGGTGACCACAAATCTGTTCTGTGTTTCTATGCTTTTTTTTTTTTTTTTAAGATTCAATATATAAGCAGATCATACAGCATTTGTCTTCCTCTGTCTGATATTACTACTTTTAAGTAACAAAGATATCAGTATGGCCCAAGGGAGGAAAAGAAGGGAAAATATCCTGGGAAACAATTGCAGGTCCTCAGCTGACAAGTTCAGAAATAACCCAAAGTGATCTTGTGTTTGGGTGAATGTAGTGCATGTAATATGCTAATGCTGTTGGGAACAAAATAGAACATATTACAAAAGATACATACGATCTTGAAAACAAAAAATGTTGGGAAAGATATAACATAATGAAAATGAAAGTCGATACAGCTATATGACACATTGGCAGTCTCCCAAGGAATCAGTCTCTCTCTGTCTCTCTCTCTTCCTCTCCATCGCCCCTCATTAAAATGCATATTGAGAAAATATTCATGCAAGATAAAGAATATGCCTTTATTTTTATTTTTTTACTTTTGAACAGCACTGAAGGTGTGGCAGGGACACCATGGAAACATAACATGAGGAGATGTCTTAGTGAAGTTCCTGAATGTTTAAACATTGAAGATTTGAGGCCTCCTTGGTTTGTGAGTCTAATTCGTTTTGGCAGTTGACAGTTTGTTGGCAGTTTACACTTGGTAAGTGCACCTGATCTGTCAATCTGTTCTCAGGAGCTACCTACCTGTCACATTGTGAGTGGCCTTCCTTCCTCTTTCACAAAGGCTTTCTTTTTTATATTCTTTTTCTCTTGGAGATTTAAAGTGACTGCATGGTGAAAGGCCACGTAATACATCTTTGTGATGACACTATGCCTGCACTCTAGATATCAAAATATCATAAATGCAGTAGTAAAAAAAAGACTGGTTCAGAAATTGTTATTTAAGTTAAAATCTAGTACTGAATGAACATTGAACATCAGGCACTTGTTAGTAATTTGTGGTTTCGTGTGTATTTAATAATTTAGAATTTATTCCACAATAAAAGTAATGAAGCACAATGCCAGAAGTAACCGGATGCAAAGATATGTGGAAAAACACTTGTTTGTAATCTTAGAGGTGGATATATTATTAACCTTCCCAAGCGCTTCTACAACACGGTTTTTGTATGATCCTGAGATCTGTCACATGATAAAGACAGTGATGCACAGGGAGAATCCTGATGTCCTCTTTTTTTTTTTTTATGCCATTGTTAAAAAAATTGTACAAAGCTTCAGTGACTCCATATGCAGGCTAGGTTAGGAAGGCTGGCACGACACCAGGAAAAAAATGTTCATAAAAGAAAGGCAAAGTTGGAAAGCTCTTGCGTCATTCATTGCAGAGATTATTTCATTCTTTATTAACATGGCCTCCAAATCAGTTCAGTCTCATATTTTAAAAGATAATTTACTCTCAGTCTAACTTCTTGTCAGAGTCAAAAGGAAATGCTTTCTTGAGCAATAAAATATAATTCAGACCCCAGATCTTATTACACATAATGTGCAGTGTTCAATAAATAAATATTCTGGCTTGCAAAAAGAAAACTTTACCCAGAGAAGAAACAAGAGAACAGATCCAATGGGAATTCAGGTTATGGTGTTATTAGAGACAAAATTTAAAATCATTGTAATTGATATGTTAAAGAAATTGAAGTTCAGATTAATTATTTTGGCTGAAAACTGGAAACTACAAAGAGACACCTAATAGACATTATATACAATAAAATATAAGAATTAATATTGAGAAATAAATGGATGGGTTTAATAGTAATTTATATAGAGTTAAAGAGAAAATTAGTTTAGAGGTTAGATTATCAGAAAATATCCAAATGGAAGCCTAAAGAGTCGAAAAGAAAAAATAGAGAAATTAGTGTGATCTATAGAACATAGAAAACAATCTAACTAATGTGTAAGTGGAGTTACCAATTTTTAAGAGGAAGAAATGGAGCAGATAAAATATGTAGAAGAGTAATAGCTAATATTTTCTAAAATTGATTGATGACATCTAGTATAGAATAAAAATGCTATAATACTAATGCTTCTGACTATGACTAACAGGAACTGGATATATCCTTATACATTAAATGACTTTTAAAGAGAGAAAAATATATGAACCAACTATTTGCACACATCAGACCAAAGCAGAACAAGACAGTGATTTCTGAAAAAAGGGGCATGAACCATGTGGATCCTCTGGTTTCCAAACCGGTAGCCTAGATAGAAGGAAACCTGGACAGGGATGAGTAGTCTTCTTGAGTTGAGCAGAAGAGTTCATTACTTGAAAAGGCAAAGAGAGATAGATCTGGTGAGACAAAGTCTCAGAGAATAGAAAACTATGTCTTGTTGAGAAATGGAAATTACTGTTTCATAGCACCCCCCCCCCCAAAAAAAAAATATGCAAACAAAAACAAAACAAAAAGTACCTCTACAGGCCAAAATGGCTATACGGGGCAAACTGAGCTAAAGATTTAAAAAGAAATAATACCAAATCTATATAAATTCTTCCATATTCTAGAAGATGAGGAATTGCTTCTCAAGTTCTTCTCATTAGCATGCATTATCCTGTAGCATGCATCTTCCATTAATGAAAGAGAAAACTGCAGACTAATATTTTTCATGAATATAGCTGTACAAATTTTCATCAAAATGGAGCAAATTGAATCCAAACATATTTGAAAAGTGAAATAAATTCTGATCAAGCAAGGTTTATCTCAAAATTCAAGATTACCTTTACATTCTAAAGTCAATTTCTATGTTCCATGCTCCCATGTCTCTGGATCATGGCACAGACCAGTCACACCAATCACAGAGGCAAATGGGGAAGTTGAATAGGAAGCCATTAACCAAAGACCTTATATGCATATATGCATAACCCATGGACACAGACAATAGTGGGGTAGGCCTGGGGGGGAGAGGTGCAAAGGGGGAAAAGGGGGAACATGTGTAATACTTTGAACAATAAAGATAAACTTAGAAAAATAAAATGAAATAAAATTTTTAAAATGGAGACAATCATATGGGTGCTTCCTTGTAGGTAAATAACTGCTTTTCTCTTGCTGCTTTTAAGATTTTCTCTTTGTCTTTTACCTTTGGGATTTTGATTATGATGTGTCTTGATGTGGGCCTCTTTGTCAGCTGATTTCTCAACAGAAACTTTGCAGGCCAGAAGGGAGTGGCAACAAATATTCAAAGTGATGAAAATCAAGAACCTACAACCAAGATTGCTCTACCCAGCAAAGCTATCATTTAGAACTGAAGGTCAGATAAAGAGCTTCACAGATAAGAAAAAGCTAAAGGAGTTCATCACCACCAGACCAGCACTACAGGAAATGTTGAAGGGTCTTCTTTAAGAAGAAACCAATGAACAAAAGAATCTGACAAACTAAATAGATCCAGAGACACTGATGCATGTAACAGGCTTTCATAGCTCAGAAGGAAGAGAGAAGGGGGGTGGAGGGCGAGAAGAGATTAACTAAAGAAGTTATATGCATATACCTATAACCCATGGACACGGATAATAATGGGGTGAACTCCTGGGGAGTGGGTGGGAGTGAGGTGGAGGGGGTCAATGAGGGGGAAAAATGGGATATCTGTAGTACTTTCAACAATTAAGATAAATTTTTTAAAATCTGAAACAGATTTTGATAAGCTCTCAACTCCAATATTATTTGAAGGAGAAAATGCAAGTTCCATGCTAGAAGATGTTTTTAAAAAATATATTAATTCAAAAACTGTAAATGTGTAATGTGTATATATATATATATACACACACACACACGGGGACAAAAATTTTTATATTGGGTGTGAAGGCATTTCATTTACTGTATCACCTAGTAACTACACAGTTGTCCCTCAATATATGTTTATTGCATTCAGTTGAGATTTGGGTCCATGATCCTATTTGCAGGGGAAAAATTCAATATGCTGTTCACTTTGGAACCAGAAAAGTATTGCTATTGTAGTCTCTGTGGATTGTCCTAAGATTTAAGAGGCAAGGATTTAAAATAGTTCCAGAGAGTAGTTTAAAGTAGAAAAGGCAAGAAGTCACACTGTCTGGCTATAATATGTAAGAAAAACAAAGAAAGCATTCTGAATACATGGCCAAGATACTGGTAGGTAGATGAAAATGGGGCCTAGAGAAACTGAAAATACCTCTCACTTTGAGTATAAAGTCTAAGCAATGGAAAATGAAGTCTAAGGTTCTAGACACAGCCCTTTGAAATAAACTCAGCAATAGCTGGGTAAAACAGCAGAGAACCGAACTTACTACAGCCACACAGCCAATCTAACAGGAAATCCAAAGGCAGAAAGCATTCCAGCACTGAGGAAATCCGGCCATTCCTGACAGGCGTTGCTTGTTGCTGCTGAGTTCTGTGTTACTCTTTGGCAATGAAACGGGAAATAGGGAGCACGAAGTGAATGAATTGTCAGAATGAAAAGGGCCAATCAGTGTTATTGGTTGGGCCCTGGAAAAAAAGTTGCAATTACATTTTTTAATTGATCTCAGAGAGAGAGTGGGAGAGGGAGAGAGAGAATCATCGATCACATCAATCAGCTGCCTCCTGCACACGCCTTGCTGGGGATCGAGTCACAGCCCAGGCATGTGCGTGACAGGGGATTGAGCCTGAGACCACCTGGTGCGTGGGACGATGCTCCATCAGCTGAGCCACACTGGCGGCCTACAAGCACATTTTAATTAAAGATGTGCTACTACTTCAAGGTTAATATTTTTAATGTATAGGTTAAAAATTGCTTATTCAATCATCAATATTAGTACATAAGATAATTTCTACCAAGAACAGATAAGAAGTTGCACTATTTACAAATTACTAGTCACTAATATGTAGATAGCTTATATTGTGTTAAGAAACAACTACAAAATGTATAATCTAGAATATTGTTTTCTGTATTACTGAGCTATAATTTCTTTAATGGCAGAAGCTTAACTAGTTATCTTTGCTGTCCCTGTAGATCATAGTACAATGGCATACATTGCTAATTCCATAAAGATCTTTTGAACATGTATAAAATAAAAATTTTTTAAATGAGCCTCAACCCTTATTTCACGTCATATACAAAAATTAACTTTAAATGGATTATAAACCTAAATTTGAGAGCCAAATCTATAAAGCTTCCAGGGAGAACATTACAGAAAAATATTAGCTAAACCTTGCATTAAACAAAAAACATGCACCATCTGAGGACAAAGATGCCGTATTGGACTTCACCAAATTGAAATCTGTTATTCTTCAAAAGACTCAGTTCAGAAAATGAAAAGACAAACCACAGATTGGAAGATCATATTTGCAAAACATGTATCTGACAAAGGACTTGTATACAAAATATATAAAGAACTCTTACAACCCAATAAGTTTTAAAAGTAATAAAACAAAACAAAAAACTGGACAAACCAATTTTTTAAAATGGCAGGTTTCAACAGACATTTTACCAAAGATATGTAATTGGCAAATAATTCGATATAAATACACTTTATATTATTGAGTATATTTATTATAGGAACAAATTAAAATCACAATGAGATAACACTAGGATAGCTAAAATTAGAAAGTCTGACCATGTCAAGAGATGCAGGACAGTGGGGCTACTAGAATTCTTACCCACTACTTCTGGGATTGTGATGAAAACAACCACTTTCCAAAAAAGACTGACAGTGTTGTGAAAAACTAAAAATATAACTGCTTTATGAGCTTCAATGTATATATACACCCAGCTTTACTCAAGAGAAATGAAAGAGTATTAGAGCACACACACACACACACACACACACACACACAAAGGACCTTTATTTGTAACATCCCTAAGGTGGAAATAACCCAAATCTCCACCGGCAGAAGAAAAAATAAACACATTTTTATATATCCATTCAATGAACTACTATTTAGCAATAAAAGGCAACAAATTATTGATGTGTGCAAAAATATGGATGAATCTCAAAGTAACTATGCTGGGTAAAAGAAACAGACAAAAGAGAACCTACTCAGTTGCTTCTTTTATATGAAATTTTATAATATGCAAACTAATCAAATACTGGTAGGAAACAGATCATTGTTTGCCTGGAAATTGAGGTAGAGGGAGTGATAAATTAGGGGATTAAGAAACATTTGATGGGAAGAGAAATTTCTTTTATTTTGATTGTTATGTGGTGTAGCTCTATGCCCAAACTCATTAAATTATACACTTAAACATGTGCAATTTGTTGTATGTCAATTTACATCTCAATAAATCTATAAACAATTGTTATGAACTTTAGGTGGAATAAATACAAAGAAAACTGGCACAGGATAATTAAAATGCAAAAATCAAAGATAAAAAAAAAACCTAAAAAGAAAAAAAAACCCACACAAACAGAAATAAAAGCCCAAATAATAGACATCCCACCTTCAAAGGAACAATAATAAATCTGACAACTCATTTCTCAACAGAAACAAGGGAAGCAAAAGGACCAAATTCTTTTTTTAAATTGACATTTTAAAAATCTTATTGAATGAGAATAACTGCCAACATAGAACTCTATAACTGATGACATTAGTCTTCAAAAATGAAGACATTTTCAGATAATCAAAATCTGAGAAAAATGTTCACTAGCACGCTTTCACTAATTCAATTATTAAAAGAAATACTGCAGGCAGGAAAATACTAATCTTAGACCCCAGGTCACAGATGAAGGAGAAATGAAGAACTACAGAATGGTAATTATATGGGCATATCTGAAAGAAAATTGACTGTACAAAAGAGAAACTATAATATATTTGTGCTCAGAAATATTATTATATTATTCATTTACATTCACACACAATTAAAGGACAATATTATTACATCAGTTTAGAGGGATTGGTTGTGGTTAGGATATTGTAAGATCTTTTCATTACCTAAGTGAAATAAAATTACTTATTTTTATTAAACTTTAATAGGTCAAGAAGACACATTTTAGTATCAAGGGTGGCCCTTAAGGGAATAGAGAATGTATACTTAATAAGATAATAGAGGGGTAAACAGAAAATTGAAAAACTCAATTAATTACTAAAGCAGAAAAGGAAAGAGGTAGGAACATAAAACAGGCAGGACAAAGAGAAAACTAATAGTAATATGGCAAATTTAAATCAAAATATATCAGTAAGTGTTCCAATTATAGCAACAAGAGTAAGACTCAATTTAGCACACAAAAACTCTTCTCTATGTGCATAAGAGATTATATACCTGAAATACTATCTTAAATGATTTTATATTTAAAGATTTACAATTTCAGCCTTTGAGTACAATAACTTACAACAATAACTGTTGAAGATCCAACTTTGGCCAGACCCATAAGCTCGTAACACACAAGGCTAGAAAGACCATTAATTTATCCCCATGGAAGTTAGTTTATACCTATAAGTATCAGAAAATAAATGTTGATACATGTTTTAATCAAATCAACAAATTCGAGTCTATTTTTTCTTTTCTTTTCTTTTTAATTTTCTTTTATTATTTTTTAAAAATATTTCTTTATCTTTATTGTTGAGACCATTACAGATGCCCCCCCTTTAACCCCACAGATCCCCTCCACCCCACATCTACCCCACCCCCAGGCCCTCCCCACACCAAGTTTTGTTATTTTTTCTTTTCAGTTCTATTTGCATGTAAACTCTTCAGGGGCGTCATGTATATGCCTCCAAATGCATTGCCACGATTCTATTTTTGAGCACGGCAGGTAAGCAAATTGATGCAGAATTAGCAGGAGCGAACCAGTTTGCAGCATCTGTTCAGTGCCACGTGGCTTTCCTCCAGGGTGAAAATGTCAACGTAGCAGAGCAACTTTTTGGAAAAGGCAAAAGTGAACTTTTATTGTTTCTAGGCAGACAAATATCACAGGCAGTATCGTGACAGGCTGATTAATGGGCTGAGAAAAGAGGGGAGAAAATGGATCACTCTTATCATGCGGCCAGTCTCGCACGCTCTTTCCTAATTCTCTGGTTGTGCCACACACGATTTTTCTCTTTCCTTTCAGGCTGAAGGATCAGTGCAGCCGTTCACCGTGAGTACTGAGCTCTGGGGAACGAGATGTCTGTGAGACGACCGTAGAGGACGCTGAAGGGCTAAGGGTCAGGTGTGGCTCCGTGTTCCAGGGACAGAGGCTCTGTATGTAGTTTCCATAGGCATTTATAATATTTCATATAGACGCATATTGATGTCCATGTACACATTAATAAACAGATAGCTGTGCTTATGTATACGTATATACTTTCATTCCTTCTTTCCTTCTATCTTTCCTTCCTTTCTTTTCACCCTTAGTTCCTTCATTCCTTTCAAGAATTTTCCTTGATATTTTGGCACAGTATGGAACATTTGGCCTCTAAAACTTTATAATGATTTGCCAAGCTACGTTTGGTTTTCTTTCTGTCGTCAGTAGAGAGGAAGACACTGTGTTCACAATTACGGGTCCTAGGAAAGTTCTTATTCAGCAAACTCATGGGAGAAAACAATACTATTTTGCTAAATCTGATCAGTGATATTAATGATCTTGAACTTCCCCCTCAGCATGTTTCCTTCCCACTCAGAAATCACATCTGTTGGAAAGTGGCTCATGTGAATCGGGAAGCTGTACGCCAGAGCCCGGCTCAGAGTTTTGCGAATCTCATAAAGGCAAGAGTTTGGCGCAACAGAGAGAAACGACTTCAAGAGGGCAGAGGGTGATGGATCTCGCTGCCAGGATGAGAAAAACACAAAGCACCACCTCTGACTATGATTCGGAAACCCTCACGTGTCTCCTTGGCGTGGAATTGGAGATGGATGCAGCAAGCAGCGCTTGCGGCCTGGCACAGTCGCAAAGTGGGCCTCCAAAAAGCCAACACTGGGCAAAGTGAGGCTGATTTTTTTTTTTCTTTTCATGTGAACTGAGGGAGGCCATTTCAGCCTCTGTGTGTATGAAGCAAACTGCTCACCTATTCATGTGCATAATGCTGCAACACCCAAGGTTGCCACTCCCCTTACTATTTTGATTATATAAACCAATGGCTTCCAGTAATTGTTGACTGTGTAACAGTGTGTGTGTGTGTGTGTGTGTCCAGGGCCATGGCCTGGGAGAATCATGATGAAATGTAACATTTCGTATTGTTAAGTTGTGAAGAAAATGAAAGAATTTTAGTATCCCCTCCCCCCAATTTCCTATCTCCCTTTGATGCCTTTGCATAGGCGTTTATTTATGAATTTATCAATTTATAATAGAGTATATATTTTAATGAGTTTTCTTAATTATTGTCTGTATTCCATCTTAGAATATGAGATAACTGAGGGCAAGTATTCTTGCTTGTTGGATATTGTCATAGATATACCCATAGCTTCTACAATAACCTCTAGCACCTGATAGGCAGTCAATAAATATTTCTTGAAATATTTCTTGAAAGAATTAAAGAATATATTTTATCATTTCTATGAAAAATATTAGATTTACTGAGTGTTTATGAATAAGTAAATTTATGAATTACATGAAGTGTCAGCCTAGATCATTACTATAATGCATTTTTTTTCATGGCCCCAAAAAAGAAATTCAACATTTGTTATATTAAAACAGTAGTTTATTCATTTATATCAGAGTCTGAATAAAATATAAATAGTGAACTTCGGACAACGTTCAGTGATTCTTTATCTTGGCATTGGGTTGAATGGATGTTACCTTATTGTTTTGTTTGCATTTCACTGATTAATGGCTGGGTTGAATACTATTTTTTCATGGCTTTCGCAACATTTGTTTTCCTATTTAGAGTTGTATTTATGGGCCCCCTTAATTTGGTTTTTGGTGATTTATTTTTTTCTAAGAAATCATAAGAAGTTTATTCATTATGGTTTCTCTTAAATATGAAACATTTTACATTATTCTGTCATAAAGAACATGCTGCAGCATTTTACAAAGTTTAAGAAATGGAAAACGTTTAAAGGATTCAAATGGAAGCTTACAGCGCTAATGGTGGATTTGAAGTGAGCATCCTCGGGTTCAGTTCTGGAACCCAACTGACATCCCACATAGTTATAAGAACTTTACTTCAGACCTTTATGCTTCAGGACCTCCTTCACATGCTTATTATAAAATGGAATGAAGTAATGAATTTTTAGTACTTAGTGTTACACTGTTGTTTATTAACCATGTAGTAAGCTGTCAGTTTTTAAGGTAATCTATTATTATTAAGTTGTATTTTTATTAGTCATCGCTTTTGTCCAATAATTTCCATATGCATACATATTTGCAATGATGGAATATATTCAAATTTATATCATCTGATTTACTTAGCAGCATATCATCAATAAGTTTAATGTTGCAATATAATATGCATAATTTTAATTTTAATGAAATGCATACTATTTTATCTAGTGATGGTATCATAACTTATTCAAATATTAGACTAGTACTGTGCAATTAATTAAAGCACTTTTAACATACAAATCTGGTAGAGTGTAGTGAGAGAGGCCTGGCCATTAACTCATGGTTGGTATGCAAATATGTTCATAAAGCCTTTCAGGAAAACAGGTTTGGAAGGATATCAAAAACTTTAAACAAAGGGATGGGGAAAAGAAAGTTTACAGTTGTGAGTATGAGAAACACAGAGTTTATTCTTATATAACTTATTAATTATTAATTATTGTATTATTTATTTGTATTACAACTATAAACTTACTTTTGCCTACCCTTGTATATTCATTCTCTTTGACCCAGCAATTCCATATCTGGGAATCTCTTCTAAATAAATCTTCATAAATGAGGACAATGATTTATGTACAGAGATTTTATCATGCCATTATTTATGGCAGCAAACAACAGGAAGCAACCCGAATGTCCTGCAATGAATGATGAACTGGATCATGGGGCAGCCATAAGGATAAAGAGTAGGCAGCTAATATAAAACACACTTAGGAATAATTTTAAATATATGGGAAATATTCATAAAATGTTATGAGAAAAACAGAACTGATTTTATATTTGAAAAATTATAACATGTACATTAAATACACACATAAGCAAGAAAATATTAGCAGAATTATCTCTGAATAGAGGAATTACAGGTGATGTTTTTTCATCAAATTTCCAAATCTTCTATATATCACTTTAAAGATAATTTTTAAAAGAAAGGAAAGCTATTAAATTACTAATGGAGACATCCATGTTTAGGTTGGAAATTCTGAGTGGTTTGGGTGCTGTGGGTTACAGTTTGACACTGATGGCAGGACACCTTTGGTGATAAGCACGATCCTGCATCCCATAGGCAATGGAAGGCCACATCCAACTATTTCCAGCTTCTCTCAGCTCTGTGGAAAGTTTCCAAATTGCAGTGTTGTAAAAGAATAGAGTTAAAGTCTTATGAAGTTACAGACTAATGAGCAGTAGCAGCAGGTTCATCCACAATCCAATTACTTGGAAAGTAAATGTTCCATATCTAGTTAGTGATATTGTTTAATATTTAATCCTGTGAAACCAAAGCAGGAACATTAAAGTTCTATAGCAAACCCTAGAAGCATGAAAATAAAGTATAAAGGTAGTAGATCTTCTACAGAAAAGAAAAACCCTATAAAAGCTACTTTTATTCAGACTGCACATTTGCCGTTAACAACAGGATAAATGGAAATGGATTCAGTTCTTATTTTTTTCCTTCTGTCAAAAATAATTAAAACTAGATTAAGTTTCTTGCAGTCTCTACAACCATCTTCTCAGATTCTGTAGTGCTTGGCAGCCTATTTAAAAATGAGTATTATTTAAGGTCACATAGTTTTGAACTTCAACTTATTAAAAGAAGTTTCTAATAAAAGTATAGTAGAAAAATGAATCTTTAGATTCATTATTATAATGATTATTACTTCCTACATCTCCTGACCCCTCATACTAGAGAAACTGAGGCCTCTAAATTATGAGCGCAGCCTCGTCAAGGACTTAAACCAATTCCCACATTGAAAGCAGAACATAGTAAACCCTCTCACCCCGACGATAGACTAGGTCCATAGCAATGGAACTATTGTTCTATTTTAGTCCAAGATATATATATATATATATATATATGGCATGTATATGGTGAGTCTACCGCGGAGTAGCACATGCACACAGTTGCAGTTTAGGTTCACAGGAAGGCCACTTTTCCTTATTCACTGTAATGCAATCCCTAGGTCAAATTGTCAACTGTAATTGAAAATTTAAAAAAATTATTTTAAAAAAGCAGAGAGTATGTTTAGGGGTAGTGATGACTTTGACCCACCTGTATGTTAAACTGACTGTCCACGTCTTAAAAGTAAAAAATCTTCAAGGATAGAAAGTACTGCACAAATTCGATGTTCCGCTACAAATAAATTATAATTACAATACAAAAGACTTTGGAGATAATTGAAGATCTTGAGATAAGAAGATTATCCTTCATTATCCATGTAGCCTCTGAATGAAATAAGAGGGAGGCATAGAGTGATTTGACCACACAGGAGAGGCCAGAGAGGCAGATATTGGAGTGATGTGGCTACAAGCGGAGTTTCGGCAGCCACCAGAAACTGGAGGAGGCAAAGACAGATTTCCCTTTGTAGGGGTGGGGGACCTTTTTTCTGCCAAGGGCCACTCAGATATTTATAACATCATTCAAGGCCATACAAAATTATCAACTTAAAAATTAGCTATGAAAAAAGCTCCTAGATTGGTTGACTTTCGAGTCCCGCCTGCAGTTGCTTTGGCAGGGCCAGGCCAAATGATTTCGAGGACTGGATGTTCCCTGCCCCTGCATCTCAGGAAGGAGTAAGGAATTGCCCTCATCTTAATTTTGCCCCAGTGATACTGACATTGAACTTCTGACCTCTAAAACTACAAGAGAATACATTTCTGTTGTTCAAGCCACCAAGTTTGTGCAGATTTCTTAGAGCAGCCACAGGAAATTAATACAGTCTCAGCCGAACACTAAGACACAAACCCCATATTTTAGAGCCCAAGTCTCCAATCCGTTGCTACTCTAAATTCCTTTTCACCCTTCCTCCAACCTCTTTTCTTTCTCTAGCTGCTCATCCACTGAAGTCCTGGCCTCAGTCCTGGCTGCATCCCAGGTTAATCAAACTAAACTGAATTTACACCAAACCATGTCATTTTATGAACAATTTGTACAATGACTAGTTTGCCTAAAATATGGCCAGACTCCCACACTTTTTGGTTTTGTTTGTATCCGTGTCTCCTTTTTTTCTGCTACATTCTTTATTGTTTTAAATTTACTCTAAAATAAATTGCCATTGGGCACAATGAATAATAGATTTTTATTTCTGAATTACTCAATCTGCCACAGGTAGGATTATTCTAATTTGTATATGTAAACAATTGAAGGACTCTAGAAACAGTGTTTTTAGGTACCTAAACTTCATATATTAATGTAAATAAGTTGTATTTCATTGTTACTTTACTTTTATACTATAAACATGCAAAATATATTGCTTTTAAGCAAACTGAACATAAAGAAAATTGTATTTAGAACTAGCAGCTTTATGAGTCTTTTGTGACTAATATTTCTACTCCAGAATTTCTCCATACTAAACTATTATAGTAAGGGATAGCAAAAAGGTAAGAGAGCTTGAATGTTGCTTAATCATTTATTTGCTGTAAAAAGCTAAAGAATTTACTAAATCATTCTGTTTCCTCATCAATAAAGTGGGTATAATTTGCCTTGTCATGTATGGTTTCTATAAGGATTGAATTTAGTTAATTTATAATGTACCACATGTCACATATAAAATTAGTACCCCCAAATATTGTGATATGCTAAATTTGAGATAGATGTTAAATCAATATCATAAATATCTGACTACTTCACCTCATCCTTCAATTTAATCATTGCAGGAAGATTTAGTGTCAGAAAGATTGCATCACATCCTAAATTAGTATGTACTTAACAGAAATTCTGCATGAAGATGGTGTTAGTAATAAAGTGTATCTTTAAAAATAAAGTAAATTATAAGTATTAATAGCAAAGAAAAATTGATGAGGCCACATTATGCAACTGGCACTATTGTCAGGACAAAAATTACTTGACCCTTCAATGGAAGTAGAGTTGGAATCTGGCATTTGAAATGTAATGTAAATATATAGAAATGGCCTCAACCATGGAGTTCATTATTTGCTAGACCTTCCTCCATTCCTGCAAAAAGCACACCCTTTCCACACCTTGTCATTTTGACTACCTTTGTTACTGCCACCAAATCACACACACCCCCCCCACCACCTCATCCCCATAGCCATTGCTAACTTTCCTAGCAACCCTCCCTCCAGCACACATTTCTGCTCTCAGGAAACGAGCACAAATTCTTGAAGGTTCTTGCCCATTCTGTTCCCTTTCCCTTTCCCTTTCCCTTTCCCTTTCCCTTTCCCTTTCCCTTTCCCTTTCCCTTTCCCTTTCCCTTTCCCTTTCCCTTTCCCTTTCCCTTCCCCTTTCCCTTTCCCTTCTCCTTCCCCTTTCCCTTTCCCTTTCCCTTTCCCTTTCCCTTTCCCTTTCCCTTTCCCTTTCCCTTCCCCTTCCCCTTCCCCTTTCCCTTTCCCTTTCCCTTTCCCTTTCCCTTTCCCTTTCCCTTTCCCTTTCCCTTTCCCTTTCCCTTTCCCTTTCCCTTTCCCTTTCCCTTCCCCTTTCCCTTTCCCTTTCCCTTTCCCTTTCCCTTCCCCTTTCCCTTTCCCTTTCCCTTTCCCATTACCATTTCCCACTTGTCATTTTACCCAGCTAACATACTCATTGATTCAGAGAACCCCGGCAGCATTTCATCTAGTAAAGTGTCCCTGATATCCCAGTCTAAATTAACATCTGCCTTACCCCTTGTGTTTTATCACTTGAAAACTCTCATTATTGAACTAAGCATGTTATTAAGTGAAAATAGATTAAGACATAGTGCCTAGCTGAGATCAGGGGCTCAATGATTGTGCATTGAGTGAGTAAATAAGCAAGAATCAAGGCCTTTAGAAGAGCTGAGTGTACTGTATTTTCTCATGGCAGGATGGTTACAAATAGTATTTAGCTTTTTCAGGGAAGTTTCCCTAGAATTTATATTTAATATAAAATGTCACTATAAAGTAGAATGAACACACATTCCTTTTATTGTTTGACTTTTATGCTGTTTGAATTTTCTACCTAATTGGCTTTGGAAAAGAGACGGGTAAAAGAATTAGAATGGCAGACAGCCCTTCACTTCCCAAAAAAAGTTCAAGGGTCAAAACAGATGTTAGAAAATTCATTTTATAAAATTTAGGGACAGAATAGAATTCCTAAGAAGAAGTGGGGGAGAAAACTTGTATTCTTAGCTCAGAAAATATCTTTACACCAACATGAAATACATGAATGTTTCAGAGCTAAGAATAAAGATAAACATATCTTATTTTATACTGCAAGTTTGGTATATATAAGGTGTCCCAAAAAATGTATACACATATATTTCATGATAGCTGAATTGATGTTTCTTTCTTTTCAGATTTAACCTATTGGAATTAATAATTAATTAAGTATGTATACATTTTTGGGACATCCTGTATATACAAATATATACATATAAATATATGTAAAACAATATATAAATCCCCAAATCCCCCCAAAACATATATATTCTTTTTTTAAAATATGTCTTTATTGATTTCAGAGAGAGGAAAGGAGGGGGTGAGAGAGAGAGAAACATCAATGATGAGAGAGCCATTGATCGGCTGCCCAGCCCGCAACCCGGGCATGTGCCCTGACTGGGAGTCAAACTCCGATTGCCTGGATCCTAGGTCGATGCTCAACCCTTGAGCCACGCCAGGCCGGGCCCAAAACATATATATTCTAAACTTGCAATGAAATTGCTCATAAAGTCACAGCAGATATTCAGCTAATGACTGCATTCCAGATTTTGTTAAACATAGTAAAACCCTAACAATGTTTTAACTTCCATTAACTTACATAATGCGTGATGCATTAAAACCATTATTTGTCCAACTGTATACAACTGTGCATTACATGCCCCAAGGTCTCTGTGGTACTACAGTAAATAACTTTCGTTTATAGCGTAGATCTGACATTTTCTATCCCACTGTAGGACTTGCTGAACTTCACTGAACCTCAATTTATGTATTAATAAGATGAGAACAATAAGAAAAATTGATTGAGTGGGTAATCTATAGCCTGCAGGCCAAATCCAGCTTGCTGGCCATTTTGTAGATAAAGTTTTATTGGGACACAGCATGTTCATTTGTTGACATATTGTCTATGGCTGCTTTTTGCACTATAGTGGCCATAGTTTCAAAAGAGATCATATGGCCCACAAATATTTTCTATTTAGCTCTTTACAGAACATGTTTGTTGGGCCTTGCTCTATACAGTTCAGGAAAACAAAGCTAGACTACAGTTGAAAATGGCTTTATTTGATTGAAGGAGATAATTGTGAATGGGGTGTGATTTGGAATATACATGAAGGAAGCTCAAGAATAATTCAGTTTCTTGAAATAATTTTTAAGACTGGCTGTAGATTTCAGCAAAGATAAAATATAACAGTTTCCATGTGGATCACTCAGGGTAGGCTTGAATGATTCAGTTTAAAGGATTTCATCATTTGGGTAGCTAAAATCATAAAGTGCTAATCGAATGCTTTTAAGAGGGTCAAATTATGTTGAATATTCATATGTTCTCCAAAAGTTACTATAATTAAATGATTTTCAAAAATCAGTTAAGTGGACAATGATAATAATTTGTAAGAGTTCTAAAACTGGTATCATAGCTTTACAGTCAAACTGGTAGTTTATTATAAGACATTCTTATTTAAAGGGATATTATTTAGTTCCTATTTTTAATACAGATAGATAAATAGATATATAAAAGCAATACCTCCCTAATTTTTGTGCCCTAATTTCTCTTTCATTAACTATTCAAGAATTAAAACCAAAGAACTGAGCAATTATGACTGTTTAATTTGATATATTTTATATGCTAAGCTCACAACAAATATTTTATAGTGGAGACGTGTCAGATTTATTGTAATTCGTCTATGTGACTAATTCAGGGTAGATGTCCTAACATTTTCTATGGGAGAATTTTAAGAGTATATACATTCCTAAATACAATACAAAAGAACACAAAAAGGAAAAAAAGAAAAATCACGTGTTATCCTCCATTCAGAGGGATAATTACAGTAACATTTTTCTCTGAACACGTTTAATATTTTCTTCATTTCTCTCTGGTCCTCTCTTAGCATCTGTTATACAAACGACTCTGTCTCTGTGTTGTTGTTGTTTTCAGTTACAATATATTGTCTATCAGTACACTCATACACCATGATTTTTAGTATTCCAACACAGAAGTATGTTTTAAGTTATTTTTTTAAAATCCCTCTTATGTATAGAAATTATGTAATATTTTCATTATTTTCAGGTGTAACAGCTGAGATATCTGCCAACAGCCTCTTTGTTCACATCTCTGATTTCTTTAATAGAACAAATTCCTAAAGTGTAAATACTGGCTCAAAGTATATTTATTAATTCATTTGTTTCCTTATGTGTTGTTTATGTGATAATTACCACTCCACTTTTCACTGTTTGGCTATAGCCTTTGAATGTTGCAAACATATCAAAGAGCCATTCTTACAACACCAGAAACACGGTGCAGACTTACTGTTCTCATTTATAATTCAGAAATCCATAGGCCAGAGTTTATACAAAAATAGTCTGGAAAATATTTGCTTTGTCTATACTGGGCTTAAAAAGTATTTACCCAAATATATAGAACTTCTTTACTGGCATAAAAGTGAGGGATATATTCCACATGTATAGCTCTGTGTATATGAGAGGAGTAATAGCAGTATGCAAATACTTACATTATGTCTAATATAATGGGAACTGATCTACTGTAGGAATTAAAACCACCACAGAAATGGATTATCATGACTTCCTAAAGGTTATTATATAGAAGAAGGAATAAAATAAATCATAAATATTACTTTACAAAGAATGAATATTTTTAGCTTGATTTAACTGAAACGCTCTTATGTTTCCTTTACTGTATTTTTTCTAAGATTTATAGCATTTAGTCTAAAATATTTCCAGTACATCTCTAAAGCAAAAATTGTGCTGATTTTGCACAGGAAGTCAATGAAATTTCTTAATTCCATTTTTAAAATAAGCTATTGTATTGCCTACTTAGTAGAGTAGTCAAGTTCCAGATTGCTTTATAAATGAAATAGAAGCTGGTGTGTATTCTGTAAATTGGATAATGAAATTGCTTATCGTATAAAGCAAGCTATTTTTTTCCCTAATCAGTCTGCCTTACCTTACATATTTATAAGTATTATAAAAAGTCTAAATTGATATACCTTCAAAAATTATATAAACAGAGGGAAAATTTTATTTCTAATATCTAATCATTGAAAAACAAACCAGTAGGTTATTGATCTAATTATCTTCAATTTTGAAAATAAGACTCTAAAATTTTACAAATGAGCATCATTTGTTCAGGTGAAAATCATGACCTATACTAAAAACTGTGATGAGCTGTTATTTTGGTCACTAAAAAAATGGCAATGCTTCCTCTTCCAGCGGCATTCCCACCTATCATCTCTCTTCCATAACTCACTTGTCATATTCTATCCTTGAGGCACGTTACCCTGGTGGACAATTGTGCCCAGGCTAGAATATATCTAGTGGGACAAGGAAGATTTTACAGAGAACATAGAGAAAAGCTAAGATGATCAAGGTGTTGCTTTGGGGCCAACAGGGTCCAGACTCAGAGTAGTCAATAGACTTGGGTGGTCCCTAAAAGACAGCTGGGTACAATAGTGGAAATGAAGCAATATAAGTACTTATTCTTCCAACGATATTTATTTTGCTATTGTGTATATTCTACACACTTAGCCCCACAACTCAGAAAACAACTTCTATGTTTCAAAAATAAGTGTATTAGTACTGGCTCATATTTTTCCCAGAAATTTAAGCAATGGACAATTATCAGTTTTTGGAGAGCTTTGTGTCTAAACCTGCTTAGAGGCTGGGCATGGAGTGGAGTGGTAAATTATTTAGTCTCCCATGGCCCTGAATCACAATCATTTCCTTAAAACGAAGATAAGTTAGCCCAGTTGGCGTGGCTCAGTAGTTGAGCATTAACCTATGATCCCGGAGATTGAGTTTCGATTCCTGGTCAGGGCACATGCTCAGGTTATGGGCTTGATCTCAGGCAAGGGGCGTGCAGGAGGCAGCCGATCAATGACTCTCTCTCATCATTGATGTTTCTATCTCTCTCCCTCTCCTTTCTTCTCTCTGAAATCAATAAAGACATATATATTTTTTAAATTAGATAAGTTATATGCAGGTCGAAAAATAGTTTGTTAATAAGTCTCAAAGACCAAGATTTTCAGTTATTTATATTCATCAACACATTTAAATCCATAACAACCTATGAAATAAATACAAATTTTATCTGTATTTTCCTAATGAGACAATTAAATCCCAGAGTATAAAGTGCCAGAAAGTAAACCCATGCTGTCTCACTTACAAATACGAAACGTACACTTACAATAACATAGTTGGAACACGTAACATTTATGGAGTTCCCACAGTGCTCAAAAGACTTGCAAATGCATTCCATGGGCTGATCCTTTTCATCCTTACAACAGTCTTTTGAAGTAGGAACTAATATTGTCTTCACTTCACTGATTAAAAAAAACACTGAAACAGAAATGTCATATATCACACCTACTGTCACATATCTATGAAATAACAAAGCTAAAAGAAAACACAGTCAGTCCTTCATTCTGTTGCCTGGAAAAACAGATTTAATATATCCTTAAACTACAGCAAGGGTCCCACCACTCATTCCTCCCCCCCAATTATCTTGGTTATCGTAACATTCTATTCCTATGTATGAATCTAAAAATTATGTAACATTCTATTCCTATGTATGAATCTAAAAATTACTTGCTATACATTTATGTCATTAAATTTAGTGAAGATTCACCACACCTTACAATTATAACTTTATTTTTTATTCAATTCATGTTAAGGTTACATAAATCCAATGTTGCCAAGGTATATTCACTGTACATCTTTATATTAAAGGGGATAACAGCAGACAGATACCTGGATTTCTGATTTGGAAATCATTAATAAAAGCATCAGCTCTGTGTGGACAAAAAACGATTGTTAGAGTCATGTTATGCCAGTTTGAACTGAATGAGTTTGAAAAAAAAAAAAAAAAATGCAACCAGCCAGTTTTGACCTACAAAAACGGCGTTTTCCTATGTTCAACCTAACACTGGGAATGGGGTTTATTATGCAAGCAGTGGAAGATATCCATAGATTCAGATGCAGAACTTGCAACTCTATCCAAAGCTAAGATTAATTATGTACGATTATATCTCACCAAATTTCTCTACCAGTGGATTAAACTTCAATAAGTGTAGGTACAATGCTTTTAGCCAACAAATTCTCAAAATTTATTGAACGTGTGTTGCTGGGAATACAAAATATATAACTGTCAGCATTTTACAATCTATAAAGGAAACACACACTGCATTTATGAGAACTTCACTAACCATGAAGAGTCAGGTTTAATAAAAGTGTTCAAGGGGTAGGATTTATGTAAGAATTTGCACAAAGCCCAATGATGGATTGATCCCACAAACCTCTTAAAGGTGTATTGTATAACCTAGTAAATGTTTCATTTTGAAGAGAAAAAAAGGTTTCGAACTTAAAAAGCAGAGGCTATTAAGAAGAGTAACAGGCCTTGGTAGTTATATTTCACATAACCGTCCAACACATGACATATATTCCTTTTAATTAAAGCATGGTAGAATGCAGGAATTTGGTAATCTGTCTCATAATGCTCATAAGATTAGTAGCAATAAACTTTGCTAAATACTAAGTTTGAGAAAATGCTGTGCAGCAGATGGTGACTATGAGCCTCAAGTCTCTCCCAGAGCTGCAAACAGTACCATCTGCTGCTCTGCTGATTTCTTTTTTGTTCACTGGTATCAAATTTAATGGGGGATCACAGTTTACATTCTAATTTTACACCCTGACCACAATGGTGGGAGCTCTTACTTCCCTTAATGTAAACTTGCTCGCTTTAATAAGGAATTTTGTTCTTCCTTTTAAAAAAGAAACAACTAGACTTCCACTCTTCCATTCATGGTGGAGTAAGAGGAACTGAATTTGCTTTTATGTTTGAAACAAACTAAAACACCACAGCAAATATATGAACAACACTTTTCCAGACAGTGGACATCAGGCAAAAAAAAAACGGTGGATGCATAAGAAATGAAAAATAGATTTCTAACATTTCCCCAGTTTACTGCTTCGAGAGTTTCCAGGACAAGACTCATAGAGGGAAAGCTTAGGTGAAGCTCAGCAGATTTCCCGAGTTAGAGACGGAGACCAGAGAGTCTGGGAAAATGAGGAAAGTAGAGATTCAAGGGAAAAGTGCTAGAGACAAGCGATAAGACAGAGCGATAACTCTGGGTATCTACTAAGGGATCATATCGAGATTTGGCAGAGTGTTGATCAGCAAACCTGCATGAGGAAACACCAGTGACCTGGGTGAAAAATCATCAGAAAAGATTTAAGGTAACAGTATCCTGCTAGCATTCACATTGGCCTAGAAACAGTGCCTATCTAGTCCCACAAGCCAGAATGGAAAACTATATGATTCATATGGCTTCAGTAGATTACACAGAAGCACATAGTAACAAATATTAAAAGTAAGACTCAAAGGATCCATGTGTTTCCAAATAACTACTTTTCAGATCAAAGCTCAAGAATATTCATAGGACTAAAAAGATTTCCAGAACGCAAATACATAAAGATCCTAATGTCTGCTATACAAATAAAAATTAGCAGGAATACAAATAAGCAAGAAAATAATGAGAAAATTTAATCAATTAAAGCTGACACAGATATTAAAAATAGCTGATAAGAATATTAAAACAGTGATTAAACCTATCCCTATATGTTGAAAAAGTTCAACAGAAGCAGACTTTCAGAGAGAAAATCTTCTCTGGCAATTTTAAAGCTCTACAAACTAATCACTTGACACTCTGAAAATCAAGTAAAGTACACAAAAATATGAGAAGTGTTTGTGTTTTTTAAACCTGTTGCACTTAAAGAACAGTGAGAATCTGTGTCATTCTTCTCTGAAGTTACACCCCAAAATTTCCTAGTATGGTAGGTAATGAGCTCTACCACACTGGAACAGGCAGTGAAGACTAGCAAAGGTTGAATGAGACCCACTAAATTTGGAGTAGATGATACTTATGCTCCATGACATTGTTTATGGATCAAAAGAAATTATATAAGCTCATTCACATATCTGAATGGGGTCAAAAAGATTTAAAATGATCAAAGATTCAGAAATCTGTGGAACACTATCAACTATGCCAACATACATATTTGGAGCAAAGAAAAAAAGAGAAGCAAAGAAATGTTTTAGAAAAAAAATATTTGAAAAAAGAATGGCTGAAAAATTACGAAATTCAATGAAAAATACTCATCTATACCTCCAAGAAGTTCAAAATAGAAGAAAAGCTGGAAAATTACAAAGAGATCCTATCATAGATATATCATAAGTAAAAAGTTGAAAGAAAAAAAACAAAGAAAATTTTTGAAGTATTCAAGAGAAAAACAAAAGACTAATATGTTCAAAGAACCCACAATAAAATTAACATCTGACTTCTTATCAAGAATGCCGAAATTAGTAGAATAAAAAACTGAAAGCAGCCTGGCCAGCGTGGCTCCATAGTTGAGCATTGACCTATGATGCAGGAGATCATGGCTCAATTCCCGGGCACTGCACATGCCCGGGTTGGGGGCTCGATCCCCAGTAGGGGGCGTGCAGGAGGCAGCTGATCAATGGCTCTCTCATCATTGATGTTTCTATCTCTCCTTCCCTCTCCCTTCTGCTCTCTGAAATCAATAAAAATATAAAAAAAGAAAAAAAATTGAAAGCGGTAGTAGAGAGTGGAGAGTCAACCAAAAATTCTGTGTCCAGCCAAACTATCCTTCAAAGGGAAAGATGAAATAAAGATATTTCCCAAACAACAGAGAATGAGAGAATTCATTGCTGTAGACCTGCTTTCCAAGAATTCCTTTATACTAACTCTAGATATATCACAAAGGGCACCAGCTGATTATTCAAATCTGTAGGAAAAAGTAAAGGTCACTGTAAGTGCTATTTATTTACCTTAATATAAAAGTCTATATAGATATCTAATTTCATTACTTATTATCTTAATTTTTTAATAGATACAAGATTGTACAAAGCAATTTAATATAACACTATGTTTTTGTGATTCTAATGACAACGATAGCATAAAGAATGTGGGAGAAATTGGAGCTACACTTGAGAAAATTTCTATATTTTATCATAAATAAATAAATATTAATCTGTAGTAGTTTGTGATAAGATGCATCCTATAATGTCATAGCTAAAAGCAAGTGAAAATAAATATAGTGAAAATAAATATAGTGAAAATAAAATCAACAGATTAACTAAACCAATATGCAAAATGACTTTGATAATAATTTTATTATTTGACAAAATGAAGAATTTTATAATCATAAAGGATCAATACCTAAGGAATGTAAAACACTTATAAATGAATTTTTGCCTGAAATCAGAGCTCCAAAATTCAGGAAGGAAAACTGACAAAAAAGAAAGAAAAAGACAATTCGGCCACTATAATTAGGAGTTGCAATGTCTTGCTCTCAATAACTTATACAAAAACTAGAGAGAGAATTAGCAGATAGAACTCTTAGAAAAGATTAGTAACCAACTTCACATAAATAATATATAGAACAACACATTAAACATTCCTTTAAAATATACAAAAATACTCAAACAAGTATCAGCAACTAAAATGTAGCAATATTTAAAATGACTTATATGCCACAACCATGTGAAATTTATACCAAAAACGTATGGTAGGATTAACCTTATAAAAGCAATATAATACACACCATTAATAGAATCAAAGCCAAAACAATGCAAGATTTGTACACTTGAAAAGAAACACTGAGAAAAGATAACTAAGTCAATGGAGGGGTTCAAGAGTTGGAAGAAACAATATTGTCAGGAAGGCAATTTATTTCAAATTGATTTACAAAATCAATGCATCAAAATCCCAAGAAAGTTTTTATAGAACTTGACAAGCTGATTCTAAAATGTATATGGAAATGAAACAGACCCAAAAGAGCAAAAACAATTTTTAAAAAGAAGAAAAAAGTTATGTGTTATACTACCCAATTTTAAAACTCACTATAAAGCCATAGTAATAAATACAGTGTGGTACCGATGAAATTCTAGGCAGATAGATCAGTGGAATAGGACTGAGAGTACAGAATAAATCTTTACAATTTAATTTATGTATAAACAATTAATTGTCAATAAATTTATGTATAAACAATTAATTGTCAAACAATTTTGTGGGGGGGAAAACATAGTATTTTTACCAAATCCTCCTGGGACAATTGCATATCTGTTGCATAAATAAATACACACTCACGCTCACACTTTTGTGCTTCTAGGGATTATGAAGAAAATTAGAGAAACCATAATCTGAGAGAAAATAATTACAAACCATCCATTTGATAATAGACTTATAAATAGAGAACAAGTGAAGAACTCTGAAAATAAGATTTAAAAAAAAAAAATTTAAAAATAGGGAACTATTTGATCCAATAATGTACCAAAGAAGATATACAAAAAGGTAAAAAGCACCTAAAATGATGCTTTTATAATAATAATGTAATATTATTAGTTATTAGGTAAATACAAATTAAAATATTTTTAAAAATTAAATATTTGGGGGTGACGTTGGTTAATAAGATCATACAGTTTTCAAGTGTACATACAAATTAAAACCTTAATGAGATCACTTTGTCATCACCAGGAAGCTTTAATCAGAAGACGGACAATCCTGACTTGCAGAGGATGTGGAGAAGCAGAAATTCTCCATGTGTTGTTGGTGGGAATGGAAAACGGTGCGACTACTTTGGAAAATGGTTTGGCACTTTCTTAAAATTTGAAACATACATACACCATACGATGCAACTGTTCCACTACTAGGTATTTACCCAAGAAAATGTAAGCATATTAACATAAAGACTTCCACTTGTAAATGTGAGTACTGTGCAAACTTGTACAAAGAAGCGTTATTTTAATATCCCAGACATTCTGTCAGTTTGTAAAACACTGTTTCCAGAAGGCATCTAGGACATGCACGCTGCCTTTTTATCTTTCTTGTTAACAAAAATTGTTAGTTGAGCAAGGTTTTATTTTTTTCAATTTTTACTAAATTATTTTTCTAGTGTTTGCACAAAGCATTTCATATTTTAGACCTATTTTTGGATGAGTGTGTAAGTTGGCAACAAACTATTTTTCTAAAACAAACAAACAAAAAAACACTTAAGAACTTGAGATACTAAAGAAACTTTACATTTTAAATGTCAAGAAAATATGAAAGATACACGTGTCTGTGGCAGCTTTTGCACTGTTAATGGCAGAATTGAATAGTTGCCTCAGGGACCATATGGCCTGGACAAAGTTACTTTGTTTTTAAAATAATAAAATGGCCCGGCCGGGCATGGCTCAGCGGTTCAGCATCAACCTAGGATCCAGGCGATCCGGGTTTGATTCCCAGTCAGGGCACATGCCCCGGTTACAGGATCGATCCCCAGTCAATCAATGACTGTCAATCAATGTCAATCAATGAGAGCCAATCAATGACTCTCTCATCATTGATGTTTCTATCTCTCTCTCTCCCTCTCCTTTCCTCTCTCTGAAATCAATAAAGATATGTTTTAAAAAAAATACAAAGCACTCGCCTTCTTAAAAAATAAAATAATAAAATGACTCTTAGAAGGAATCATTTTGAAATTTTAGTTATCTTTAATATGAAATTATATAGATGATAATGACCTGATATTGGTTATATTTTCATGAATATTTTAGGGAAAGGTTTTAATGGAGTTATGTTATTTATATTTGTTATAATCCAACTTGTCTAAGGATACCTATAAGATATGGAATAAATATTTTTGTGTTGACAATTGAATCACATCATTTTTCAATACCATAAAAGTTATTTTAAGCAGAAAGTCCTTCCATGGAATTCTACCCTCAACACAATCTCAAGTGGAAGCAAATAAACTTCACTGAGTGTGCAGGGTGATAAAATCCTGCAATTTCCCTCATTCAAAGTATTGTGATACTAAACTAGACCAGTTTGACAGTTGAGGGGTGTTGGTGGTGAAACCCATGTAAGTTTCTCATGAACCTACACAATCCGCCCTGAATCCAGTAGCATTTGAGCTATCTGGAAGGTCACAAAATAGCAATGCCATCTTCAATTTTGTTGAGATGTTAAAAACATTTTTTATATCATGTTGCTTAAAGTCCAGCATATCTGAATAAAGAAGCAATGCCTTCTCAAGATTTTATTTTTAAGCACTTCCATTTCTTGGGATTATTTTTAAACACTATCAGGCAATATGTTTCTGAGATATTACCATTTTGAACTTTCACAGTATGCTGTTATTCTAACACAGTGTAAAAATCTTTCACCACAACAAGAGTAAACATGTTTAATTGATGCAAAATATCAAGTAGCATTCAGTCACATTCTTCCAAAAATTATTTTCACAGTAGATATTTTATCCAGGATATTTTAAAAGTAAAGAAAATAGAGACACACATGCAGCTCACTCCTTGCCAGCAACTAAAATAAAATAGGATCATGATATTTAAAGAGAGCTATGACGTTTGGGGGGCTCATCATTTTATTTTCTATTTAATTGAGCAAGAATCACTTTTTAAAATGTGTTTAAATAAAGACTTTTACTCCACTTTTGATATTTTTATTTTTCAGGACTAAAAGAGATTGTTCCTTTATGATATCTGAGCCATTATTTTAGTCTTGGTAATGTGGTATATTGCCCTAGTAAATATGTCAACTGCTTAAGTTAGTATATTTTAATTTTTTCATTATTAACTTCCTTTATATTTGGAGATACTGATTCAGGAAAAAGTTTGCAATTAATAGCTCATAAATGATAATTTGATGGCTGTTGCCTCTTACCCAAATTATGGTAGACAACATTTGCATATTTGTCGACTCCAAAATAAACCTATTTCATAATCGTCACTCAACCTCAAAATTTGGATTTATCTACGAAGTTTGCAATTCCTGCCCCGATTCTGTTAACCTCAGGAGTTTGGAAGAGGAAAGGATAGCTAAGCCAATCTGACACTCATGAAAGAAATTTGCAGTTGGGTTAGAAATGTTAGGTATGAGGCCACGGAAACTTTAGAGAGTCAGACAATCAGTGAGAGCAGAGAAAATAAGAGAGCCCGTCTGCAAAGCATGACTTGGATACAAGAGAGGCCAGTGGCCCTGAGAGAGGCCTTTCCTGAGCTCCCAGCAGTTTTGTGGCTTCTGCCTTTGTTTGTGCATCTTGTGGCCTCTGCCTTTGTGCATCTTGACCCTTCTCTTGCTACCTGGTTTTGGGAGCTAAACCTATATCTTTATAAGGTGAAGGATTATAAGGTCTTAAGGTTGTTTTAATAAAAAATAAATATAAGAAAGAGCTGTAGTGCTTGCTCCTTACCAGGCACTGTTCTATCAGTGCATTTAAGTTTTGCAGCCCCTGCGAGGTGTTGTTACTATTGTCACTTATAGATGAGGGTGCCGAGGCACAGAGAAGCCACACAACTTACCCCTAACCGATGCCTCTGACATGGGAGGCAGGTGAACAGAAAGCATCGAAAGTGCAATGGTTTGCTTAAACACATTAAAGCCTTTCTCCCTGCTCAGTTAAACAAAGACTTTGTAGACTTGGAGCTAAGAAAATCTAAAATAGGTCTCATGATACTAAATTAATAAAACATAACAAAACAAACAAGCAAACAAAATAAAAACAGCCTTAACTAAGACACCGAGTGAATAGAGTCCTATGAAGCTAATTGCACTTTGGTGTAAACAAGGGTAAGGGAGACACTCGCTTTGCAAATTAGCACTTTAAACCAGAAAGTCTCAAAGAGGGTGTATGATGTTGCCCGCAGTGGGAAGAAAATTGGTTTCTGGGGTAAAATTACCGTTTTGTGTATAAATTACAAGTACACATATAGTATTACATAAACACTTGTAAATTGTCTTTAACCCTATCAAATTTGCTTGTGAGAGGCAATTAGGAAAAAAATATCTGAAAAGATTATTTAAGGGGATGGAAAGAAAAAAATGATTGAGAAACACTGCTTTAAATGTACCAAGGTTTCCCCCCGTATATTGACCTCACCTCAGTCATAATACAAACCTACACATTATTGTCTTACAGAAAGTCCCGAAGAATTGGTCATTCTAGGATTTGGAATCAGCTTTATCTCTACCCTTCTCAAGTTCAAAAACAGTCCTCAAGCTGTTTTCTGTATTAAAAAGAAAGCTGCAAAAAATATTTATGTTTCCTGTCACTAATAGGCATTTTTAAAACAGCAATTTTTGCACTCTCATTTGATCAAAAATAGCTTTCCTATCAAATGATGGAACTTTTCCCTGGCTCCGTCTTCCAGGGGAACAGCTGCTCATCGCATGTTTGAGCATATTTGCTTAAGAAATACAAAATTATTAACATTCTAATCCTCTAACCTTTTAAGGCGAGCCAGCTGTGATTATTCACAGCCAGACCCGAGTCTTTGGTTCAGCTTTGTGGAAACTGGTTCCCTTGATATCTCAGAGAATATTAGGTGAACAGTTTGATTTTCTGGGTAGGAGCTCTTCCATAAGCAAAGCAACCTCAGCTATTGGCCCCAAGAACTACAGAAAAAATATTTTTAAATATTAATCTGGTTTTGCTATTAGTAAGTTTTCATTGCATTTATTTTATTTAAAAACAGACACACAGCACTTTCTGTGTGTGATAGTACTAGGTATTGTTTCTTTGTTTGTTTGCTTTTTAAATATATCTTTATTGATTCAGAAAGAGGAAGGGAGAAGGAGAGAGAGAGAAATAGAAACATCAGTGATGAGAGAATCATCATTGATCGGCTGCCTCCTGCACGCCCCCACCTAGGGATCGAGCCCAAAACCTGGGCTGTGCCCTGATGGGGAATTGATCTTCGATCTCCTGGATCATAAGTCTGTGCTCAACTGCTGAGCCATGCCGGCAGGGCACTAGGCACCGTTTTAAACACTCTAAGACATTAATTAGTTTAGTCTTCATGAAGTAGGTACAATCATTACCCTTGCTATTTTATAGTTTAAGAAATTGAGCCAAAGAGTGGTTAAGCAAAGTGCCAAAGGCCACACATCTGGTCAGTGCCAATGCCAAGATTCAAGCAGAGCCTGGCTCCAAACCCTGTGCCCATTATCATTAAACTCTAATATTCCAAACACCCAATTCATTGTGTGACTTACACTTCTTGTTTATCTTTACAGAAACGCAAAGGGGCAATGTGGTTATCATCTCAACTTTGACAGGTGGAGCCCATGAACAAGAGAGAGTTTGAGCACCCTGCCCCAGTCTCAATGGTATCTCAATGGTCTTGTTAAGAGGTGAGCATCGCATCTGAACCTGGGTCCTTTCTGACGGAGAGCCCCTATGCTGCATGGCCGCCGGACTTCACCCCATTGCTTCCCAATGTCCCAAGGTAATGTGTCCCATTCAGGACAATCACCACCCTGGCTTGTTGGTATCACCCTATAGTCTGGCACAAATCAATCCAGTAGTCACTGTCTGTTTTCTTTCTCACCTGTAATACCATTTTTCACCCAAGGGAATAGCTGCACTGTCAAACTGGTTGTGGTTCTAGCCACAGAGTTTCTTTGTTGCTTATAGATTTTGGAAATATCTGGGAGACAGTCTATTTACAGTTTTGAACTATTCCTGAAATGACCTTATAATTTTCACCTTGTAGATTCCAATCCAAATGTTGATCACCCACATCTTGCCCAAATTCTAGGTATAATGAGGCCTAACCTTGCATTTTTAGCATGTTCTAAATTTGGACATGAAGAAGGCCACACCTATAAGTCTATGAAATATATGTACTCCCTGGTTACTAAAAACATGAGTGAGCCCAGTCCAAAATGATAAATATTCCTACATTAATACCCATAAGCTACGCCATACCATGCTTCATAGTGTATTGAGTAGCTCACTTAAAACCTCACGTCACATTCAGGTTATGTTGGCAGGATAGATATTTTATTACCATTTTATAGATGATAAAAATGATACCTAGATGCTCCAACGATGTCTAATCAAGATAGAGTTCGAGTTAGGATATGTTAGCCATTATGCAGATTCTAATAAGCATATCTTCAGTGAAAGGGTCAGGACCAGGGTGCTGCTTTCCATTGCAAAGGTGAGTGGGATATTGTTCTTCCATTATCCAGTAGACACAGATAACATCTATATCTATGATACAACTGTGAGAAACACTTAAAAACTAAAAAGTGAAATGTGATTTTGTTCTGTCAACAGATTGATTCGTTTCCAAGTACTTCACATATTCCTCCTGTGCTTTATACTGAGTGTCTGACTCTCCCTTGCCAGCCGGTGCTCGTTTCCCAGGTTTGCGGTCACTGGAGTAGCTGTAAGTCTCCACATACACATACGTGGACTTATCAAGGATCAACTCTCCTGTGCTCACAATTATAGAGATACATTGTGCTATGCAGACATTTCCATCCCCTTTCCAACATGGGAAATGAAAGGTCACGCAGAAAAGAGTTGCCTTAGAAAAAGCTCTGAGATGTTCTGCAGAACTAGGAGTATTTGACTTTACTTATATCAGTGAATTAATTATAACGTCTTGCCTCTAATTCATTGCTGCCCTTTTTATCCTCATAGAATGTTAAAATGGAGTATCTATACATGCAGCACAGTAAATACCTTCTTTTTGGAAGATTACTGAGACCCAACGGGAGCCCAAGAAAGTAACAAGGGGATAGCTTGTCAGGCCTGGGTCCAGTTTCAACTTTCAGACAAGAACAAAAAATTATTTTAATTTTCTATTGTCAACTACAATCATTTGGACCTAATTTTGGGAGTCCTCTGTTGCTGCACTCTAGGTCATCAAGAAATAATAGTATAAATAAATACTAATAAATTTTATAGTTCTCTATGAGGAAAGATATGACCCTCATTCTAAAAAGTACTAGCTGTGCTTTAAGGGGAAAGTTGCAAGTAGACCCTGAAAATTCCACACGTCTCCGTTTGGCTCACCTGAGTAACAGCAACAGCGGGCCACTTACACGGGGTGTGCGTTTGTGTGGAACATCCATTTCTTCTAGCAATAATTATGTGACTTTAATAGAGTGAAGGATTACCTAGGGAATTTACAAAATGCACATTTCTTACTGTTCCCTTAGAATTTATGACTCAGTAGCTGGGAAATACTGTGACTCAATGATAAGACATCGAGAAGAAGTTTAATACATTTCTAGGGAATCTAATAACCATAGTGAACAGTTGAATTGATTACCACATTTGGTTCATAGAAATCGTGCCAAATACATTTCTTTCTTAAAGGATAGTTGCTTCAGAGTAAGACAAAAATGGAGAATTAAATGCAAATATTTATGCACATTTATTTAACTAAAATAATGTATTTACTATATTTTAATCTTATTGATTTAATTAATAATTAAAATGCATATCATCCCAATACACAATCCAAAAGGGAGGTTATTATTCCTTGTATTACTAATATTCTATTCTCCTGTGCTATCTGCTTGTTTTCCCTCCAGCGGGAAAAGTTTATTTTATTTTGTGTTTATACTTCCTTTATTCCGTTCTTGTTTTTGCTTTAGGTTTAGCACGCGTGTGTGTAAGCATAAACAATACATGGTGGAGTTTTTCTCATTTGAGAGCTTTACAAAAAAATGGCACCAAAATATATAGTTTTCTGGCATTTCCATTTTTCTGCAGCATAACTTTTCAAAGGTTTATTTGCCTTGCTGCACGTAGCTGTAGTTCAGTCATTTTCACTCTTGTGCAGCATCCATTGTGACACAGAGCAATTTCTTGAACCATTCTTTTGTGGATGGTTATTAAAGTGTTTCTAGTTTTGTTTTTCGTTTTTTAATTTACACTGCTGCTCTAAATACGCTATATTCATCTTTTTGTGTGCATGTAGAATTGCTGGGTCAATGGATATGTAAATATTTCATATTATAAGGTAATACTAACTTTTCCCCAAAGAAACTGTATCATTCACTTCCAATCAGTAAATTTTTTTAATATCTGGCATTTTCAGACTTTGTAGTTACCACCAATCTAGTAAGTTTAAAATATCTCATTTATTTCATACACATTTTTACAAAAGAGTTTTATTAGGTACACAGTCCTAGCTTGACATTTATTTTTCACAACAACTTTTCTACTTTGTTCCAGTATCACGGTTGATGCTAAAATGTGCGCTAATTGTTATTTCTATATAAATGGTCTAGATTTTCTCTAGTCCACTTATAAGGCTTTTACTTTGTGGTCTGGAAGCTTCAACACAGTGAATTTGGGTCTTATTTTTCCTACTTAAAATACAGATTCTTAAAGTTTTCATTTGTATTACTACTTCTTTCAGTGCTGGGAAATTGGTAGCTGTCTTTCCTCAGTTCATTTTTTTAATTCTCTCCTTTTACAATGTCAATTAAATTTATATATTATACATTTTCATTCCGCCCTCCACGTTTCTTAATTATTTCCTAATCTTCATCTTCTCATCTAAGAGATGCTTAAATCTGACTGATTTCTTTAGATACATCATTCAGTTGTCCATTTTTTTTTTTTTAGTTGTTTATTATCTGCAGGTTAATGCATCCACTAAAAATGTTTTCAATTGGCCTTATCTAGAAAAACTTCATTTATTTGTTAGTTTATAATTTTATTTTCAAATCTTTCTATTTAATTATGATGCTCTTTTGTTGCAATCTCTAGTTGCATCTTTTATCTTTAATTATTTCTTCAATAGTTGTTCTATATTATATATTTGATAATCTTAATATCTGTAGTCCCTCAAGGTCCAAATCAGTTATTTTCTTTTTATGCTTCTTCTCAGAAAGGGTGCCTGTGTTCTGTTTTACTTGTTAGACTTTGGTTGTAACGACATTACTTGACCCTAATCTTTGTGAATATGTTGGGATTAAATTAAGGGAGTTCTACCCCAGACAGGAATTGATTTTGCTTCTACCAAATCCAGTGGCCAGGACTGAACTGAAAGCACTTCAGGCCCCTTCAAAATTCTTGGATCAGTGTGGGTCCCAGAGTCAGCTTTTCTATTCTACAGCTGATCCAAGACTCAATAACTTAGTGCACTCTGTTATTGGCATTTTCCTCTGAGGAACATCTAGTCTATTGCCAAACAATTCTCTGCCACCAGAAAACTGTTTAGGGAAAAAAAAGGAATTGGGAATTGTTTTGGAGACCCTTCTTCCCACTTAAGAGAGAGCAGTGCTTCAAGGTGTATGTTCTATCCAGGGTACCATCTGGAGGGTTGTTCAGAGAGTACCTATTTAACCATAAAACTGGGAGAGACGTTTAAAATAATGCCATTGACAACGCGAGAAAATACTACCAATTTCAGGGGTTTAAAAATTATAATTAAGGTATAAATTTTTAATTATTAACCCTTTTACAAAAAGATAAAAGTCTTTCTGAATTAGATTTGTGGTTTATAGAAACTGACATTTATATTGCTGTGTATGGAAGAAAACACAATTATTTAATTCCTCCACCTTTTTCATCCCTCTGGGTGTTTGTAGAGGGAATTTATTAAAATAATGTAAATATTTGAAAATGAAAGTGAATAGGCAATGGTAGATCAAATGGGATGTCACAAAGGCTACTGGGATTACAAAAACTGCAAATTAACCTTGGTTGAATTGGCATGATAGTTTCCTCATGATGATGTATACTCACTGGAAATTCAATATTTAAAAGAAACAATAAAACTACCAATCAATTATACTAGATTTGATTATCTCAGAAGGGATACTGAGATGTGAGAGGTTAAAACTGACTGAACCGATGAGCTAATATCTTTTTTTTTAACTTTACATATTTACTTCCAGTAGTTTTTAAATTTTCTTCCTCACTTTTTTCCAACTAAGGAGTTGGGAATTGTTTTCTTTCTAGTGTCAGCCAGTGTTCACTCACAGAGCAGAACCATTTTGAGTTATAGAAAAGGGATTTATTATAGGAATTGAGCTTTACCCAAATGTACAGAACAGCTGGGGAAGTAAAAGTCTCCCAGGGTGTTAGGGGCAGGAGAAGCCACAACCAGGGACCCTGAGAGGCCAGTGGGTCTGCAGAGGGAAAGTGGTGGGGAACTCTGTGAGAGAAATCTGTAGGTCTGCAGCAAAGCATCCTGTAAGGGGTCTGGCCTTTGACTGGTCAGCAGGGCCAGTGGTCCAAAGGAAGAGCTGGAAGCACAGGAGACGAAAGCAAATGCAAACTGGAATCTGCCTGCACTTCTGTGCCTGCCAGTCCCACGGCCCCACGCTATTTCCTACACAGAGCAACGGCTGTTGCTTCACTTCTGCCTCCCAAATCTCACCAATGCGCCTTCTTTATTCAACTCTAACCTGGAACAATTCAAGTATGGGGGTTCTGGGAAATGTAGTTCCAGTTTAAAAAGTGATTTAAAAAATTCCATCACAGTCACTTTCATTTGAGATTAGTAGGTCCTGACATTTCTCACCTTTCAAAGAACAACAGTAATAAAATTACAAGATATAAAAGTCACTGAAAGATTTTTTTATTAAAGACTGCTAAGATTATTTTTATTAAGGATATATATATATGTATATATATATATATATATATATTTACACATACAGTTATATATTTAATAAGCATATTTAAATATACATATAAAAGATGATAGATGATGATAGGTAGGTAGATAGGTAGGTAGATAGATGATAGATGATAGATAGATATAGATAGATAGATGATAGATAGATGATAGATAGATAGATAGATAGATAGATAGATAGATAGATAGATAGATGATAGATAGGTGATAGATTAGATAGATAGATAGATAGATAGATAGATAGATAGATAGATAGATAGATAGATAGATGATAGATAGATGATAGATGATTATAGATAGATATAGATAGATGATAGATTGATAGATGATAGATGAGATAGATAGATAGATGATAGATAGATGATAGATAGATAGATAGATAGATAGATAGATAGATAGATAGATAGATAGATAGATAGATGATAGATAGATAGATATAGATAGATGATAGAAGATGATAGATGATAGATGATTGATAGATGATAGATGATATATAGATGAAAGCTTTGACATAGAAAGTGATATTATACAATGTTGTGGCCTGGATTATTTTACATTGATATGAATTTTTTTCTACTCACAGGATGATGTTTCTTGTGTAGCAAATAACACAAGAACATCCTTGACAGTTTTATATTATTACAAAATATCTGCCCCTTCCCTGAAAACAAGAAGCATGTTTCATTAAATGTAAACATTTTAGAAATTTGATAGAAAGATTCAATTTCATGTTCTATTAAAAGGCATCAAGGAAATTGCCAGATGAATTATACAATATTCAGTCATGTTTTTCTGAACTTTGTACTTTTCATTCCAATATGAAAAATTGTTTAACTTATTTAAATAAATTATTTAATTATTTAAATTATCTCTCCCCTTAGAAATGTGTGCAGATTTTGTGGCAATATAATCTGATGACATTAGAAACATATTAAAATAAATTAGTATTTAAGCAAAGTAAGAGAGACAAAGAAACTTGTATTTAAAGTTATATAAACACCATTGTCTGTGTCTATAGGTTATGCATATATGCATATAAGCATATAAGAGAAGGCCTGGGGGTGGGGTGGATGCAAGGTGGAGGAGATCAATGGGGGGAAAAGGGGACATCTGTAGTACTTTCAACAATAAAGATAAATTTAAAAAAATAAAGTTATATAAATATTCTTTTAAATATGTCTTTATTGATTTTAGAAAAAGAAAAGGAGAGTGAGAGAGAGAGATAGAAACATCAATGATGAGAGAGTCATTGATGGGCTGCTCTTGCACACCCTCGATTGGGGATTGAGCCCACAACCCCAGCATGTGCCCTGACCGGGAATTAAACCTAGATCTCCTGGATCATAGGTTCACACTCAACCACTGAGCCACGCTGGCCAGAAAAGTTATATAAATGAATTTGTATTTAAATAAGCCATGATCTGTTCTTCTGCATTTGACATGTTATTTAGAATGTAACATATTATTTAGGATGTTATTCACCCAATACGGCTTTTAATAACTCTGCGTCTCCCTTGGTATAACACACCAACTCTTTTTCCTGGGCTTCATATGTTTTATAATCTGGTTAGCTATATTTTTAGGCTTATTCTTACACCTTATAGGCACACCGTCTCCAGTATCCTACAATATTTGGTTCTCTGAATGACGCATACATTTCTCCATCTGCCAGCATTACTACCAGTCACACTTTAATGAAAAATAATGAGTGGCAAGATAGACTAGTGGTTTGACCAAGGAATTGGGTGTCTGCTTGAGATAATACTCAGGCCATAATCTATGACCTTGAGCAGGTTTGTAACCTCTCTCTGTTCCTTTTCCTTACTTATGAAGTGGGAATACAAACAATGACTCTTACGAAACATTGCTATAGATTAATCAACAACTGCCTGTAAAATGCCTAGCACAGTCTGGCATATGGTAGACAACGAACACTGTCTACCATTATTTTTATCTTTCTTATCATCATCATTTTATTTTTATTCAGTCTCCTCTCATAGAGAGTTACCCATTCCTTACTGTGATGTCATAACCTTTTTTTCCATTTATCCAGTCACTTTTTTGAACTCAACCTATTTGCTGAGGGCCTTCTGTGTGCCAGATGCCATTTGATCCACAGAAGATTTTATTTTAATGAATAAAATGGAAAAAGTTCTGCCCGTGTGAAATGTACATTCTTGCCATGAAGACATCCAACAAATGACAAATTAATATATATTTCTATTAACATTTTATATTTTTTGGAGTTATTTTTCTTGCATTTCTATTAATATCACTGGAGAATATGCAGTTCTTACAGGGTAAGAAAATTTTTATTTCTCTTTATCTTCAGAGTTTTTCATAATACTTGATGCATAGTAAGCATTCATTAAACAGTTGTTGCATAAATGCAGTAATGAGTGCAAGATAGTTACAGAATCATAGAAGTTCCTCCAAATTTTTAATATATAATTTCTGACATAATTTCCCAAGTATATCCTCGATGATTTCTCAACTGTGTATAAAGCATATTCAGGATGATGGAAGGGTTCTAAATGCTACACACTTTGGGGTAAATTTTCAAATAAAAACATAGGTAATATTAAAATGAATATTTCTGCATCTGTACATCCACATATGTTTCTGAGTATGTGTGTGGGAGCGCATAATTTCAGAAAAATTTAAAACTCTATGAAATAAAAATGAGTATTTCTGACAGAGTTTATGCAGGTGAGAAAAGTTAAGAGTTAAAATATACAGAGATAAATCAGTACATGACAGTCATCAATTCTCATAAGTATTCTCTTTCATGCAAATTTGTTTTCCCCTCACTTTATGGTTTTGAAAAATAATACAGCATTTAATGCCCTAATCCTTACTTTGTTAGAGGGCATCACAAAATATATGTGCGTATATTAAGGGATTATTTATTATCCTATGCTAGAAAAGACGACAAGGTTAGTAAAGATGCTAATGTATGCAAAAGAGTAGTTGTACTACGTGAAGTTACGATGCCAAAATGAATTCTTAAACATGTACAACTTGTTCTTGGTAGGATGAGCTTCTGTTTATTTACCTCTCTTGTCAATATTCAACTTTCAATTTGCATCAGTTGTGTTTTTATTTTCTGTTTATTTCAAGCTCATCTATAGAAGTGGGTTCTTCACCGCTGGCAAGGGGAGTGTGAATCTTGATAAGCTGGTGTCTGATTGGGAAGACCGTGGATGCTGGATTTCCTTCTTGCCCCCTGTCTGTGCCTCTCAGGATGGCCTGTGTACATAGTGGGTTCCCTTACCTTCCAGCTCCTCATTCGGTTCAGCAAGTGCAGAACAGCAGAAAGTGTTCTAAGTGAGAGAAGAAAGTGAAGTTTTGGGGTATGTATTTTTTCAAGGCTGACTTCATGGGTGTGAGACTTGTGGAGCTGCATAGGGCCCCCCACTCAGATGGGCTCCATGCTTGGTCTAATGCTTCTCAGTCAATGTCTTGAAATTCAGTAATCATTTCTTAAGAAGCGGCCCCTCATTTTCACTCAGCACTGTGTTCTGCAAAGTCTGCAGCCTATCTTTCTCCCAGCTCCCCCACCTGTAGGATTGCCCTTGGAGGCTGTACTGTTAATAGGGTTTTTGCTCTTCCTGCTCACATCTTTGAAAACGTTACAAAGCTTCCTTCATTAAATGTTATTATACTTTATTTCTAATTTGTGCATGACACTTACGTATATATAGGACCCTTAATGATGCTAATGGTAAGAACAGTGGGGCTCTGGTGGACATAATGAAATATAACTACAAAAGAAAAGCAAGAGAAGAGTATGACATTCATCCAAAATTTTCCTTAGAAATTCTAAAGCATGCACATAAAGAAGAAATCTTTGCAAGGGTGGACAACCTGTCTTGGAATATAAAAACTCTTCTTCCCCATTGCCAGTGATCTGAGCACACAGGGAGCTCTCAAGGAGACATGGAGAACATTTTGTTTTCCTTTATTCTTAAATACGAAGTAGATACATATCTATCAGCAATTGAATCTACAAATGGAAATGAGCAAGAACAGAAACAGACTCATAGATACAGAGAACTTAGTGTTGGTTGCCAGATAGGAGGGGGTTGGGGAGATGGGTGAAAATGTGAAGGGATTAAGAATTACAAATTAGCAGTTACAGAGCAGTCCTGAGGATGTAAAGTACAGCATAGGGAATATAGTCAATAATATTCTAATAGCTAGGCAAGGTGCTAGATGGGTGTGGGATTTATTGGAGTGATCACTTATTAAGTTATATAATGTCTGGTCACTGGGATGTATACCAACATGTAATTGAAAATAAAAAATGATTTTAAAAAAAGAAAGAAAATTTTTCTTCCAATAAAGAAAATCATCCACAGGAGAGGCAATTAACGGCATCCACTTCATCACAGAACAGCTTCTGTCCTTTGTGCGCTCAAAGTACTCGCAAATGGTGTGTGATGAAACCACAGGGCATTGGACACATGCAAAAATTGCAAAAGTCAAAAGGAGAAGGCCCACGAGATAGGAAGCAAATGTATGGAGCTTCAATGTGGCTTAAAAGAACATCAAATCATAGACTTTTTAATGCTTCCAGTAGTCTGAGCAGTAACCTGGATTTTTGAGCATTATGCATAAAGCTAACAATGCGAAAAATAATAGGCTTAAAGAAAGATAGTTGTAGGGTGATGAATTTCAATTTTTACTCTTGAGAATCCATCTTGGAAAAGGAAATTTGTTAAGCATGTGAAGGGAGCATTATTGTAGCAACACATCATGTTCGAGTTAACCTACAAAATTCCACTATGTGGACTTTACCATCTCATTTATGTGTGATAAAAATACTGTGTAAAATACTATGTTTTACATTAAATACTCTTTAATATATATTTTAGAATAGATTGAGGATGTGCTGTGTGCCAACATTGCCCTGTGTGTTTTATACTCATTAACTCATTTATCTTTACCATGATTTTGAGACTATTGTCCCCATATTACATATGAAAAAATGAGGAAATGGTGTTAACTACATTCTCAAGGTTACACAGCATTACTGCCTGCTTTATATGCTTATAAAACATTAATTTAACAATGTTGTCTCTACAAAACAAATATGCATATTTTATATCCTACATAATGGATTTTCAAGGGTAATTATGATTCCAGGCTTTTTTTTTTTTTCATTTTTGCAAACTTAGACTGTGACTCCAGATAAGATACAACATCCAAATAATACATACTAGTTGTTAAGTCATTGGCTATATGTTTTGGGGGGGGAAATAATCTTTGCTTCCTGTCTTAGAAATAATTTCAACATGAAATAAGTATCAACAGAAAGTAGTAGGGAATCTAGGACTGAGACTTAAGGAAGTGCCTGAAGTTAATGTGTAGTATAGCAGAAAAGAAAGATCGAGGCAACATAGCTAGTGCTAGAACATCATTATGAACAGTCAGAGAGAAAAGAGTAAGATCCAAAAGTTAGACTGTCAGTTGATAAATCCATGTATGCCATGATTTATGGTCAGGTTGAAAAAGGCAATCTGAAGAATACATGCTATTTCCCAAAACATTTACAAATTTATATCATTGGAAAATGATGACATGCAAAATCCTTAGTGAGATGTGCAAGAATTATGTGTGGGAAGAAAGTACACTATGTGAGAAGACAAATAAAAAATATGTCGAAAGGCTATGAATTACTGAGTTAAAGACACCAGCGAGTGAATGTGACTCTGTAATAGGTCAAATTAATATAATTATAAATGTTCCTAATGAAATTCAGTTATGTGAGCCTTAGACATGGGGAATTATTGTTCCTCTTCAGTCACTGGCTTCTCTTCTGGACCATTAAAACTTGCTTTCCCACCCACTACTCTATGAAAACCCTTCTGTGGGGATCACTAATAGCATTCGTACTGAATAAACCATAAGTATTTTGTAAGTCCTTACATTATTCCAACTGATAAAGTCATGACATGATTATCCAATCTCTGCTTTAAATTAACTACGTCTTAGCTTTCAGGGCAATTTTTGTGTGTCTTCTTTCTATCTTTCAATGTTTTCCATTTTTTTCTCCAAATGCTTCAACATGAGTTCTACTCAACATGCTGTCATTATACATTCATTTTTTTATTTATTCATTCGTCCTAACCACAGATCCTGTTAACTGCATGGAAGTATAAAGCACTGGATGTTACTTTAAGCAATAACTCAGGACAGAGAAAGGACACAATATATTTTTAAGTAAATGTAAACAGTTCAATTTGTTTAAAAGGAATGCTCTCACTAAGTGTGTTTTGGCAGGCTGTTGTATGTCCAGTTTTATTTCACTGAAAAGTAGGATAAATCTTACTGGAAATAAGAGTTGTGGACCTGTATGACATCAACCATTGGCCAAAAAAGTGGCATATGTAACAAGGACAAACCTTGACTCTATAGATTTGAGTAGCTCAGTGGGGCATCTCATTGCTAAAAGGTGACAAAGTGATTCATGTCATTATAGGAAAAGTTTCTATAGAGTGTTTGAAGTATTACACTACATTAGAGATTGAGCTCTAAACATTGCTGCTGTTTCAATGTTGTTTTGAATATGTTTTATATCTTTGAATGTGCTATCAAGAGCCCTTGATTTTGAAAGTGTGCCACATATTCAAAGAAGTAACAAATTTCTGGTCTAGAGTATATTCAATTGTGACTGAAAATGACTGGAATTTCATTCTCAATGTTGGTCTACAGCCAAGATCTAAAGAGCCTTTCTGACTATACTAAGGAGTTTGGAGTCCACCCTGTCAGCATGGAGTAGGCCCAGAAAATATTAGAGCAAGTGAGAGAGCTGAATTGATTTACATTATGGGGGAAATAATTCTAATATTCTGAAACACTTTTTCTCAATGCACATGTCTTCAAGTGGCATTGCTTCCCTTCAAGTAGTTCAACTTCAACCTTGATGTTATTTCATTGACAAAGTATATCAGAAACTGCTGCTGTTCCATTGATTTTTGGTGAATAAAAAGTCATCATTCTTTTTATCTATGTCCAATACGTGGATTCTTATCATAATTGTCACAGGACAGTTGAGCCAAAAGTAACTAGAAGAGAGTAGAGCAGTCCTCACTTTAGTTTGTACATTTGGGATTGTTTTGGAAAATACATTTTATAAAGTGTCTGTAAATTTCAGAATATAACTATTGTTTTTATTTTTTTTGATAAAAATCATTTACTATTACTATGATTTCCTAACTTCTACCACTCTTATAAAAGTCCTTCCTTTTTCATTAAAAACAAACAAAAAACCCCCAAGAAAATAATAGATACCCTCCAAAGATTATGTCTAATTATATATAGGTCCTATAGAAATTTTTATGCATGAATTATTGTAAAAAAATGTGAAATATGGTAATACAATGCAATATCTTTATTTAAAAGAATCGAATGTATACATTTTGACAGTAATGAAAAGGTCTCAGTGGGAAAAAATATCACAGCAAAATGCTCAGTTATTAAGGCAACCATTGGTTTTTCTTTACTGGTGTTGTCATGACTTAGAGTCTAGAGACTGTGTTCATAATACTAATGACTGTATGTGGTTTATCTTTCTTAAAGGCTACCACTCTAAAACAGAAGAGCAAAGAATGAGAAGACTTTAATAAGGACTTTTGTGTTATGTAACCTTTTTAGACTTGATATTTATTTGTGTTTCAGCAAAGAACACAAGAGCGTTATAAGAAATAAATTATGCTTTCTTCTCAGGAGCAATCCCTTGAATTAATAATTTCATCTTTTTCAAAGAGTGTGTTAGACATGTAATAAAGAGGCATCACCTTTCTTTTTCAAAGTCTGTTCAACTTTGATTACCTAATATTTGTAAAATAGAAAAAAGAAAATAGGAAATCTATTTTCAAAGAAGGACAGGCTTTCTGGGTAGCAGTGGGGGACAACTAAATTCTCTTTAGCTGTGTTCTCCCTCTAGCACTTTATTGAAGTAAAGAACTGGTTTATTTGCCTCCTAAGAGGCAAATAATGAAGATTATTTTAACTATTACTTCCCAGATCTTAAAAGTCTTTATATTCTAAGCAATAAACATAAATCGCCATTTTCTGTTCATCAATTTGCACATCTATAGATTTTCTTCTTTTTTTTTAACCTCACCTGAGGATATGTTTTTTATTTATTTTACAGAGAGGAAGGGAGAAAGAGAGAGAGAGAAACAACAATGTGAGAAACACTGATTGGTTGCCTCCCACATGTGCCCCAAACAAGACCTTCCCTGAAACCTGGGAATGTGCCCTGATCAGGAACCAAATCTGCAACCTTTCCGCGTACTGGTGATGCTCCAACCAACTGAGCCACACCAGCCAGGGTTATCTACTGATTTTTATGATGGCAGATGACAAACTGTTTCAGTGCAGTCCTCTCTGCATTTTCTCCAGTGTTCCCAGTATCACTATATTATAATTTTTGCTTCAATGTGAATTCCACTTACATATTATTCACAACCGAACAGTCTTGTGAGTTATGTTTATTTTTCCTTTGTTATTTTTTGTTTCACTTGAAAGTTGCCTTTTTTCTTTCATTTAATTTTCCTCTTACTTATTAAATCTTATACATTCTAATATCATTTTAATGCAGTTTCCCACAAACACATTACATCGGCTAATCAGTTTATTTTTCTTCTTTGGAGAGAGAGCTTTTCACCCTGGAGCACTCTATTCCCTGAGTCTCAGGACAGGCTGCTCTGTGGCTTGATTTGCAGCTGAGATTCTGGGATTTGCTTTGCTGATAACCTTGGCATTTGCCTTTGTTCTGGATCAGAGATCTTGTTTCCCAGAATGCGGGAACTTTTTCCTCCCTGGTTTACTTCCCTGTTTTGGAAGAAAGTAGCCTTCAGTAGGTTTTTGCAGGATTAAGACATGCACAATGTGGTCAGAGCCCTCTGCTTGCCTGTGTATGGAAATAATGGCAACAATCGAGACTGGTTTTCCTCTATGCCTAAGGTACAAATTCCATGCTCTAAATCATCAATATTGATTTGTCTCCTTTATTGGCTTTTTTAAGAAAACAAAACACTTTATTTATTTGTTTGTTTGTTTATTATTTATTTTGAGAGAGAAACATAATTTGTCATTCCACTTATTGATGCATTCACTGGTTGCTTCTTGTATGTGCCCTGACAGGGGGCTTGAACCTGCAACATTGGTACATGGGGATAGCGCTTTAACCAACTGAGCTGCCCAGCCAAGTGGTGAACTGGCTGTTCTACTATTAGAAAATATAGGTTTCTGAGCAAGGAGAATTATCAGAAACCAAGAGGGACTTTTATATTAAAGAGGTCAATTAATAAAGACTCTATAATAACATTTAATTTTTATTTTCCTAATAAGAGATTCCAAATATACAAAATTGGAACATAGAAACTAAAGAACAGACAGACCCATAAGTTAAGTCAGCTTTAACATAACATAAGAGATTTCAATATTCCTCTGGTGATGAAGTGTAGAACAAAACACACAAAATATTACTATGGAAAGCATTTTAGAAGTTTCTTAAAAACTTAAATATACATCTACCATTTGGGTCCAGTTATTCCACTTTTACATATTTACCCAAAGTAAATGCCCACCAAAAAGTTGTACATAAGGGTTTATAGCAGCTTTATTTGTAAAAGCCAAAATAGGAAGCAAACCACATGCCCATCAACATGGAAATGGGTAAGCATGTTATGGTGTGTGTGTGCAATGAAGTAAGCTCTTCAAACAAACCTGATAAACATGCAACACTATGGGGTGATCACAGAGGTAAAGTGGCATGTTCAGGATAGCATATCAAGGGCACATACTTTTGCCATTTATCATTATTCATGTCGCCCTATGGCTGAGACAGTGTGTGGCAGGGTTCTGCGCTGCAGAGCCACTCTATTTCCCCCTCTTTCTCACTATACTCTTTGGAAGGAAGTCACTACATAGTCCATCTCTAAGGTGTGGGGAATTTTCCTTCCCTTCCTTTGGGGCAGGCTGTAATGTAAGTTATTTGAAGTTCTTCTGCATGGAGGATTCGTACTCTTATGGATTTATCTATTTCTTCTTCAGTGTCTATATAATTGGATTTCATACATTTTGAAACTCTCCTATTAGAAAAATAAACATTAACATAATTATATTTCTTGATTTATTGACCACTTTAACATTATGAAAATTCCTGTTTGTTCCTGATAATCCCCTTTGCTCAGAAATCTCCGTTGCTGATATTAATAGTACAGACTTGAATAGAGTTAGCACAGAATATTCTTCGATTCCTTTCAATTTTAACATATTTATGTCTTTATATTAAAAGTGAGCACCATAGAATTTGGTCTCACTTTTGGATCCAATATGAAAATTTTTTTCTTTGTTTTTGTGGCTGTTTAAAACATGTATACTTAATGTGATTATTGCTGTATTGCATTCAAATCTATTATTTATCTATTTGGTTTGTAGCTGTCCTATATCTTCTTTCTTTCCTTTTTCACCACTTTCTTCTGTCTCTCTTTTCATTGAGTATTACTAAGGTGTTTTATTAAGTTTCCATTTGTTTAATAACTATCTTATATTTTAGCATTTGTCTTATGATTTACATAATTAATCTCAATTAATATGATTTCAAGTATATTATATTTAATTTTCAAGTATATTATAGCATTTTCAATAGCGAACAAGCACTTCACAACTGTTTACTTTCATTTATTTATCGTAGCCAATGTGCTTTTGTTGCCATATATTTCATTGATACAACTTTGAAATTATCTGTGAGAAAGTTGTTTTTTTCTCCACCAGATTTATTATTATTTTTGAAAGAATGAATTCTAAGGAGAAAAAGCATTTGGCAGAGTGGTATGAAATAGAAAATAAATACAAATATGATATACATGTATGTCAAATATATCACAAAATTATTATGTTGGACTTAAAATGTTAATTATTTTTTAAATGAGATTTTAAATGCATGTACTGGTATTCCCTCTGTCATTTCTGGAACTCTAATTTTCTTTGTAAAGCTCCATATTTCCATAATTAACATTTCTTGACATGCTGCTGCTGGGTAGTGATGACATTTTTCAGCAGTTTTATTTATCAAATAATCCATGTTTTTCCTTTAATTTTAAAATATATTTTTACTAAGAATACAATCCTAAATTAATAGATTTTTTTTTTTTTTTTTTAATTTCACTACTTTAATGATGCTTCTGGTCTGCCTTCTGGCTATTGTTGTTTCAAACAAGAAATTAACAGACTGAAGAATCTCAGAGGAAAGGCAGAGGGTGGGGGAGTGGGTGGGGAGAGACTAATCAAAGAACTTATATGCATAAATGCATAACCTGTGGACACTGACAATAGGGAGGTGAAGGCCTGGGGGGGGGTTGGATGAAGGGTGGAGGGGGTCAATGGGGAAAAAAGGGGGGGATATCTGTAATACTTTCAACAATTAAGATAAATTTAAAAAATAATAATAACTGTCATTTTTACCCCTGTTCTTCTGTGCAAAATGTTTCTTTTACTCTGAATTCCTTTTAAGATTTTATCTGTCTTTAAGCAATTTGATTATGATGTTCCGAGGTATCTTTTGCATCATAATTCTTTTGCTTGGGATTGGTTGACCTTCTTGAATCTACCAATTTATCATTTCCACCAAATTTTGAAAAATTGTAGTTGTTGTAGTTGCTCTTTCTTCCAATATTTTTTCCTGTCCCTTTCCTTCTCTGGGAACTACAATTTCAGGCATATTAACAGTGCTTCAAGATGTCTCATGTTTCCTGGTGCTCTAACGATGTTTTCAGTCTGTCTTCTTTCCTTCACTGTAGATTGCATTTATTGCCATTTCCTCCATTTCACTAATCTTTCTGCAGTGTTTCTTCTGCTGTTTATCTTACCCATTGCATTTTTAAACCGGACGTTATAATTTTTATCTCTAGGATTTTCATTCATTCTTTTTAATACATACCATGCTCCCCTTAGTAGACTCATACTTTCCTCTAACTTAACAAAATATAGAATATATTTATTGTAGCTATTTTAATACCTTCATCTACTAATTTATCATGTGTGTCATCTACTAATTTATCATGTGTGTCAGTTCTTCATTGGTTTTGATTGATTGATTTTTTTATTACTTGCACTTTTCTGCTTCTATGCAGCCCTGGTATTCTTTTTTTTTTTTTTTTTTAATATGTTTTTATTGATTTCAGAGAGAGAGGAAAGGAGAAGGAGAGAGTCACTGATCACCTGCCTCCTGCACAGCCCCTACAGGGACCGAGCCCGAAACCCAGGCATGTGCCCTGACCGGGAATCAAACCAGGGACCACCTAGTTCATAGGTCGATGCTCAACCACTGAACCATGCTGGCTGGGCCGGTCCTGGTATTCTTTGATTAGATGTTAGACATTGTAAATTTACTTTTTTGGCCTCTGCACATCTTTTTATTAGTATAAATGTTATTGAGCTTTGCTCTGGGACATAATTAATTGTGAACAGTTTTTTTCAGGCTTGTTTTAAATTATTATTAGATGATATCAGAGCAACCTCTAGTTAAGGGCTACCTTGGCCTCACAACTGAAGCAACAATTCCAAGTACTTTTTCCAAGATGTCATGTATTATGAAGTTTCTTTACTCCAGCAGTTGGAAAAATAAATTGGATCCAGCCCTGTGTAAGCTGCATATATTGCTTGCATTGCTCCATTTCTTCCATTCCTTTGCTAACCTCAAATAATTGTCTCACATGCATGCACTTACCTTCTGGGGCTATAACTTTAAACTACATGCTCTTCTCAAGTACACTGCCCTGTGAATTCTAGCTACTGTGGTTTTTCCAAACCTCAGTTCTGTCTTCTTGAGTTAGGAAGCCCAGCAAACTCCGGGCTTTCTCTCACTTTACTGTTTCCTGGAAATTCTCTACTGACTATAAGCTGCGGCAAATGGTGTGCTCATCAGGTGTGTTTCTCCACTCTCAGAGCTCACTACCCTGCTTGATATCCAACATCCAAACAACCATTATTTCATATACTTTCTGGTTCTTACTTATTTAAGATAGTAATATTAATCTTGTCCCTTTTATCCCAAATTGTCCAAATGTGGAAGTCTACATTCCATTGTCTTGTTTGCTATGAGAAATTAACCTATTGTGTCAACCTAGTAAAATTTTGAATATCTTTACCAGCTAATATTAACTGAATTTCAACATGATACCTAATCTATATGTTAGGAAGTTCTTAGATTACATCTTGGCATATATAAGCTATCAATTGGCCTCAATAAGATCTAACTCAGCAGCTATGCCTTAAATAATTTGTAACTGTTTGAAACATTTATTTAGAACATTTGCTTAAATATTTGTTCTCTCTTTCATCCTGTCTTGAATGAAAGTAAACTCACATATGTTTAAGGAAAAAGTTGGAACTCTCTGATTTCCCATATTCAAACAGACTTAATTTCCAATTTCTAGAACTCTGCTGTCTTAATTATAAATGTTGTTGGTTCAAGATGATTCCATAATATTACAAAGCAGAATTGTAATTTGAGGGTCCAATTTAACTGTTTGGTCAACAAAATAAGAATAAAAGCATTTTAAAGGGATAATAATTGTATAATAATATATATTATCATATATAACATATAAGATTTAATATTATGTTATTAATAGATATAAAGGAAAGTCAAAGACAAATCTTATCTAAATATTATTATTTCTGAATGGAAAGATCTGAGGAAAATTGTATATATATTTTTATGCCTCCTGCTCAATTTTGAACATTGATTATTTTCTTTATTATAAAATGCTGTTATAAAGCAATTATATTTAAAAGTATATGGACTGGACTTTTATTCAGACTAAATGTTCATTGGGGTTTGTGGGGCGAAATTGAGTCAGTACACCTACTGCATGCACGTTTCCCCCGAACCCACTTGGAGAACCCAGGCCTGTTGGTCATGTAACAGTCCAGGAGCGTCAGAACAATTTCAAGTGCACTAATGTTGATTTTGCAAAGTACAGAGGAATGAAAAGACTAGAATCAAAGGTACCAAGCCAGCCAGAACAACAGATGGCTATAAGGAAACAGACGCAAAAGACTCGCCTCCTCATCAGATTTCCTCCCAAGATTTTAGAACAAGATAACTGGATTATACTCCAAGATTCATGCTAAAAATAGGGCCTACAATGAGAATTTCCACTGCTGGTACATTGCTAGAGAAACTAGCTCTGGCAGCTCTGGGGAAGGAAGGGGCTCCGTGTTTCCTCAGGGCTTGGGTAGCAGGATTGCTTTTCTCTGTAGTCTGTTGAGCAGCCAACACGACTCCAGTGAATTCTGGACTCCGTCCCTGAAAGAATGCCAGGCATGTTAGTTAAATAAGCTTCACATTGGGAGCATCTAAGATCAAGTGATCGTAATGTCATTAGATTTAAAATACTCATGAGGCAGAGTTCTAAAGGAAGCAACACAAAATGATGAGACTTTTTTTAAATGCCAACTGCAGTAAATGCTCATCAGAAGCACGTTACAGCATCCATCACAAGAGAAAACAAACTAAGAAAAGCTTATAACGCCCAGCCAGCGTGGTTTAGCAGTTGAGCATCGACCTAGGATCCAGGAGATCGAGGTTCGATTCCCGATCAGGGCACAGGCCCGGGTTGCGGGCTCGATCCCCAGCAGGGGGTGTGCAGGAGGCGGCCGATCAATGACTCTCATCATAGATGTTTCCCTCTCTCCCTCTCCTTTCCTTTCCCTGAAATCAATAAAGACATATTTTTTAAAAAGAAAAGAAAAGCTTACTAAATTACTATAGGAAAAGAAGAAAGAATACAATTTAATGTCATTTATTAAAGTCTATCTGTGAGGTTTTAGGCACCAAATAAAAAATAGGGGGATTTGTCGAAATCTTCAAAGAATAACTAGAGAGTGGGGTAAGCAATTGTCTTATTGAAGTTAAAAAGAGTAGCAAATATCCACCAGTTAGGAACTGAAAAGCGTGGCTTAAACCCTCCCTCTATTACTTCTTTTCTGATTAGGGAAATAGGTTTTTGTGGATAAAGTCTGATCAGGGTCAGCCCAGGCGGCAGCCCACTTGCAGTAACTTAAGAATGATTGGATTAACCTCATTTCTTACAACTCCAACCAGGAGCAATCTCCTGAGACTCTGTGGTAAGCCTCCTTTGAAAAATGTTAGCATACCTTGGAGAGTAAGCTTATTAATTTCACCTCTCTTCATTTGTAACAGGATGAATAGATGTATGTTCAGCTAGATTTTCCTTGTTGCTAAAGGAAATCAGTTTTCCAAAACTAAAGCAAGAAGTGTTTTGATGAAGCTGAGGCACACACTCATCACTTGTTTTTTAGGTATACAAAATGACCAGAGAGAATCAGACTTTGCAGGGGAGAAGCAGTGGAGGCTGTCAGCAAAACAAACGGCAAAGAAGCAGAAAGGAAACCTTAGACAGCAAAAACCTGCCGCCTGGCCCCGTTAGGTTCCTGAGCGGTTAAAGGTCTGACGAGGGTGGAAGGCAGGGAGGGGCTTGTTGGAAGAACGAAATGCAGAAAAGGCAATTTGTATTTTCTTCACTTTCTCCTAGAAAAGGCCATCGCTGTTTCTAGGCCTAGAGAGGCAACGGAAAGGTGGACATAGTGTGGAGACTTAGAGCTTTGCTATTCTAAACCTAGTCTGAGAACCAGCAGCACGGACATCACTTGAGAGCTGGATAGAAACAGACATTTCTCCTATGCCCTATTCCGGACCTACCAGATCATAAAATCAGTGAGATCCCTTTGGGAACCTGTGGCCGTTTTCAAGTTAGAGAAGCACTAGTTTCAAGCATAGACTGCTGCCAGAAAACCTGGGTTTGAATTCCTGTCCACCACTTCTTGTGTGACCTTGGAGGAGGTGCATAACCTCTCTCATAAGTAGTTGCTGCTTGAAAAATGGATGTAATACATAGCACTTAACTCATGAGCTTATTAGTGTAAATGAAATATTGCATGAAAAACACTTACCCCAGTGCCTGGCATAACAAACTCAATACAAGCTGGAAACAGTTACAGTTGACTTGGACTCGGTGACCAGAGCACAGTTAGTAAACGTGAAAGAGATAAACTTAACTCTTTCCCTCCCTGTGTTTCGTTTACTGGTCCTATATCTGGTGTTGACATGAACTTTTGAAGCGAACCCTTCAGTGGTAACTAGTTCAGACTATAGCTATGAAGCAAGAGCCGTTCATTTAAAACAAAGCCATGCTTGGCTACTTTAGCATCCAAATCAGATCAGCTGCACAGTACAACCAAGTAATTGTGCAGATATTGGCCATTAAAAAACTGAAAAACTAACAATAAACAGCTGATGATGTCAATAACTGTTAACAGCATTGCTTCAATGACCAATTAAATCTTGTTTTTAAATGTATATATTACATTTTGAAAAGCAAGTTTCTGAATCATTGTTAGATAAGAATAATCAGCTTACTTGAAAAGATAATTAAAGCACAAAATCACTACAGTTACTTAGACGTTGTATCTAAGAATATTTCAGATTAACATTTAATAAGATTATTCTATACCAGTAGTTAAGTAATTTAGGTAAGAAGTGGAAATGACAACGTACATATAAATCCTGCAGTTGCCCTGGTTGGGTGGCTCAGTTGGTGGGAGCTTCCTCCAGGACACCAGAAGGTTGCGGGTTCAATTCCTAGTCAAGGTGCATACGTAGGTTCCAGGGTCCATCCCCTGTGGGGGCACTTACAGGAGGCAACTGACTGCTTTCTCTCTCACATTGATTTTTTTTCCCCTCTCTCTCCCTTCTTCTCTCTCTCAAATCAATAAAGAAACATACTCTCCAGTAAGGATTTTTTTAAAATTCTTGAAGTTGGCACTGGCTTGTGGTCTTCTCTACTCCCACGATTTAGGAGTGATAACAGAAATCACATTTCTAAGTCAATTGAGCTAAATCTGTGCACAGTGAAATAAACCTGAGATTTACTGATGTGCTAACCCAAATTCCAGTGGACTGGAATATTGAAGAGAGTAATCATAAGAATAAAAACATATTGCAGGAATCTGGCAGGACGAGAGTGTCTTCACACTTTGTATTTGATGCACTCAGTTTAGTACACATTAACTCAAACCTCTCGTTCTACAGTACTGTGTAATATGTTTATAATTATGAGACTGAGCAACTGTAAGCTACTTAGAGATCGATTTAAAAATATCACTGCCTATCTTAGGCAAAGATAATAATTTTTCTGTCCTTTTGACTCAGACTTGAACATCTAACTTGTTCTCACCAATGGAATCTGAGAAGAGAGCTCTTTCTCTTAACTAAGAGTGCTTAAAGAACTAGCTCATAATCCTAAATATGCTTTTTTTCCCATCTGCTCTGTGAATGGCCCTCAACCCACATGAAGACACCAGGAGCAGAGCAGCAACGGACCTGCATGGACACTTAGCAAAAACAAGAACTAAACCTTTGCTTTTCTAAGCCTCTAAGATGTTGGGGTTTTGTTGTGTTTTAATCATAGCAAATGCCAGTTTCTTCTGACTAAAGGACTGTTTTTCAAATGAAATACAATAGGGAGAGTGGATTTATGAAATTAAAAAAAAATAAAGTAGATTACAAAAGTTGTTTACATTTTTGGAGTTCATTTCAAGCCAACCAGGATACTGAAAGTATTAATTCAATAGACAATTTAACAAGTACTTATTTAGTTACAAATGTTAGAGTGGTTAACCTGGGATTTGAAAACTTAAGGTAGAGAGTAATAACTTTGTTATTGGAGATCTTGTCTAAAAGCAATAAAGACTGTTGCTACTTTAAATCTCCAGCTACTTCACTCTTTACATTTGCAAAATCTGTAATAAAATTTTGGTACTTCCTTTGAAAGTATAGAGGAAAATTCTGTTTCATTAGTCTATAGCTTCAAGATTATTCTAATCACCATAGTTCCAGCGAAGGTTACAAATGCTCCTGAATCTTGGCCAGCCCTCGCCAGCCACAGAAAGCTTTAGAGGTTAGCATATACCTGCATTCATGTATCATTGTCCAAAGAACCATCTTGATTAAAGAAGATAATCCCTCTTAACTGAATTTGAAGACTGGGGAGAGTTGAAATACAGGTTGATGAGTGGTGATATTTCTCTCTACCTGAAGGAATTGAAACCATACTGGAGATCAACTTGGCAATGGATATTATAGCAAAATATAGCTAAATCTCTTGGGTTTCCATTTGCTTTAACTGGGAAATGGAGTTGATGATTTTACCTAGGAGAATTATTATGAGTCTTAAACTAAATGTGAAAATACCTGTCAAATGCATATTAAGGTGGGCGTCCAAAAAGTGTTAGCTTTCCTCCATTCTTAGTAAAGCAGATTGTTTCATATCAACATGCTCTATAATATACATTGTATTTTGCATTTGAGCTGGAAATACTGAGCAAAACATACATTACTTTGCAAGTTTTATGACTTGCCTATTAAGACAGGTAGCATTTTACTTTGGCATGTGTTTCTGATTTAATTCCTCAATGCCCATTTTACTCCACCTCATAAATGAACACTGGTGACCAAAAACCTTCTGGCGCAATTTGTAAACTAAATTAACTAATTTGCTAATTTTAAACAAAGTTTCAAATAAAATCCCTTAAGTTTCTCCATCCATGGATCATGATGTGAATCATTGATGGGACTGCCAATCTCTTTCTGCCTGTTCTAGCTATGCTGAGTGGTTGACCATCTTCAAAAGTTAAAACACCTAAAAGTAAGTGGAAAATTCAGGAGACTTATTTCACACAAAGATGGGGAATACATTGCTAGCTTAGATCACTGGAGCAGATAATATAATATAGTCCAGCAGCACAAAGTGTATTTCTAAAGGAGGGTGGCGATGAGGAGTTCCACCAGAGAAGCGGTACCAGTGGCTTGGCGGATGTCAGATAAACCCAGATGAGGAACGTGTTTTTTTTAATGCTCACATGGGCCTGTCCACACCTCTGTCTTGGTATTTTTTATGTCCTTAGGATCTTTTTAATTTTGTGGAAACGAATATAACTGTGGCTAGCTTAGCGAAAATTGTGCTCTATACCATAATGCGTGCTATAAACCATGCGGGATCTTAAAGTGCATAATCGGGCTGCAGATGGCACTGTTAATTTCTATTACAGGCTCTAAAACCACAAGGGAGATAGTGTTTGCCTCACTGCCTAGCTGTTCTACAAGAATGATTTTTGATAATTTCCCTTACTGCACAGCTTTTCTGCAAAGTGTTTGTCTTTTAGAAAGGCCGAGGCGAACTTACTGGCTTTTCAAGGATCTGTGCAAAACTGCTAAGCTGCTCTGGGCCCTGCCCCCTGCACCCCCCAGTTCGCTAGCTTTATTTCAGATGGTACAGGTGCCTGTTAACTCGGAATGAGACGAGCCTTCTTCTGGGCTTTGGGAGTTTATGAAAACATCAACTACCTGCTTCAGCGGAATGTAGAGCATAATATAAAATTCTATCCAGGAAGATTCTTTTGAGATTGACGGAGATAAATAAGAAGTTAAATATCAGAAAATATATGTATGTATACACATATGCAAGCAGATTTTGCTGTGTTTTGCCACACGCTTCTGTATTCTTCAATGGAATTTTACCTGGAAGTATCCCCTCTATCTCATTTCACCCAATGAGACATGCATTTCATTCTGTTTTTCTTTTGGGGTTTCTGAGGCTTTGAAACCTCCCACTGCCTGTCAAATTCAAGAAACCCTCCTAGCCAACCTCTCGAATGAATCATTGGCAGGGCGTAGGTTTCGGAATCGGAAGAGAGGCTTTGCTTCTTAGAGGGATCAGTTAATAAGTATATGATATATAGTCCCCCTAAGCTTTTTTCATCTTTTCTCTTTTACCTAAGGTAGCTAATTATTGGTGTCATGGGTTTTAACGGAAGAATGAGTGTCAAGTGCTAAGCATAGTGCAAAGCATGTGCTAAGTGCACAATGACTTTGACTAAGTCTCCCTTTGTATGTTTCTTTCAAGCAGGTTTAGGCAACCTACAAAAGTTACCTTGCCCCAAATTGGTCAATATTCTAAGACTGAATCTTCTCATATCGTAAGCTGAACAAAACTAAACTATTTTGAGTAAGGCTTTGTAAATGACAGGTGCACTGTCAGTAGCTTTATCCCTCACTCTTACTGACTGAATCTGTTATGATATGTCATTAGATGATACCAGATAAAATTATAGGTACAGGTTTTTAGATTATTCTGTTTTCCCATAAAATAATATTGCATAGATTCATAATATGCCTGTTTTATCTCAGTTTTCCATGCTCAATTTCAAGTAGTCATCATACGAAGAAGCCACTGCTCTCTCTACTTTCTTGACATTCAGGTCCATAATTACAATTTCCATTGAACAGCTCACCTTGATGTGCAATAAACAGCGTAAACTCAATATATTTAAAACTTCACTTACTAACCTGGCCGACTTCCTCACTTATCTACTGGCTAATGGCATTCTGTTCAACAGATTCATCATCCAAATTCATGAAGCCAAAGCTGTACTGGGTGTGGGAGACATAAAATGAACAGGGTAAAAACTGTCCCTGCCCTCAAAGAACTCATATTCTAAAGGGAGAGACAAGTTAAGGTGAACAAACCGGCAACTCAGAGTAATCAGTAACCCAGCCGGAGCAAGATATTTCTAAGCTTGATTGAGATATAATTTACATACTATGAAGTTTACCTTTCTAAAGTGAGCAACTCAATAGTATTTAGTATATCACAGACTTATACATAGCTGTAATCAAGTTTTAGTGCTTTGGTATCACTCCCCATTGACCACCTCACCCTAGGCAACCCCTTATCTTCTTTCTGTCTCTATAAATGCTTCGATTCTGTACACTTATTACAAATAAGATTATGAAAATGTGGTATTTTGTGACTAGCTTTTATTGCACAGCATGTTTTCAAGGTTTATTCATTATGTCATTCCATGTATTATCAAATAATTTTTCATGAAATGAATATATCAGATATTTGATACAGCAATTCTGAATTTCCTGAATCAAACTGAACACTGAAGAGAATGTGTACTTTCGTTTTAATCTTCACCTGAGGATATGTTTTTATTTATTTCAGAGAGAGAGGAAGGGAGAGAGAGAGAGAGAGAGAGAGACTGGAGGGAGGAACATCGATGTGAGAGAGAAACATGGATACATCAATTGTTTGCCTCCGGTATGCTCCCCGACTGGGGATCAAACCTGAACCTTGCATATGTGACCTGACTGGAAATGGAACCTGGGACCCTTTGGTGCAAGAGGCAATGCTCCAACTGAACCACACTGGCCAGGGCAAGGATATGTACTTTTGATAGAATATATTCACTGTTTTTCTTTTAACTGCCCAATAAATTCCCTTTCTTAAAGTTTAAGATACCTTGTCAAGGATTTAAAAGATTATTAGTACACATTGCTATTGGGTATAGAACTTGACACATACCTTTGAGAGGAAGTTTGATAGTACAAACCACATTATTGAATGTTCTTAATATTTTTACATACTTTTTAAGTTATCTTAAACTTATAAAAAATATGTACAAAAATATTTCTGGTCATGTGGTTGGAAAGGGTTTATAGTAGGGAAGGCCAACCCCCAACAAAATCAGATTGCTTACAAAAGCACAAACATGTAGTCGTATCAATGAATATGCTTAAATAATAAAAATGACAACGTAGATCTCGGTTTTTTTTTACTTGGAAAGATTCAAATAATGTCAGAGGCCAAGCATGCAGCTTATGCTCACAGTAAAATCATATTAAAAGCAGATGGATGTCTTTATCTAGCTAGCCAGTTGGCGAGCTGTGTCCTTATGTATAAATGGAAGGTAGGTCCATGGACGTGGGGTGAGTGGTGCTCGGTGCACGGGAGAAGCAAGGCGGGCTCCTGTGCGCTAACCCGCAGGCTCCGTCTGGCGTAGGCATCGAGGGCTGAAAGGCAGGGCCTTGGGTCTCTAGAGGTGAAGGTCAGGGGACTGTACCTTAGGCACATATCCTCTGTCCCCTCTCCTGCCCCCCACACCTACAGCCAGCTGAAAGGCTGTCAGAGAGCACAGCCCTGGATGAAAGAATGGAAGAGGGTAAGGAAGTAAATAAATAATAACTACAATTTTTGAATGTATAGTCGGCGGGGATAGTAAAGGCTAGGGAGCAAGTGACAAAAATAACTGGGCCCTTGTGCATTGTTTGGCTGGACGGTGACTCAGGCGATGGAGGGCCAAGGCGAGTTGTCTGCAAGCCCAGCGTCCCTGGGAGCCTTTGCTGATTCTTGCTGCTGGGGGAGCAGACACATAGCAACTCCCCTGGTTGACGCAGGAAGAAAACGCTCTCACCAGGAGGCTCGGGAAGCAAAAGGGGAGACTCCGCCTCGCCCCGCAGCACGAGATGAAGGGGGGCTGTTCTGAGGCTGCAGCCCCCAGCCACCCTGCCGGGAGGCATAGCATGATTCCCACTTTACAGACGGCCGAGCTTGGTAGGGAGATTTGTCCAAAGCCACAGAAACAGAGGCAGGAACAGAGTTTGAGGTTCTTCACTAAACAACGAGAGGCAGAGACGACTGGTACTAACGTAATGTTCCCAACTAAAGAACACTTTTTAAATGTGCGTGCCCAGGGTACCTATCATAAGTGAATATGTGTGTTATTTATCATGATTTTTCCTTGATTATGCAAATGTATTTTAAAATATTTAAGGTAAACTTAGTGCTTGTTGTTCAGAGGTTAAATTTGCACACAATATGTCCACCTGCAAAATGCTAAACAGATTCTTTGAGAAACATATTCTTGAAACTGAGATGTATGCAATGGATGGGGTGCTATAAATTGACCAAGTTCAGAACATTTTTCTCAGCCTGCTACTTAAATGCGCCCCAACCCTGCCCTGCCCTATGTCTAGAGTGGGTGTAGAACAAAGAGTCAGAACTGTCATTTCTCAATGCGTCTTTAGGTCATTTCCGAATACTCACAGCCCAAGAAAGCGCTGAGGATTCTGGCTCATCTCAAGCAATTCCTAAGGACTTCACCTTCTAGCCTGCCGCTCCACCCACGAGCATCCCACTTCAGGCGCAGGGCTTTGCTTCTTGGCTTGTCCTTCTCAAGACCTATTTAGAATTTAATTAGTTACATTCTTCCTAAATCCTAACCGTAATGCCATCTTGCATGCAGATAGTCTTATATGCAGATCAAGCTTTCCACCATGATATCTGCATTATAATCTCTGCGCATGAAACTTCCCAACTTTCCCAAATACTCACTCTATCTTTCTCCTTCCCATCCTTCCCTCCTTCTCTCCTTCCCTCCTTCCCTCCTTCCTTCCTTCCCTCCCTCCCTCCCTCCCTCCCTCTTTTCCTCTCTCTCTCATTTACATGTAACATTCTGTTACCAGTTCTTCTGCTAAAACTTTCTTACCCTATTTCTCTGCCTAGAAAATTTATACAGTCCTTTAATATATCAGTTGATCTCTGAAACTGATTTAATCTCTCTATATTTTGTTTCATTTCTAAATAATATTTACATTGTATTTTTTGCATGCCCTACCCTCCACTACACAAACTTCCCTTGCTCGTATGCTATTGAAAGCAATATGTCATGCCTTACATATTTATATAACCAACACACTGGCTAGGAAAGTGTATAACAAATAGTAACTATTCAGTGAACTCTAATGAATAAGTGACTGTCAGTCAATCATGAGCAATTACCATTATTGGACTCACACCAAAAAAGACAAACATATCTTTTTTTTTTCCACTTTATTTTTTGTTGTTTTTCATGATGTCTTTTTTTTTTATTTCCAAATTACATGTATCTCTGTTCTTGACCTAAATATTCACATCATATAACTCCAGAGAAAGACTCATATTTGCAATCCAAAGAAAATAGTCAGAGTACACTGATACATGCTTAAGAATATACAAAAATGAGAGAATAGCCTGAAAAATGAAAAAAGAATACTTCTTACCAAGTGTCCACTGTGCAAGACATTCTGAATTGTAATTCTGAAGAGCCAGCGTATTTCCTACCTGAATGATACAGTGTTATGGTCGACTTTGATTCCTCAATGAGTTATAAGGAGCTTACCATTGAAAATTATAACTTAATTTCACAATTATATGCGTAGCAATTATGTTATGAAAGGTAAATAGTCCCTTCGTACACATACCACTGATGAGTAATTTATAC